>NC_140226.1:34979325-34989325 GCF_951802725.1 Rutilus rutilus
TCTACATCAGGACAACAGACAGATGAACACACACACACACAGATGAACACACTTCCAGTCAATCAGTCTTCAAGAATGAACTGTGTGTGTCTGGTGATGTTTTATACAGTATATGACTGATATGAGTGTATGTACAGTGTATATGAGTGATCTCTGTAATTTTAACTTCTCTGGTGTTTTCGGTGTTGCTTGGAATCCAAGAATCTGTACATGGACTATAATAGTTCAGAGAAACTGCGGATCAGTGTGTGACCAGACGGACCCTCATCTATGCAACTGATCGGAGATCAGCGTTTCACGTCCGTCGTCCTCATTAACACACACTGAACACTGTTATTCCCTCACTGTGATCTGATCTGAGACACGTGATGATGCGGCTCTGACTTTCCTGAGGAAAACCCTCGTTTCTTAAAGATCATTCAGTTCTTAATCTTTACTTTATTTCTTCCAGTTGTCATGAGTAGATAGTTAGGAAACACTAATCTTTAGTTGACTATGAGAATGAGTGAATATAATCATGAATGCAGTTTAATACTTTTATAATCAGTATTAAAAACTATTCAGATGTTGTTTCTGCTTTAGTTGCAAATAAATCTATTTGTTTCTAATCGTGTGTTGATGAGGTCATTTAATGAAAACACCCTGACGAGACATTACTCGTGTTATAATATTAGTGTGTAATGTTGCAGTTCTTCACTATATCAGTGT
Organism: Rutilus rutilus; assembly: GCF_951802725.1. Classification (NCBI taxonomy): domain Eukaryota; kingdom Metazoa; phylum Chordata; class Actinopteri; order Cypriniformes; family Leuciscidae; genus Rutilus; species Rutilus rutilus. The sequence continues at coordinate 34,980,034 of NC_140226.1, forward strand.
CACTAGGCGCGTTTCCATTACAGATTTGCGCAAAACTTTTGCGATTTTTCTAAATGTCGACAAAAAACTATTGCGAAATGACGGCGTTTCCATTAGCTGATGCTATGCGACTAAAACTACATTATTTCCTCTCGCGATCAGTAAAATCATTCCAAAAATCATGGCAATGGACGTTGGTGGGTTTTTGTACTATATCTCAGCCACTGCACTGGCTATTATTATTAACCGAAGGAGACGTATGTGTTTCCAAGCATTAATGATAAGGAACGACCCTTATTATACTGTGAGCGGCACATATGAGGAGTTTCTGTGTGTTTCTCCCTCAGATCTGCTTCCAGGTCTTGATTGTGGCATTTATTTGAGGATTAGATTCCATTATTCCTGTAATTATTTTATCTTTTATGAATTTAATAAAGAGCTCTGTCTCGTATTCTGTCCAAACACACCGCGTCATCACGTCAGCTGACCTGTAAATGCGCAAAAACTGTTTCCATTGCAGTTTTGCGAAATATTTATTTTTCGAATTGCCTGAAAAACCTCCTCATGCGAGCGGGAAAACTTTTTTGCGATAAATTGGAGATTTTGTGAAAATTACGTGTTTCCATTGGCCGTATTTTCAATTCGCGATTTCAATTTGCGCAATTTGAAGGGTAATGGAAACGCGCAAGTGTTTCTGAACTCAATGTATCTTGAGTTTCTTCCGGGAATGAACACGTCACAATATATCTCATTTAAATAATTCATATGCAGAATAAAGGGGCGGGGCCTGGTTGAGTTAGTTAGTAGTGTGTTAAACTGGCGGTTATGGTAAGGGGAGGGACATTACCCAAACACACTCGAAGCGCACGACCAATCACAACACACCGCTCCAGCCGACCAATCAGAGCACAGTGTGCTTTTCAGAAGGAGGGGCTTCATAGAGACAGGAAGTAAACAGAGTGTTACTGACAGACTGGGAAGAGAGGAGCCGCAACAATGGAGAATATGAGGAGAATAATCAACATTTAAGTTGTAGTAGAGCCTGAAAACATCATCAAGACTTTGGAAAAGGACAGAATATGAAAGCAGAAACATTTCCAGGCCTTTATTTCTTGACTGGTTGAGCTGCGACACACATAAATAAACTGGCATTAGTACGCTATTCTCTTCCTGTCTCTCAACGCTTGATAACATGTGAAAAATAAATACTGCGTTTGTAGCTAAGGTTATCGGTTTAGTTCCAGTAACAATCCACAGGTTTATAAAAACACAAGCCAGACAGACAGACTCATGAGAAACAGAAGAAGTGGCATCATCATCATCATCATCATCATCAGGAAAAACAACAAAACAAAGTTTAAGACGGTCAGAGAAAGTCACTCTAGATTGAGTCCCTCAAGAGCACTTTGGTGAGAGCGGCGAGACACGAACACCAACAAACACCAAACCCTTCCGCAGTTCCACACGCGTGAATCCATCGGGAACGACGACCTCATCCGACGCCAGATGATGGACGGATGTCGGAATCACGGGTCAGCGCATTTCTGTTCGTTTAGGAGAGAACATCAGCAGATATATTGCAAACGGACATGAAGAATCACGATAAATGACGGCGATGAACATTCACTGGATGTACGGAATATTTCTTATTGCTAATCAAACACAGATGTTTCCCTTTGAGCCTCTGACAGACGTTCCTCGTTCTGCTGAAACACTCAACACACTGAGCTGATGTCAGATCAGTCCAAAACAAAGTGAACAATGATGATTCATGTCCTTCCAAACGTGTGTTGAGTTTCACTTCCCACTGACTTCCATTATATGGACAAACTTACAGTGGAAGTCGATGGGAACCAAAACGGTTCGATAAACAACATTCTTCAAAATATCGTCTCTCGTGTAACATAGGAGGAGGAACGCAACAAGTCTGAAACGACATGAGAGCGACTGAACTGATGTTTTCAACCCGTCAGATCAAACTAAGTGAACAGTAAACAGTTGTCCTTCCAAACTTTCTAAGAGTTTCACTTCCCACTGACTTCCATTATATGGACAAACTTACAGTGGAAGTCGATGGGAACCAAAACGGTTCGATAAACAACATTCTTCAAAACACCTTTCTCACAAGTTTGGAAGGACATGAGAGTGAGTGAAGGATTCTGGGTGAACTTTCCCTTTAAATGTGTGTAAATCCAGAATGATGAGCGACACGAGCCGTTCAGGTCACAGGATTCCCCAAAACACCTTGGCAATTAGATGAGAAAAATAAAAAACTAGTTGAAGAAAAAGTCTTATTGCCTCAAAGGAACTCAAACATCATATTTACACAGTAGAAAATGGTTTGGTTAGAGCACAACTCCATCATCATCAGTGTCTCAGTGTCTGACCGATGATCTCGAGGGGTTCAGGCCTCGAGACGCTTCCTCTGAACATGGGAATGTTTTGGCACTGTGTGTGACAGGAGTTTGTGTTTCAGTGAGACGCTACACACACGCCACCGTCGCTCACGTCACACTGAAGGTGAAGATGAAGGATGTTATTGCATGAAGCCTCGTCAGAGACAAACGTCACTGAAACAGGAAATCAAGTTTCACACGATGAAAGAACTAAAACAACTGAATCCTGAAGAGGAAATTAGCACCGAACAGTGTGAGAGAGTGTTCACACACACACACACACACACACACACACACACACACACACACACAGATTCACTCAATGACTCACTCAGACTCACTGACTCACTCAGACTCACTGACTCACTCACTCAGACTCACTGACTCACTCACTCACTCACTCAGACTCACTGACTGACTCACTCACTCACTGACTCACTCACTCACTCACTCACTCACTCACTGACTCACTCACTCACTGACTCACTGACTCACTCACTGACTCACTCACTCACTGACTCACTCACTCACTGACTCACTGACTGACTCACTCACTCACTCACTGACTCACTGACTCACTCACTCACTCACTCAGACTCACTCACTGACTGACTCACTCACTGACTGACTCACTCACTCACTGACTCACTCACTCACTGACTCACTCACTCACTCACTCACTGACTCACTCACTCACTGACTCACTCACTCACTGACTCACTCACTCACTGACTCACTCACTCACTGACTCACTCACTGACTCACTCACTCACTGACTCACTCACTCACTGACTCACTCACTCACTGACTCACTCACTCACTGACTCACTCACTCACTCACTGACTCACTCACTCACTGACTCACTCACTGACTGACTCACTCACTCACTGACTCACTCACTCACTCACTGACTCACTCACTCACTCACTCACTCACTCACTCACTGATTCACTCACTGACTGACTCACTCATTGACTGACTCACTCACTCACTCACTCACTCACTCACTCACTGATTCACTCACTCACTCACTCACTCACTCACTCACTCACACACACAGACACTCTCTCACACATACACACACACGAGTGACAGAAGGCAGCCCTTATCACGAGTGTCGTGCTACTCCTCCAGAGCGCAGCGCTGACTCCCCTCCTCTCACACACACACACACACACACACACACACACACACACACACACACACACACGTGCGTCCCTCATGAGAAGCCTGTAATGTTCAGGGGAAGGATCTCAGCGGTCAGTGAAGGCTGTCGGCCTCGTGTTCATCCGCGCGTCAGTCGGGAGCCGCGGCGCTAACCGTCCCTGTGCCGCGCGGCGCTAACCTCGCCGGCGAGCGAGAAACACACACTCCTTCCCCTCGCGGTCTCTGGCAGAGCGTCACCCGAGCGCCCGGGGTCAAAGGGCACTGAGGCCGAAGTTACAGCGACAGTACATCATCCCGCTAGAGTCGCGCCAGCTGTCTGTGAGCGGGTCGTAGCGCTGCACCGCGTTCAGGTACGACGAGCCCGAGTGACCGCCAACCACGTACAGGTAGTTATCGACCACAGCAGAGCCCACGCCTGCAGGAACACACACACACACACACACACACACATCAACACTGAGATCAATAATCTGCTTTACATATCTGTCCAACACTTGGACATCATCAGGCTAAAGAACACAGAATCAGAATATCCTGATACACATGAGAACAGAAAAGAGTCTCTCGCGCTTTAATGGTTTAAAGTCATATTGAAATGCTCACAAAGGAATCGATAAGAGGAATTACATTTTTTATTTTATAACAAGTGTCTGATTCCAGAATTGGGATCGATTTTCGATTCCCAGCCCTAGTGCCTTTCCCTTGATGATGTTCAGAAGAGCGTGTGATCTGTTCATGTGTGGAGGTCTCACCTGTGCGCGGCTCGTTCATGGGCCGACACGCCGTCCACTGGTTCTGATGCGGGTCGAAGCGCTCAATGCTGGATAGATGAGACACACCGTTGTGACCCCCGACCACGAAGATGAAGCCCAGCATCACTCCGACCCCGAAGTTGATGCGCTTATCAGCCATGGGCGCCACCATATCCCATGAGTCTTTGCTTGGATCGTATCTCTCCACACTGAAACAAACATCAGTCACAGTCTTTAAAGTCCCCCTGTGGAGAAGATCCAGCTTTTAATGTTGTTTGTGTGTCTATGTGGTGTTTTTAATCTGCTTTAAGACAAAGCATGTGTAAGTTCATAAGTCGACACCATTGCTGAGTATTTCCTCCTTAAAACTGCAGTGAACCAAAGACAGTCTCAAACACACGCTTTGAAATCGCTGGTGTTTCTGACGTCACAAACTACCTTGTAACCAATCAGATCAACGTGTGATCGTCAACCAGTGGATCTCTGAGCTGAGTGAGTGAGTGGAGGCGGGGCTCATTTGCATATTCATAGAGCCACGCATACTAAATGAGGGAAGGGTGTCGAGTTACAGTCAAGATAAACTTTTAAATATGTCATTTTGGTGATTAAAGATGAGTTTTGAGGGATCAAATGATTGTCTACAGGAGGACTTTAATATCATGAATTGAATGTAATATCGCCCGACATTAATGACCAGACAAATAAAGTTTGGCAGCATGAAACCATGACAGTTTCCCATGAGTCTGAGTCGATGTTCTTTCCAGCCTGAACATGCGTGTTTAGAGAGAGACGACTCCAGCGAAACGCTTCTCACGAGAGCGACGGCGTTCAGGGAGACACAACGACAACAGCAGAACCTTCCCATGAGCCTCTAGCAACCAGCTACTGTAACTCCTGCTTTAACATTTACTACAAATGTGTTCAAACAATCTAGAACAAGCAGAACAGTTCTCATTTAAACACACAACTATCAAACTCATTCAGTAGTTATATTTGAAACAAGGCCTTGAATGTAACAGTGTTTCTACTACTATACCGATATTTAGTATCATTAGTATTTATTAATGTTTAGAATTTTTATATTAAAATTAGGGCTGTGCAACGATTAATTGCATCCAAAATTAACGTTTGTGTTTAGATTATATATGTGTGTGTATTTTGTATATATAAACACACATGCATCTATTTGAGAAATATTTGCATGTATATAATACAAAATTTATATTATATATAAATATTTTATATATAAATACATTTCTTTTTTTAAATATATACATGCATGTGTGTGTATTTATACATACAAAATAATTATACACAGTACACATATATTATGTATACACAAACTTTAATTTTGGATGCGATTTATTGCAGTTAATCGTTGCACAGCCCTAATTTGAATATTTCTTAAAGTTTATTGTAATTGTGTTGTTGTTTTTGTCGGTTTTATATGTTTATTTTTATTTTTATATCTCTTTAATTTTTTTAAAGTTATTAAAATTATTAATATTTTTTTTATGTTTCTGAAAGAGTCTCTTCTGCTCACCAAAGCTGCATTTATTGGATCAAAAATACAGTAAAAACAGTGAAATATTATTCCAATGTAAATCAGCATTTCTCTATGTGAATATATAGTAAAGTGTAATTCATTCCTGTGATCAAAGCTGAATGTTCAGCATCATTACTCCAGTCTTCAGTGTCACATGATCCTTCACACATCACTCTAATATGATTTAGTGAATAACTGAAATTTTTGTATTTTATTATATTTCAGTTGAACTGAACTCTAATTACTGAATTAAAAGAAAACAACTTAAAGGTGCGTTGTGGACGTTTTAGCGGCATCTAGTGGTGAGGTTGTGAATTGCACCCAACAGTGGCCGACAGGAAGTGATGTCGTCGTCTGAGACAGCAGAGAGTAGCCAGTTCAGCAATGAAGTTTCTTTACAGAGATAAATTAAGAAATTATGTTTACTTAATTATTCAGTAAAATTATGTTATTGCGCATATTATTGTGACTTGTTCATCATTGTTTCAGTGTTTTATTCGCTGAAGCTTCTTTACACGAAGAACAACATAGTGACGAAACGCGTTTGTCCGTTCAGGGCCACCGTAGAAGCATGTGGATGTAAGCGGACCCGCGGTGTGTGTAGAGAGAAACGCCTCATTCTTAGCTAATAAACACATAACGCTTCATTATGTAAGGCCTTTATACACCCCTGAAAACATTGTGATGAATATGATATTGCATTTCTGTCAACAGATCCTCCTAAAAATTACGCAATGCACTTTTAAAAGGAACGACTAATTCCCAGAATGCATTGCTGCCGTACCTGTTCATGTGCGCCGGGCCGTAGCCGCCGATCGCGTACACCATCCCGTCCAGCACGGCAGTGGCGAAGCAACTTCGTGATTTGGTCATGGGCGCCACGGGCTGCCACTCCTTCACCTTGGGCACGTACTTCTCCACCGACTGCAGGTAGTACTGTCCGTCGTAGCCGCCGAGTGCGTACAGCTCGCCCGCTAGCACCACCACACCTAGCGTGCTCCTGCACTCCGCCATGCGCTCCACCGAGGCCCAGGTGTTGCTGTCGGGGTCCCAGCGCTCCACGCTGCTCTCGTGCCGCCGGTAGCTGATGCCCTGACGCATGTGTGTTGCGATGCCGCCCACCACGTACACCTTCTGCTCCAGGACCGCCACGCCGAACTCGTAGCGGGGCACAGTGAGCGGAGCCAGGCCGATCCATGAGTCCGTCTGCGGGAAGTACATCTCCATACTGACACACACACACACACACACACATTAAATTTAATATTCAACAATATTATTGATCTGCCTGCAATGACTCCATTATATGAGAACTGAACTGATATATATATATAGATAGCCTAAGGCACACCTGTGCAATAATCATGCTGTCTAATCAGCATCTTGATACGCCACACCTGTGAGGTGGATGGATTATCTCAGCAAAGGAGAAGTGCTCACTAACACAGATTTAGACAGATTTGTGAACAATATTTGAGAGAAATAGGCCTTTTGTGTACATAGAAAAAGTCTTAGATCTTTGAGTTCAGCTCATGAAAAATGGGGGCAAAAACAAAAGTGTTGCGTTTATAATTTTGTTCAGTGTATATAAATTAACTAAATTAATAACGTTTTTTACAACAAAAATGAACCATCACTGAACTTACTTAAGCTGGACTGTGATGCTATTTTCTTCTAGAAACAAACTTTGTTGCATTATTTTCCTGTTATCTCTGTAAAGCTGCTTTGAAACACTCAGTATTGTATAAAGCGCTGTATAAATAAAGCTGACTTGACTTGACTAGAACTTGTTAAGACTTGAACGCACCAGAACGCTTTGGCATAATTAAACATGCGTTCACCTTTCCAGCGTAGCGAATAACCCGGCTTTGCCCCCGACCGCCAGCAGGACTTTGGGAGCGCAGCGCGGCCGCGTGGACAGCACCGTCTGGTACGAGAGCCGGTGTTCGGGCATGAAGTGGTACTTGAGTGCCTCGTTGAGCAGGTGTTTGCAGGTGTGGTCGTCGCGGATCAGGTGGTTAGCCTCGTAGAGCCGCGTGAGGAACTTGACGCTCAGCAGCGGCAGCCGGACGCAGTGCAGGAGCTGCGCCAGATACTGCTGTCGCTCCGTCAGGTCGTACTTGATCCAGGACTCCAGCGCGAAGAACACCGTCTCCTCCGTCACCACGTTCAGGCAGTCGTTGGACACGATCTCGTCGAGCTCGGCCCGCGTCAGCTCGAAGAACTCCTCCGTCTGGCACACCTCCTCGAAGTTCTGGCAGATGAACTTGCTGGCCGCCAGGCACAGGTCGTGGCAGCCGTAGGTTTCGGCGAAGCGCGAGATGCCGATGCAGTTGCCGGCGTCCAGCTGGCTCTCCAGGAAACTGCAGCACTCCTTCAGAACCAGCTTGACCTGCAGGAGGTTCGCGGCGGGGAGAAGAGACTCCACCGTTTCCTGTGAGATGAACACCGTTCCTGTGTAAGCGTACTCCACTATGGCCTGATGGGGAGACGGAAACATCGCGGTTAACCCGTGTGCATCAATTGACCCTTCGCAGGGAGTTTGACTGACAGGCGATCTGACCTATCATAATCTGCCATCCGCCGAATCCGAACAAGTTACACACTGGTACACTGAGGACAAATGTCCGTGTCAAAAAACTGTCTTAAAAATTTGAAGCTTGGAAGAACAGACTTAAGTTTAAAGAATAAAGAAGTAAAAAAAAAAGTTGAAAAAGTGAAACACAAAAAACGTTATAGAGGTTAAAGTTTATAAAAAATTATTTGTGAACAATATTTTATATAAAGAGACGGACACATCGCGGTTAACCCGTGTGCATCAATTGACCCTTCGCAGGGAGTGACCCTTCGATTGAGACCAATCATAATGATGGAGAGATGGAAACATTGTGTTTAACCCTTTGTGCATCAATTACAAGTTACACGTATGGTCCATCGAGGACAAAAATGTCATAGAAGTTTGAAGTTTGGAAGAACAGACTTGAGTTTGGTCTCACTTTAAAGAAGACCCGTGGCAGATTATTGCTGAAGTAAAAAAAGCTTAAAAAGTGAAACCAAAAAAAAAGTTATAGTTTATGAAAATGATTTATAAACCTTATATACTTTATGAAACATGTTGAACTCTAAAAGTGCTAGAAAATCAAAGCCATAAATCTATACAAGTTGTGTTCCAAATTTGAGGTTGATCTCTCAACAAAATAGCGTTCGGTGAGAGTGTGTTTGGGCGCAGTTCCAGATTTCCCCATTAGAGGCAGTAAAGCTCCACGGGGACACAGCAGGTTTGGGATTTGCAGTAGAGTTTTCATCATTTTATAGTTAAATGGCCCTGGGATTAAAAATTGCAGTTTTAATAGGGACATTTTTGTCTTTAAGGTCCTGAGAGGAACTATTTTGTGTTTCTAGTACAACATAGATTAATTAAAGGAAATGGGGCTGAAATAGTAAAATTCCA
>NC_140226.1:34996825-35049325 GCF_951802725.1 Rutilus rutilus
TTACTGTACACCCATACACCGCTCTTACTGTACACTCATACACCGCTCTTACCGTACACCCATACACCGCTCTTACCGTACACTCATACACCGCTCTTACTGTACACCCATACACCGCTCTTACTGTACGCCCATACACCGCTCTTACTGTACACCCATACACCGCTCTTACTGTACACCCATACACCGCTCTTACTGTACACCCATACACCGCTCTTACTGTACGCCCATACACCGCTCTTACTGTACGCCCATACACCGCTCTTACTGTACACCCATACACCGCTCTTACTGTACACTCATACACCGCTCTTACTGTACACCCATACACCGCTCTTACTGTACACTCATACACCGCTCTTACTGTACACTCATACACCTGTACACTCATACACCGCTCTTACTGTACACCCATACACCGCTCTTACTGTACACCCATACACCGCTCTTACTGTACACCCATACACCGCTCTTACTGTACACCCATACACCGCTCTTACTGTACACTCATACACCGCTCTTACCGTACACCCATACACCGCTCTTACCGTACACTCATACACCGCTCTTACCGTACACTCATACACCGCTCTTACTGTACGCCCATACACCGCTCTTACTGTACGCCCATACACCGCTCTTACTGTACACCCATACACCGCTCTTACTGTACACTCATACACCGCTCTTACTGTACACTCATACACCGCTCTTACTGTACGCCCATACACCGCTCTTACTGTACGCCCATACACCGCTCTTACTGTACACTCATACACCGCTCTTACTGTACACTCATACACCGTTCTTACTGTACAAGGCTTAACCCTAGTCCCAGACTAAAATACATGTTTGATGTGTTTTAACTGAAAATAACTTGCACCGACAGATCTTCAAATATATCAGTGCCATTGTTTTGTCTGAAGATGCACACCAGTAATGTTGTTTTCTAAGGCACGTTTATAAAAGCTTCTTAAATACGCTAATTAAACTAAAGCCTAATCCTGGCTTAATCTAAACCCTGTCTGTGAAACCGGGCCTATAACGTGTGTTGAAGTGGAAGCGCTGTGGTCTGTCATGAACTACACCTCCCACAGTGCACCGCGCCAACCATCCAGTGTGGGGTCAGAGGGCGCGTCGCCATGGCAGCGGCTGGTTGTGACATCAGCGCCATTTTGGTCGTGTGTTGTGATGGAAGCAGCGAGAAAATCAGAATCCGACAGAAAAACAACGAAAATCAGACCCAAATCAGACGAATTCAGACCCGAGAGAGCAGATTCAGCGAATCAGACTGAAGCGCATCGAGAATCAAACCGAATCGGCACGGGAGTCATTTAGATCTGCAATAACAGGTTTGATTTGAACTAAAACACATAAAACACTTAAGGCATTTTAATATTGTTCGATGTTGTAAATTGTACCAGGGTTTTATATGGTATTTTATTAATGAATTCTTACATGTGTTGTCGATTTGGTTAAAAAACAGCATCTAGCGAATCTACCAAACAAACGTCCAATAAGATGAATGAGAATAATTAATACTGTAGAATCACCTCAGTGTCTCGTTATTACTCTGAGTATGTGCTGTCAGATGCTGAATATTGAGGGAATTAACGAGTAAATACCGCAGAAGAGCCACAAGTGGTTTTCCTTCCGAATGATTCCGAGTCATTCCGAATATCCATATGAAGATCCTTCAATCCTGTGAGCTTTAGCTGGAAGAGTTGAGATGTTTAACAGCAGCTGGTGTGTATTTTAACAGCTCAACACTGACCTCTGACCTCAGGTCATCATTTCCCTCAGAGGTTCATCTCAAGTAACAGAACGATCACTCAGAGTTATCTGGTGTTTAATACTGTTCTCAATACGCTAGCTCAAAAATGTGATTTATACATCATTCCTGTAACATATTTCTTGAAACAATTTAGTTAGAGTTATTTTTTAAACGTTACTACTTAGAGATGACATTCAGAAGTAACGTTCCCATAATACTTGATGGAATAGAGAAAACATTATCATAATGCTTATCTAACGCTCACATAACCAAGGAAAAACTTTTTAAAACATTTTAAAAACTTGAGTTTTGACCATTCAGAGAATTCAGCAGAATATAAAGCACAACAGTCGGTTCCGCAAGTTAAAACTCTTCATTTTCTCCATAGGGAAATTAGTTTTTTTATGATAATTTATAAATCTACTGTGAGCTACGAAGATGTTAATCGATGGTATTTGCCTGTGTTGAATCTGTTAGCCCACATTATTTCAACTTAGTTTTAAAATAATCGTGGAATTCGTGTTGACAACTACATTACCCATGATGCTGTACAGTAAACCCACCAATCAGAGAGTCGCCACAATCAAAGCTCCGCCCACTCACGTGAAGCACTGCGCTCTCAAAATACTTGTATATATAGGCCTACATATTTTGCAATAAACTTAAAATATATTGTTTAGATATGAGCAGTTTTATGTTTCTCAATTGTTTTTAATTCGATTATGATTTTCTTGCTAAGTGGGATTTTAGTTCTTCCTCTCACTAAAGCCGTTCAGTTCAGTCTGTATTTTTGCTTTAAATCAAAGATTGTGATGTTGTGATTCTCCTCGTAGCTGATTGGCTTGATTCATGGCTTATAAAGCTTTAAAGTCCTCCTGTAGTCAATAATTGTATCCCTTAGTTGAAACTCATCTTTTATCACAAAAATGACATATTTAAAAGTTTTTTCCCTGAAAAAATGTCTTCATGCTTTAAAATATCTTGAATGTAACTCGACACTCTTGCCTCATTTAGTATGCGCGGTTCTATGAATATGCAAATGAGCCCCGCCTCCACTCACTCAGCTCAGAGATCCACTGGTTGACGATCACACGTTGATCTGATTGGTTACAAGGTAGTTTGTGACGTCAGAAAAAAAAAAAAGGAGGAAATACTCAGCAATGGTGTCGACTTATGAACTTACACATGCTTTGTCTTAAAGCAGATTAAAAACACCACATAGACACATAAACAGAGACTTTAACAAAGACTTCTTTTAAAAAAAATTGTAAGAGTGGTGCGGGGACTGATGTGTCTCACGCCTGATGAGGTTTGCATCATTGATTCTGTGTGTTTCAGTGCAGCTGCTGTGATCTTCATCTGTGAATCTTCTCCTCTTCAGGTCCGTGCCGCTGCGATGGCTTCGCATCCCTCCTCAACATGACAGATTCCCGTGCGTCGGCTCCGTCTGGCCTCCATGATGATTTATGGACTGATCCCTCAGGAGTTACACGAGCAGCTCCTGGACCAGCAGAACTTCCAGAGCCGGACGCGTGGCGTGGAGCAGCTGAAGAGCCTGGTGGCGGAGCTGGATCTGCAGCAGGTTTCCTCCGCCAGCGTGGACGAGTTCATCCAGTTCTTACGCCGGCTTCTGGACGACAGCAACTTCAAGGTGTTGTACGGGACCTTGCAGCTCCTGAACCTGCTGATCGAGAAGCTGGACCGCGACGTGGACCGGCACTACCGGGAGATCGCGGCGGTGACCGTACGGGCGCTGGGAGACTCGCGTAACGTGGCCCAACGCGAGTACATGCAGGTGTTCAAGCCGTTTCCTTTCTCAAAGCTTTTTAATTCGATTATGCTGTTCACAAGTGCTTCACTGGATTGTAGTTCGTTCCCTCACTAAAGCTAGTCAGTTCACACTCCTCGTATTTTTGCTTTTTTGCTTTAAATCAAAGATTGTGATGTCGTGATTCTCCTCGTGGTTGCGTTCGCACCGCTAGTAGGACCCAGAGCCCGTCTACGCAGAGCCTGGCCACTCCCTATTATGTCTATTGTACCGAATGTTGGCTGTAGTTCCACCAGAGCTCCACTGGGGGCGATCGCCCATGAGTGCAGAATGAATGGGAGTCTATGGGGCTAGACGGCTAAATGTGTCTCTTTCACCCGATTGCCGTTGAGAAATCTCAGATTTGATTGTAGGTTTTGCAAGTTCAACATGGGTTATAGGTCGAAAGTTGAATGGACGAGTACTTATGTCCTTTCGATTTCTTACAGGTTGAGTTGTTGTTGCCCATAACACGCTAGCATTCTGCTAATGAACGCTGATTGGTCAGTGAAGGACTGATTACGACCAGAGATACTGCTTGATGGTCTTTTAAAACAACAAAACAAAAACTCTTCTAGCACGTGTGTTTACCTGTGTCAGCTGTGTGTGTTTGCCTGTGTCAGCTGTGTGTGTTTACCTGTGTCAGTTGTGTGTGTTTACCTGTGTCAGCTGTGTGTGTGTTTACCTGTGTCAGCTGTGTGTGTTTGCCTGTGTCAGCTGTGTGTGTTTACCTGTGTCAGCTGTGTGTGTTTGCCTGTGTCAGCTGTGTGTGTTTACCTGTGTCAGCTGTGTGTGTTTGCCTGTGTCAGCTGTGTGTGTTTACCTGTGTCAGCTGTGTGTGTGTTTACCTGTGTCAGCTGTGTGTGTTTACCTGTGTCAGCTGTGTGTGTTTACCTGTGTCAGCTGTGTGTGTTTGCCTGTGTCAGCTGTGTGTGTTTACCTGTGTCAGCTGTGTGTGTTTGCCTGTGTCAGCTGTGTGTGTTTGCCTGTGTCAGCTGTGTGTGTTTACCTGTGTCAGCTGTGTGTGTTTGCCTGTGTCAGCTGTGTGTGTTTACCTGTGTCAGCTGTGTGTGTTTGCCTGTCAGCTGTGTGTGTTTACCTGTGTCAGCTGTGTGTGTTTGCCTGTGTCAGCTGTGTGTGTTTACCTGTGTCAGCTGTGTGTGTTTGCCTGTGTCAGCTGTGTGTGTTTACCTGTGTCAGCTGTGTGTGTTTGCCTGTGTCAGCTGTGTGTGTTTACCTGTGTCAGCTGTGTGTGTGTTTACCTGTGTCAGCTGTGTGTGTTTGCCTGTGTCAGCTGTGTGTGTTTACCTGTGTCAGCTGTGTGTGTTTGCCTGTGTCAGCTGTGTGTGTTTACCTGTGTCAGCTGTGTGTGTTTGCCTGTCAGCTGTGTGTGTTTACCTGTGTCAGCTGTGTGTGTTTGCCTGTGTCAGCTGTGTGTGTTTACCTGTGTCAGCTGTGTGTGTTTACCTGTGTCAGCTGTGTGTGTTTACCTGTGTCAGCTGTGTGTGTTTGCCTGTGTCAGCTGTGTGTGTTTACCTGTGTCAGCTGTGTGTGTTTACCTGTGTCAGCTGTGTGTGTTTACCTGTGTCAGCTGTGTGTGTTTGCCTGTGTCAGCTGTGTGTGTTTACCTGTGTCAGCTGTGTGTGTTTACCTGTGTCAGCTGTGTGTGTTTGCCTGTGTCAGCTGTGTGTGTTAGGGTTAGCGCGAAAGCACCAAAGTAAAGCAGTATCTCTGGTCGTACGATGTGTATGACGTCACTGACATTTTAAAAGACTTTTTAAAGCAAATAAGTGACTCTAAAAAATCTAACACCCAGCAATGTGTAATTTCTTTGCATCTCCTTTCGAATACAACATTCAAATTACTAGACAAAAACATTATATCCTGAGAAAAGTGGATTTTGAGGGGTATAGCGCCATAGACCTCCATTCATTCTGCACTCGTCCTGTGAGCGCCCTCATGTGGAGCCAGAGTGGAACTGCACTCGTCCTGTGAGCGCCCTCATGTGGAGCCAGAGTGGAACTGCACTCGTCCTGTGAGCGCCCTCATGTGGAGCCAGAGTGGAACTGCACTCGTCCTGTGAGCGCCCTCATGTGGAACCAGAGTGGAACTGCACTCGTCCTGTGAGCGCCCTCATGTGGAACTAGAGTGGAACTGCACTCGTCCTGTGAGCGCCCTCATGTGGAACCAGAGTGGAACTGCACTCGTCCTGTGAGCGCCCTCATGTGGAACTAGAGTGGAACTGCACTCGTCCTTTGAGCGCCCTCATGTGGAACTAGAGTGGAACTGCACTCGTCCTGTGAGCGCCCTCATGTGGAACCAGAGTGTAACTGCACTCGTCCTGTGAGCGCCCTCATGTGGAACTAGAGTGGAACTGCACTCGTCCTGTGAGCGCCCTCATGTGGAACTAGAGTGGAACTGCACTCGTCCTGTGAGCGCCCTCATGTGGAACTAGAGTGGAACTGCACTCGTCCTGTGAGCGCCCTCATGTGGAACCAGAGTGGAACTGCACTCGTCCTGTGAGCGCCCTCATGTGGAACTAGAGTGGAACTGCACTCGTCCTGTGAGCGCCCTCATGTGGAACCAGAGTGGAACTGCACTCGTCCTGTGAGCGCCCTCATGTGGAGCCAGAGTGGAACTGCACTCGTCCTGCGAGCGCCCTCATGTGGAGCCAGAGTGGAACCTATTGCACTGGTTTAAACCGACTCTAAAGTTCCTCCAAAAGCAGTTCCTAGAACTAAAATCGTTAATAGTTCATGCGGTGCGAACATGCCAACATCCGGGAACTTCCGGCAATAGTTCTAGGAACCATCAAAAGGTTCCTCCGGTGCGAAAGCCCCTACATTTTATCCCTTAAAACTCATTTTTGATCCCCAAAATGACATATTTAAACGTTTTTGCTTGAAAAAATGCAAATATGCAAATGAGCCCGCCTCCACTCCCTCCCTCAGCTCAGAGATCCACTGGTTGACGATCACACGTTGATCTGATTGGTTACAAGGTAGTTTGTGACGTCAGAAACACCAGCGATTTCAAAGCGTGTGTTTGAGACTGTCTTTGGTTCACTGCAGTTTTAAGGAGGAAATACTCAGCAATGGTGTCGACTTATGAACTTACACACGGTTTGTCTTAAAGCAGATTAAACACACCACAGAGTTTGATGATAGCTATATGTGTGTGGCGCAGGTGTTCCGGCAGCTGATGCGGGCGGTGGGGCCGCGGGCCGTGCTGGAGCTCGTCGTCGCTCAGCTCCGCCACAGGAACTCCAGGGTTCGGGAGGACGCCATCAACATCATCACCGCCGCCATGCTAACGCACCCGCGCAAGGACTTCGACATCCCGCGGCTGTGTGCGGAGGCGGCGCCGACGCTTGCGGACGGGAAGAGGAAGGTGCGTCACGCGGCTCTCGAGCTGTTCGCCGTGTTGGACTACTGTCTGGACACCGGGAAGAAGCAGCCGCTCATGAAGGCTGTGGACCGCGTGGAGCTAACGGGAGACGCGCAGGGCCTCATGGCCGCCGTTCAGGCCCGGCGCGCGCGGCACATACTCCCGCGGCTAGCGGCCGACGGCACCGTGGAGTACGCGCTCGTCCTGCCCAGACCGGGACACCGACGCCTGCCTCACCTGGGCTCCGGGGCCGATCTGGACTGGGTCATGAACGGAGGACGGGCTCCTGGGTCACGCGGCCCCGCCGACGCCGAGCTAGCGGATGACGCTACGACGCACAGGAGGATCGTGAGCGCCGGGAAAGGGAAGAACAAACTGCCCTGGGAGAGATCGGCGCTCACGACTAACGGGAAGTCACATGATCAGGTGAGCCATGACATGAAAACACCATCAGATGTTGATTTAATAAAGTCATGTGGTTTTTCATCATTAACCTTATAAAGCCTATTGTGTCATATCTGATACAGGCCTCTTACACCTGTCACTTCATGCGTTCTCTCAGATCGGATAGCTGTATGATATATCAAAACAATTCCATTTACTCCCGGTCACATAAATGTGTTTTCGCAAAACGGATATAAATCCGATCTTCAGTTCCCGCGCGATATGCAGATTTAATGGAGTTCACGTCACTTAAATATCTTGAATGTAACTCGACACCCTTGCCTCATTTAGTATTCGTGGTTCTATGAATATGCAAATGAGCCCCGCCTCCACTCACTCACTCAGCTCAGAGATCCACTGGTTGACGATCACACGTTGATCTGATTGGTTACAATGTAGTTTGTGACGTCAGAAACACCAGCGATTTCAAAGCGTGTTTTTCAAAACATAAAATACTTACGCAAACTTTTTTTTTTTTGTCTAAAGGTTAATAAATAAACGGCTCTATATAAAAAAAAAAGATTATTGTTTCTCTTGTCAGGCTTTACAGGGTTAAACCGATGTTGAAAGACAATGCAATTATGAAGCTGAAATGAAGTGCTGTAATAAGTGATGGACTCACTGGAGGTGGTTTGTGTTCTGGTGTGACGTGAGTGTGTGTGTGTGTGTGAGTGTGTGTGTGTGTGAGTGTGTGTGTGTGTGTGTTGTGTGTGTGTGTGTGTGTGTGTGTGATCCGGCAATGTTTCCCAGCAACACACAGGAACACTAACAAACACCAGCGGCACACAGAGGACTTCTGAGCACCAGTGTTTCCCAGCACAAATATCCAAACATTACTAAATCAAGACATTTACTGGAGGAGCAAAATGACTGAAGATCAGAAGAAAGGGTTAGAAATGTCTTCATTATAAGAATAAAGAAGTGAGTTTGAGCTGAAAACAAGAAATATCTGCCAATGGGGTCAGAAAAATAAAGTGAGAACAGGATTATGTTTCTGACTCCACTGTTGTTTGCAGCTCAAACTCACTTCATTTTGACACATTTTTCAGAAAGCAAGACTCAAGATCTTCAGTCATTTGAGTCACTTGTCTCTTGATTTGAGAATGTTTGGATATTAGTGCTGGAAAGCGAGAGAGAAACACTGAGGAAGAACATCATGTTTTGCAGTGTCTGCAGATAATAGTTTTCAGTGCTTGTGTGCATGTTGGGTTTTCAAGCATTAAGACTGTTTTAAGGTTCTTCTGTTGATCTCATGGAGTGTCAGTGTCGATCCATCACTTTCACTGGTTTTGATTGGAAACCCAAGGATCATGTGTGTGTTGGTTGATGCCACGGCTTTATTCCAGCAGGTCTGCGGTGAAGATTCGTCCTCATCCACGAGACTCCGTCAGGACGCCGGTGCCAAATACAGTAGGAACGCCCGTTTCATGTTTTCACTGCAGATCTTATTCACATCACCTGATGATCTTATGATTGGTTCTTCTGCGTGTCGTGTTTCAGAGATGCTTCATAATGGACTGAACACGGCTTTATTTCCCAGAGATCCCCTCATCCGTCCCTCGCGGGTCAAAAAGACCTGAAGCCCTAAAAACATTTTGTCCGGAAAGCTTATTTTATTTCATTTTGACAAAAACAAATGCAATTTTTTTAAACTAAATTTTTGGGAGATTTTTTTTGTTCTTTTTTTATTTTATTTCAAAAATATTTTCCTGGTCAAAATGATCCGAGGGAACAGGGAAGGATGAGGGTTAAATTCAGGACTTTATTCATGTGTAAATAGCGCTAAACAGAAATAACCTGACAGTAGCGTTAATGAAGCCGCTGACCGTCTTGTGTTCTGGTCCAGGTCCATCAGAAGCTCTTCCGTCTCCGGGCCGGACGCACCGGTCTCTGGGTCGACTGCGACGCAGCGGGAGCTTGGATTCGGATCCAGACGTCTTCAAAACAGCCTCTGAGCCTGAGAAAGGTGACGTCAGAAGAACATGCTTCTTTATACTTATTATCTCTACAAACATGGAATAATGAGCCTGTAAGGCCAATAGCTGGTCTATGAGTGACACCACTAGAACACTGGATTGACCAATCAGCATCCAGGCCTTTATTAATGCGTTCACACTATATTGTTAAAGCGCTGTATAAATGAAGGAGACTTGAGTGTTTCTGGTTGGTTCCTCAGGGTTGAGGAGCAGTCGTCTGGATCCTCCGGGCTCGCTCCTGCTGCCCTCGTACCCGCTGACGGCTCTGGCAGGACCTCTGACCCCGAGCGCTCCCCAGCGAACACACGCCGAGCCCGCGCTCACGCTCTCCATGTCCAGCACGTGGCCCAGCAGACGAGACGACAACACCGGTCAGAACACACTTCCTCTCACACACTCTCGGGATTTTTTGTCTTGTTTCCAAAATCTTAAATCAAGATGCTTTTACTAGACGAGTAAAATCCCATTAGACATTATGTCTTGTTTTCTGGGGGAAAAGTCAAAATGGAGAGAGTTTTTGCTTAAAACGAGCAAAATGATCTGCCAGTGGGGTGAGACAAATAATCTAGGTTTCCATTTGAATTAAGATTATTTTTCTGACCCCATCGGCAGATCATTTTGCTTGTTCACTTCATTTAGATTTTTTCCCTCCAGAAAACAAGACATAATATCTAATGGCATTTCACTACTTTAGTAAATGCATCTTGGTTTAAAATGTTTTAGTTATTTGGACTGAAAACAAGACAAAAATACTGAGTAAGAAAAGCATTTTTTGCAGTGCACGGCTGTTAGGAACCAGTTAAAGCATTAGTTCACTTCAGAATTAAAATGTCCTGTTAATTTACTCTTCAGGATGTTCATGTGTTTCTTTCTTCTGTGGAAAAGAAATGCAGGTTTTTGAGGGAAACACTCCAGGATGTTCCTCCATATAGTGTCTTCAATGGGGTCCAACGGGTCGAATGTTGAAAGGTTCATAAATGTACAGCGAAAAACTCCATCTCATTTTCTCCACTACCTTCAAAATCGTCCGACATCGTTGTTTTACCTTTTTATTTTTTAGTCGCAAATGGCGTTTGTCTCAGTCTTTGCACGACTTTGTAAACACTGGGTCGGTTCTTACGCCTACGTCACGCTTGACCTTTCACCCTGATTACGTAATGTGTGTCGCATCACAGCGAGTGCAAGACCAGCATTAGTGGTTAAAAGTATATAAATGTTTATTTAGTTGTAAAATGTCGGCTGGTTTGTCTAGATCAGACTCTTATTCCTCGGCTGGATCGTGTCGAGACTTTGAAGCTGCACTGAAACTCACATCTGGACCTTCGACCCGTTGGACCCCATTGAAGACACTATATGGAGGAACATCCTGGAGTGTTTTCCTCAAAAACCTGCATTTCTTTTCCACTGAAGAAAGAAACACATGAACATCTTGGATGACGAGGAGGAGAGTGAATTATCAGGAGACTTTAGTTCTGAAGTGTTTAATGGCAGTGTTGATCTCCAGCTCATCTAAGTCTCGCTGAATCAATCATTACGTTGAAACGACACATTTTCTTCTTCTCAGGTGAGGTGAGCTCCAGCAAACGCTCTCCTCTGCTTCCTCATGCCCCGCGCCGGAGCCGGATCAGCGCCAGAGCCTCGTCGGATCGGCTCGATCAGTCCATCAGCGCCGCAGGAGAACCGGGTGACGACCCGCTGGACCGGCAGGAGGTGAGCGAGCCTTGGAAAAACGAATAGAAGCATAGTTGTGTCATTATTCAAAGTCATTACTGTGCGTATGTGTGTAATTAAAATCTTCAATCTTCGAGAATTGTAAAAAGCTCCAACCTTCAAAGCTATAAGCTCCAGCTCTCTCTTCAATCCAACACTGAAGAGTTAAACTGCAGTTCATCCACTGGCCACTAGAGGCCGGCTGCAGAAGAGACTCAGTCCCATAGACCCGCATGTTAAAATGCTCAACTTTACAGCAGAAATAAACATGTTTACAGTCTGGTGTAAAAAGTGGTATTGGTCTATATAGCTAATGTTGCCCTTCATGACGACTGTGAGGAGGGTTAATTATTTTATGACTCATCTGTATAAATTATATTAAGCCTTAAAGTTCTGCATAATTAAGGGCGTGGCCGCTTGAGTGACAGGTGGATTGCCGCTGATGTCACTACTAGCCGTTTGTCTGCTGTCTGTTAGCATCGCCTCAGCTAATCCGCCTCGCTGCACATTTACGTTAATCCGGGAGTGACGCTGCCAAGATGGCGACGGCCGGCTCCGCCCACTTTAGGCTTCAGAAACACTACGGGTGACATCACGCACACTACACCCAGTGTTTTATACAGTCTATGGTGTCCGCTGATCCCAGCAGCTGTTGTTAACATGTTATTTCCCCTCTTGCACTGCACTTCGGCACTAGGCTCTACTTTTAATAGGGCATGTTTGGCCTGAGGATTAGCGCATGCGCTGTTCTGTGTGTGTCGTAACAGTGGTTATGCGAAACTTTGCTGTGCACTAAACAAAGTGTCAACTATATAAACGTAGTGTTTATTTGGAGTGACACCCGTGACCCCGGGTCTGGTCTCGTGTTTCAGATGCTGAACTCCCTGCGCTCGCTGAGGAACAGCGCGGCGAAGAAGCGGGCCAAGGTGAGCGCCAGCGGCTCCGACCCGGACCCCGACAGCCCCGACTCCGCGGTGAAGCTGGAGCTGGTTCCCGATTCCCCGGATCAGACGTCCCGGTCCGTCACGAGTCCTCTGAGCGAGAGCGGCCTGAGCCTGTACTCGCCCACCTCCCCCCCCGGCACCAGGAGCAGGTCAGACACGGGTCGACACCAGGGCCTCGGTCATAACCAGTGCGTCACACACACGTCACGTCTCCCTCATTTATACAGCGCTTTCACAATATAGATCACAGCAGCTTTACAGTGATAACAGGAGATTACAGTAACAGAGATTAGGCTTTACAGCAGCTCTAGAATACAGTTATTGTCCAGATAAAGTTAGTTTTGATTGATTCACTTCCTTTGCAAAGATCATCAGGGGAGAGACGACAGAACCGGCCCTGAACGAGCCGTACGCCACTTCTGACGCATCAGTCGTGATTTATAAAAACAAACTTGACGGGAGAATGTGTAAGTGCGTCTGTAAGTGAACTCTGACCCGGAGCAGTTTAACGACACCGATGGAGATCTGAGGAAATGATGAAGGAAAACCACTTTAATCCTCATTATGAGCCATAATCATAAATAATGTTCACAATAACAGTTTAAATAAATAAAAGAATAATTGAAACTATGTTCTACATCTGATATACTCATTTAGATTAAATATGCCATTCTCATTAATGGAGTTAAGCACTTAAATTACATCAAATCATTACAAAAAAGTTACAACATTTTTTATAATCTAATAATAGAAATATCAGTAGTGTATGCGCTGCTGTCGAACACTTCCTGTGGGATGCTGTGCTAATGTCTGCTCAGCGCATGATAACAGCAGAACTCGTGCTTTTAGGAAATATTTGCGTGCAAATAATGATCAATAATGCACAATAAGGCCTATCGGTTTCCATTAAAAATATAAAGCAATTAAAAATACTAATCGGCCAGTGGAAAAGAATAAGAAAAATGTCTCTGAAATGTATTTTATACTATTTTATTTATTTATTCAAAAACAAGGCAAGGATGGGCTACTAAATGATCATTTAGCATTAATGTGACTCACATCCATATCTCATATTCTCCTAATGTCTTCTACCGTTAAACATGGCATCACGTGGATGTATATGCATATGATATGCAGATGAGGATATGCACAGTAAATCGAGGCGTTGTAAGCTCATATATGGTTATTTCGGGGAGGAGACGCATGCGAACACAATCTTCCTCTGACTGGGTTTATAGAGGGGGTTCTGCGCAGGTTCTGGCGTTCACACGGGTTTATAAGGCTGAGTATTTTTGGGCATACGCCATTTTTGCCTTTCACCGCACATACACTCTTAGTGAGGATCCCTGATGAACACCAGGCATTATCATGACACTCATGTTCAGTTCACTAACTCTCCTTCTGCCCGCAGCCCTGTGACCTCTGCTGCGAACCCACGAGTGGCGTCAGGAGCACGTGACCCCAGCGCTCAAGGTGCGTATGTGAACCACACGGCTGCACTCATGCCGTCACACGTGCTTCTGAAGGGAATTGAAAACACTGGAGGTTCAGGAATCGGATACTTGTTGTAAAATTAAAATTTCGATTCCTCTTATCGATTCCTTTGTGAGCATTTCAATATGACTTTAAACAGTTCAAGCGGGAGAGACTCACACACTGTTTTCTGTCCTGCACACACATCCAGAGCACTCACAGAAAAAGTGATTTAAAAACATTCAAGTGTGAGAGACTCTGTTCTCATGTGTATCAGTATATTGGATCCGTGCAGCTCTTAAAGTGACAGCAGCCTAATATTTGACTGTGTGTGTGTGTGTGTGTGTGTGTGTGTGTGTGTCCTCAGGCGTGACGCAGCAGGATAAGAGCCTGTCTGATGGGAATGTGAGTGTGGTCGGTCAGAGACTGGTTTACTCAAACAGACCGTTAGATGCAGACGAGGAAAAGCCTGTGGACATGACATCATCACCGCAGATCCGAGCCGCCGGCCGCGAGCCGCTCCGCGCGCTCAGACCCGCTAAAGGTGAGCGCTTTATAATGTGTCTGATAGAAGTCTCTTCTGCGTTTACTTGATCAATGATGCTGAAATTCAGCTTTGATCACAGGAATAAATTACGCCACGATATATCGGCCACACTATCGGTATCAGCCGATATATGATCATTTTAATGTTATCGGGCCGATAAGAAAATTTGGCCGATATATCAAAGCTGATCAATAATGTATAATTTCCTTCAGCTGAGACTCTTCAGATTCGCACTGTTCAACATGATGGTGTTGAATTGCTTGAAATATGATTGGAATCACTTCAAAAAAGGAAAATACAGTAAAAGTGCAGCACAAGTCTGTCATATCGGCTACATAACATTATTATGAGAACATTATAATTGTGTGTTTGGGTCGTGGCTTTTAATGGTGAGACTTTAGGTTTTGTAATCAGGCTCTCAGAAATTTTGTACAAATCTGTATTTAGATTTATCGGCCGATATATCGGTTATCGGCTTTTAAATATAAAGAATTATCGGTTATCGGTATCGGCCAAGATTTTCATATCGGTTTATCCCTATAAATTGCACTTGACTGTATATTCACATAGAAACCAGCTTTTTTACGTTGCACTGATGTTCACTGTTATACTGTATTTTTGATCAAATAAACGCAGCTGAGCAGAAGAGACTCTTTCAGACACACTGACCAGTCGTAATGACTCCAGACGTTAGCCCAGTAGTGTGTATAATGTCATGTTGAGTAGTGTGACGACGCTCTGTGTTTCCTCCAGGATCTCATCAGCACACGTCGCAGTCCTGCATGTCTGAGGGAGTGATCGGACGAGGTCGGTTCACTGTTTCACACACACTGATGATCAGCACTCGCTGCTCTCGTCCTTCACTCGTCTTCTTCTCTCGTTTCTGCAGGAGTGTTCGGTTCTGTCGTTCTTCCCAGTCGTCCCAGTGTGGTGTCTTCTCCTGAGCAGGGCGACTGGTCCAGTAGAGCGGCCCGTGAGCCTCCGTCTGGCGTGTTCGGACACGCGTTCACCAACACACACTGCGACTCCGATGCCAGTCCCGAACCCGAGGAGCCTCAGGTGCGTCTCACACAGGCCGACACCAGCTGTGTTTACATCCAAACCTGACAAAACTGTGATATGGCATAAAACGTTTGCGAATAAAGCAGCGTTTCCATCTCATGTGTTCAAGAGAACAACATCATCACTTCCTGGTGCAGAATATCAGTAATAAACTGTAAGTTTCTACAATCGGGCTCTTTTATGGACGCTTGTTTCAGCCACAGAATGAAAAATACAAACGTAATTGCGACTTTTTATCTCACAATTATGACTTTTTTCTCACAATCGCGTGATATAAACTTGCAATCGCGTGACATAAAGTCGCAATTAAGAGAAAAAAAGTAAGAGTGAGATAAAAAGTCACAATTTTCTTTTAAAATGTTTTATTCTGTGGCGGAAACAAGCTTTCATACTGTTTCTCCTCCGTCATGAACGAGTGTGTCTCGAGCGTCAGGCGAAACACAGTAAACGCTGTCGTGTTCTCTAGCGTTCGGATGCTGGTGTTCGGGAACACACTCGTGTGTGTGAGACGCTTCTGGAGGGAATTACACCCAATCATTCTGATCACACACTTTCAGAAACACCAAACCAACATTAGAGATGCTGCGACGCCATTGGTCCACTGCTCACTCCAGCTATCCAATCAGAGCCTCTACTGAGGCAAAGTCACATGAGGTGTTAGAGGGATTTATTCAGTAAAAGAGTTTCCATCATAGTTTATGTGCACGTTTTATTATCAAATACAAAGATATCCATTTTGGTAACACTTTACAATAAGGTTAATTACTTAACATTAGTTAACATGAACTAATAATGAACAGTACTTCTACAGCTTTAATTTTCATTGGTCCACTGGTTACTCCAGAGTTTTTTGTCTAGGCATTTATTCGGTAAATGTGTTTCCATCGTAGTTTATGTGCACGACTTCTTATCGGATAAAAATGCCTCAACTGAGCTTATCTTGGCATTTCCATCCAGCTTTCTTGTTTTATTTGCATAAAGAAGTGTGTGCTTCACCCGCTCATTGGAGTCACATGATGTGTGTGTTACAGGAGAGGGTAAAGCTGTCTAAGTTTGCGAGCGACAAGATGCGTCAGCGCCGCCTAGAGCATCAGGACCCGATGAGACGCCGCACGACACACACACTCCTCGATGATGTGAAAGGTGAAAGGTCAACACCAGTGACAGCCACCACCATTTTATTTGTATTATCCTTTATTTAACCAGGAGAATCACATTGAGATATTGCTATCTCTTCCTCCAGAGACTCCTGGTCAAGACGGCACATAAAGATTCACACAAAAGAATCACAAATACAACAATTTACACATTCACAATTAAACAACTCAAATCTAGAGAAACAGTTGCAAGTGTCCTTTACAACACTGTGCAAGAGACATTTAAAAGTGCTTAAGGTTTGGAAGTGCATCTAGAAGTACATTTATTTTGCAATTCATTCCAAGCCCGAGGAGCACATTTACCAGATTCTGACGATATCTGTGGGACTTTTAGCCGAATATGAGAACCAGATGATGTGCGATGACTATTAGTGTAATTTCTGCTTCTGTCCTCCAGACGAGACCCTGAACGGGTGCGAGTCGCTCTCGGATGAGTCTCCCTCCAGTCCCACAGGACCACAGAATCCAGTGAAAAGTCTAAGCCCCGCCCACCAGCCCGCCCCCCCGCCCGGCCCGCCCAATAGAAACGCAGCGCCGAGACTCAGACGCACGTCGAGTCTGAACCGAACGCGAGCGCTTGTTGCACACAGCTCCGGTGAGAGAGGCGTGATGACAGTAAAGGCATTTATAATCTTACAGAAGATTCTATTTCTAATAAATGACTTTGTATTCATCAAAGAATCCTAAAGAATTAAAAGTGTCACGGTTTCCACAAACATGTGAAGCCGCACAACTGTTCTCATCACTGATAATAAGCTCCTGGCAAATTCATGGACGTCATGTCGGATTTATTTCCTGTCGATAGGGTCTAATTTTAATGATTTCGATTCTTAGCGATTCCTAATTTCGATTCCAAAAAGGTAAAAACCAGTCGATGTTTGAGTCCGCCACTGAGCTTCGTCTAATGATCCCGTTTTTCATGTTTGTCCTTCAGATGAGCTGATTCCTGGGAGCCCGAAGAAAGACGGGCAGGATCCGGCTGAGCTTCGGCCCTTCTCTAAACCGGAGCTGGCGCTGACTCAGAGCTTCCGGCTGCTCGCCTCGGACGACTGGTGAGACTCAAGCACGCGGTCACATGGGATGGGCCTCACGATAAGAATTAGTCTTCCCGAGATAATAACGAGGATCTATTACTAGTACTTCAGATGATAACTCCTCGAAACTCTGAACACAAAATACTGTCAGATAAAACCATAGTTAAAATCATTCACAGAATTAGGCTGCGCGATCATGAATATTAAATAGTCACGTGACGTCTCTAATTAATATTCATTAACCGAGCTTTTCTTTTCTAATTCGTCGACTAATAAATATTCATTCTAAAACAAACGAGATACTTATTTCTAAACGAGGAACTTCCTCGACAGTCTGTAATTGAACACAGTAAATATGGTGATGTCGTTAGAGTCCACATCGCCCCTGATGATCTCGCCACTGCTTAGCTCTGACGGGCTCGAAACGTTCCATCTAATGTGTTCTGTCCATGAAGGGAGAAGAAGATCGAGGGGCTGAACTTCATGCGCAGTCTGGCTCAGTATCATCCGGACGTCCTGGCGAGCCGGACTCACGACGTGTGCCTCGCGCTCATTCAGGAGGTCAGTCGAATATCTCCTCGTTTACTCACTCTCAGCCTGTCCTGATCCACTGCGGCTCTTACTCTGCACTTCTGTCTTGTTTCCAGTCCTAAAAATCTTAATGTCTAATGGGATTTTACTACTTTAGTAAATCCATCTTGATTTATGTCTTGTTTTCTGGGGGGAAAAATCTAAATGAAGAGAGTTTTTTCTTAAAACAAGCAAAATGATCAGCGGAGACTATGAGGACTATTGAGTGTGAAGCTGCTATAGGAGACCAGCAGAACGACATCAGGAGCTTTATGATGGCATATACGGCACTCTAATGTTGTAGAATCCATCAATTATGAAAGCCTGTTTTCCGCTGCTCTCCAGCTCAGTGTCTCTCCCTGATCTCTGCAGGTGCGTAACCTGCGCTCGGGTGTGTCGCGCGTGGCGGTGTCGGCGCTGGGTGAGATGTTCGCGGCGCTGCAGAAGGGAATGGACCAGGAGCTGGACGGGGCGGCCCGAGTGTTGCTGCAGAAAGCCGGAGAATCCAACGCCTTCATACGGCAGGACGCGGAGCGAGCGCTGGAGCGCATGTGTGAACACTGCTCTCTGACCCGCAGCCTGAGCGCGCTACTGACCGCAGGACTGAGGTGAACACACACACACACACACACACACACACACACACACACACACACACACACACTGCTCTCTGACCCGCAGCCTGAGCGCGCTACTGACCGCAGGACTGAGGTGAACACACACACACACACACACACACTGCTCTCTGACCCGCAGCCTGAGCGCGCTACTGACCGCAGGACTGAGGTGAACACACACACACACACACACACACACACACACACTGCTCTCTGACCCGCAGCCTGAGCGCGCTACTGACCGCAGGACTGAGGTGAACACACACACACACACACACACACACACTGCTCTCTGACCCGCAGCCTGAGCGCGCTACTGACCGCAGGACTGAGGTGAACACACACACACACACACACTGCTCTCTGACCCGCAGCCTGAGCGCGCTACTGACCGCAGGACTGAGGTGAACACACACACACACACACACACACACACACACACACACACTGCTCTCTGACCCGCAGCCTGAGCGCGCTACTGACCGCAGGACTGAGGTGAACACACACACACACACACACACACACACACACACACTGCTCTCTGACCCGCAGCCTGAGCGCGCTACTGACCGCAGGACTGAGGTGAACACACACACACACACACACACACACACACACACTGCTCTCTGACCCGCAGCCTGAGCGCGCTACTGACCGCAGGACTGAGGTGAACACACACACACACACACACACACTGCTCTCTGACCCGCAGCCTGAGCGCGCTACTGACCGCAGGACTGAGGTGAACACACACACACACTGCTCTCTGACCCGCAGCCTGAGCGCGCTACTGACCGCAGGACTGAGGTGAACACACACACACACACACACACACACACACACACACACACACACACACACACACACACACACACACACACACACACTGCTCTCTGACCCGCAGCCTGAGCGCGCTACTGACCGCAGGACTGAGGTGAACACACACACACACACACACACACACACACACTGCTCTCTGACCCGCAGCCTGAGCGCAACTGACCGCAGGACTGAGGTGAACACACACACACACACACACACACACACTGCTCTCTGACCCACTGCCTGAGCGCGCTACTTACCGCAGGACTGAGGTGAACACACACTCACTCACACTCACACACTCACACACACACGACGAGCTTCTGTTATGCTGTCCACATGCTAAAGCGTGTCTGTGTGTGTGTCATCAGTCACCTGAGCTCGGTCGTGCGTAAGTGTGCGGCTCAGCATGTGTGTGTTCTGGTGGAGAGAGCCGGTGCCGCTCGTCTGCTGTCCGGCACCAAAGACCTGACCGACCGCATTCTCCCCGCCGTCTCCAAGCTGGCACAGGACTCGTCTCAGGAGGCCAGGTGAGCCAGGGGTCAGAGGTCACTCACGCTCTCACCTCAGCGCTTCAGTGTCACGTGTAGGGTTGGGAATCGAGGTCAGGATTCAGATACTTGTTATAAAATGTAGATTTCGATTCCTCTTATCGATTGCTTTGTGAGCATTTTAATATGACTTTAAACCATTTGTGTCCATGATATTCAGATACAGTTAGATGGTTTGTGATAACACTAAATGTGAATGATATCTAAGGTTTTTTGTTTTTTACCTTTTTGGAATTGAATTCGGAATTGTTAAAATTCAAAGGATCCCTGACACTGATGTGTGTGTCTCTCAGGTACTTCGGGCGACGGATGCTGCTGTTTCTGTCCTCTCACCGGGACTTCGATAAGATGATGGAGAAGTTCGTCCCAGCTAAAGACCTGCCGGCCATCAGGGACGCCGTCTTCACTCTCAAAACCAAGGTGTGCGTCAGTCGTGTGTGTGTGTGTGTGTGTGTGTGTGTGTGTGTGTGTGTGTGTGTGTGTGTGTGTGTGTGTGTGTGTGTGTGTGTGAACACCACAGCTCGTCTGCAGGGCTCGTCTACAGTGTGTTAACACTACTGTACTCTACCTCTACTGTACTCTACTGTACTCTACTGTACCCTACCTCCACTGTACTCTACCTCTACTGTACTCTACTGTACTGTACACTACTGTACTCTATCGCTACTGTACACTACTGTACTCTACCTCTACTGTACTCTACCTCTACTGTACACTACTGTACTCTACCTCTACTGTACTCTACTGTACTCTACCTCTACTGTACTCTACCTCTACTGTACTCTACCTCTACTGTACTCTACTGTACTCTACCTCTACTGTACTCTACCTCTACTGTACTCTACTGTACTCTACCTCTACTGTACTCTACCTCTACTGTACTCTACCTCTACTGTACTCTACCTCTACTGTACTCTACTGTACTCTACCTCTACTGTACTCTACTGTACTCTACCTCTACTGTACACGCGTGAATCTGCATTTCCTTCAGTCTGAGGATTATTATTTCACTTTTGGTGTGAAAGGGTCTTTACATTTGCCCAAAAAAATAACTATCTTATA
Source organism: Rutilus rutilus (assembly GCF_951802725.1). Classification (NCBI taxonomy): domain Eukaryota; kingdom Metazoa; phylum Chordata; class Actinopteri; order Cypriniformes; family Leuciscidae; genus Rutilus; species Rutilus rutilus. The sequence continues at coordinate 35,017,763 of NC_140226.1, forward strand.
TATCTAACTTTTTTGTTATAAAAAAAACAAGCCCAGCCCAGGGGGAAAGGAACAAACTACTGCAATAGTAGTAAATAATGCAATTAGTTACTTTATAAGGGAGTAACGCAATATTGTTTTAAAAGTAACTTTCCCCAACACTGCTTGCAGTCTTCTATCTGTGTTGATCTGTGTGTGTGTGTGTGTGTGTGCGTGTGTGTGTGTGTGTTTCAGGGTTTGGGGGAAATGCCTCAGGACGCTCCGTCGGCGCGGGGCAGACGCTCTCTCATGGGCAGCGGGATCGTGCGCACCTCGTCCCTCACGCGTGACCCTCTGACCGCCAGCAGGTACACACACACACACACACACACACACACACACGTCTGTCTGGCGCTCACACACACTCATCAGTCCATGTCTTCACAGAGACTCTGGTCAGTCCGTGAGCAAAGCGGCCGTCCACAGTCTGGCGGACAGAAGCGAGTACGTCGCGCAGATGAAGACGCTGCTGAGCTCCAGAGACTTCAGGGAGAGGATCAAGGCCCTGGATCAGCTGGTGTGCGACTGCGAGGAGAACCCGTCTCTGATCACCGGCAGCCTGTTCCCGGTAACTGATCCGAGTTAGAGAACTGAACCATGATAGTGATGATGATGATGATGAAGGATGATGAAGATTGATAGTGATGATGATGATGATAGTGATGATGATGAAGATGGTGATGATGATGATGATGATGATGAAGATGATGATAGTGGTGATGGTGATGATGATGATAGTGATGATGGTGATGATGAAGATGATGATGAAGATTGATAGTGATGATGATGATGGTGATGATGATGATGATGATGAAGATGATGATGATGAAGATGATGATAGTAATGATGATGATGATGATGAAGATTGATGATGATGATAGTAATGATGATGTTGATGATGATGATGATAGTAATGATGATGATGATGATAATAATGATGATGATGGTGATGGTGTGCGCAGGTGTTTGACGCTCTGAAGGCTCGTCTGCAGGAGTCTAACAGTAAGGTGAACCTGCGTGCGCTGGAGTCGCTGCAGTCCATCATCTCAGTGCTGAGGGACAGCCTGGCTCCAGTGCTGAACATCCTCATTCCTGCCGTCGTGGACAATCACCTGAACTCCAAGAACAGCTCCATCTCCAGCGCGGCCCTCGGGGCCGTTCAGGCGCTCATGCTCAACATCGGTGGGTGACTTTGTGTTCGCAACATACAGCTGTCGACTAAACCTGCTCACTGTAGCAACTGTGTGTTTCCAGACAACAGCCTCCTCCTCCAGCCCTTCTGCTCCAAGGCTCAGTATCTGAGTGGGAAAGCTAAACTGGATATGATCGAGAAAGTCGCAGGTGAGTCCAGTCGTTTTCAGGCTCTACGAGAACAGGGTTTTATGCCCATATTCTCCATTGTTGCGGCTCCTCTCTTCCCAGTCTGTCAGTAACGCTCTGTTTACTTCCTGTCTCTATGAAGCCCCTCCTTCTGAAAAGCACACTGTGCTCTGATTGGTCGGCTGGAGCGGTGTGTTGTGATTGGTCGAGCGCTTTGAGTGTGTTTGGGAAATGTCCCGCCCCTTTCCATAACCGCCAGTTTAACACACTACTAACTCACTCAACCAGGCCCCGCCCCTTTATTCTGCGTATGAATTATTATAATGAGGAATATTGTGACGTGTTCATTCCCAGAAGAAACTCAAGATACAATGAGTTCAGGAACACTGACACTGATATAGGGAAGAGCTGGAGCTTTCAGGGTTCGTACAGAAACTGTAACATGAAATTCCAGGACTTTTCAAGCTCTACTTTTTTGGTTTTCAAGGACAACAATCAGAGATCTCACTTATCAAACAATATCTTCTTACCTTATTTTTTAAACTCAAGTTACAAAGTACAACTTATTTTAATAATATATATTAAATACAAAGTTTGTAATGGCTATTATTGTCCAATAAATAATATTTTATATTATAATGTTGGCGTACTTCGTGTCTGCCGGGGGTTTAACAGACGGCCTGCAGTGTTCATTATGTGTTTTTTTCATGCTCAAACAGCAGCATCACACACTGAACTCAGATGATGTGAGCGACCTGTGCCTGTGCTGTGTGTTTCAGAGCTGGTGACGGAGCTGTATCCTCGTAAACCGCAGCTGGTGGAGCAGAAGGTTCTTCCGTTCTTCTGGAAGCTTCTCGGCTCCTCCAGTAACAGCGGCAGCATCAAGATGGCCGCCGCCAAGCTAGCCGAAGCGCTTCACACACACATGGGCCGAGCGCTGGTGGAGTGCGCCGCCTCGCAGCCCGCTAACATCCAGTGTGACCTGAACGAGCTGCTCAGGGCCCGACACACACACTCTACCTGAACACACACGCTTCTGCTCCCACACAGTGCCTCACGCTAGCTTCGTAAGAGAGAAGCTCGACTAGCTCGGTCTGACAGGATCAGGGTTCTCGCGGTCATGTGATCGAGACTACAGAATGTAATCTTGAAATGCACAATAATACAATGTTGTTTTGCACGGTGTGCTATGGAACATTTCTAAGAGATGTGTCGTTATTATTCTCAAACTTTGTGCAGAATCTTTTGTACTGTATAATAGCACAGTATTAGCTGTACAGTATACGTCATGTACATGTTCATGCGACGACTCATGATTAAGTGATTATGGTTCTGTTCTAAGTGCGACCCGTCTTAGTTCTGTTGCATGATCAAAGTCATTGATAAATAAAGTGAAAAAAGAGGAAGATATCACACGGATCGATGCCTCTATCAGCTCTGGATGTGGACCGCTGTATTTCTGTGAATGTGAAGCTTTAAAATAATAATAATAATAATACTACAGGTGAATTCATGTCCAGATGTAGTTCTCAGTTTAGTGCCAGTCATTCCTCAACAGCCTTTATGAGATTCACATTAAATTATATGAGAGAGAGATTTATCTATATAATAAAGTGTCTTATTTCTGTAAACGCTCGTGCTGTGAATGATTACTGCTTCTGCTTCATTATTCTTCCTTACATGAACATTTATGAGCTTAATCATTACAAATCTACCTTTTTACAATAAATGATTCATATATTGATACTTGTAACTTTAACAGTTCAGTGACAAACACCAAACACATCAGCAAACCAACATGACAGTTCAAATATACCATTTATTTATTTATTTTTAATGCAAGTATACTATAAGTGTATGAATCTAACATGAGGTGGTCAGATATGACGGTCCACCGCTATATACAGTGGGTACGGGAAGTATTCAGACCCCCGTACATTTTTCACTCTTTGTTATATTGCAGCCATTTGCTAAAATCATTTAAGTTCATTTGTGTTCCTCATTATTGTACACACAGCACCCCATATTGACAGAAAAACACAGAATTGTTGACATTTTTGCACATTTATTAAAAAAGAAAAACTGAAATATCACATGGTCCTAAGTATTCAGACCCTTTGCTGTGACACTCATATATTTAACTCAGGTGCTGTCCATTTCTTCTGATCATCCTTGAGATGGTGCTACACCTTCATTTGAGTCCAGCTGTGTTTGATTATACTGATTGGACTTGATTAGGAAAGCCACACACCTGTCTATATAAGACCTTACAGCTCACAGTGCATGTCAGAGCAAATGAGAATCATGAGGTCAAAGGAACTGCCTGAAGAGCTCAGAGACAGAATTGTGGCAAGGCACAGATCTGGCCAAGGTTACAAAAAAATGTCTGCTACACTTAAGGTTCCTAAGAGCACAGTGGCCTCCATAATCCTTAAATGGAAGACGTTTGGGACGACCCGAACCCTTCCTAGAGCTGGCCGTCCGGCCAAACTGAGCTATCGGGGGAGAAGAGCCTTGGTGAGAGAGGTAAAGAAGAACCCAAAGATCACTGTGGCTGAGCTCCAGAGATGCAGTCGGGAGATGGGAGAAAGTTGTAGTAAGTCAACCATCACTGCAGCCATCCACCAGTCGGGGCTTTATGGCAGAGTGGCCCGACGGACGCCTCTCCTCAGTGCAAGACACATGAAAGCACACCTGAAGGACTCCAAGATGGTGATAAATAAGATTCTCTGGTCTGATGAGACCAAGATAGAACTTTTTGGCCTTAATTCTAAGCGGTATGTGTGGAGAAAACCAGGCACTGCTCATCACCTGTCCAATACAGTCTCAACAGTGAAGCATGGTGGTGGCAGCATCATGCTGTGGGGGTGTTTTTCAGCTGCAGGGACAGGACGACTGGTTGCAATCGAGGGAAAGATGAATGCGGCCAAGTACAGGGATATCCTGGACGAAAACCTTCTCCAGAGTGCTCTGGACCTCAGACTGGGCCGAAGGTTCACCTTCCAACAAGACAATGACCTTAAGCACACAGCTAAAATAACGAAGGAGTGGCTTCACAACAACTCCGTGACTGTTCTTGAATGGCCCAGCCAGAGCCCTGACTTAAACCCAATTGAGCATCTCTGGAGAGACCTGAAAATGGCTGTCCACCAACGTTTACCATCCAACCTGACAGAACTGGAGAGGATCTGCAAGGAGGAATGGCAGAGGATACCCAAATCCAGGTGTGAAAAACTTGTTGCATCTTTCCCAAAAAGACTCATGGCTGTATTAGATCAAAAGGGTGGTGTGGTGCAATGGATAAGACACATGCCTTTGGTGTGAGAGACCCGGGTTCAAATCCACTGTGAGACACCAATGTGTCCCTGAGCAAGACACTTAACCCCTAGTTGCTCCAGAGGCGTGCGACCTCTGACATCTATAGCAATTGTAAGTCGCTTTGGATAAAAGCGTCAGCTAAATGAATAAAAATGTAAATGTAAAAGGGTGCTTCTACTAAAGACTGAGCAAAGGGTCTGAACACTTAGGACCATGTGATATTTCAGTTTTTCTTTTTTAATAAATGTGCAAAAATGTCAACAATTCTGTGTTTTTCTGTCAATATGGGGTGCTGTGTGTACAATAATGAGGAAAAAAAAAGAACTTAAATGATTTTAGCAAATGGCTGCAATATAACAAAGAGTGAAAAATGTAAGGGGGTCTGAATACTTTCCGTACCCACTGTATATTCAAGTACAAATACCTTTTAATACAGTGACTAATAAAAATATGTGTAAATATTATAAATGTGTACAATTTCACCTGGAGAATATTCAGTTTATATTAAATGGACACTTTTTTTTTTTTTAATCCAAACAATAATATCGAGCGGTGAATGAAATAATCACATTGTTTATCAGTCTTTAGAAAGAGGAAACAGTAATAAAGTTCTGTGGATAGATAGATAGATAGATAGATAGATAGATAGATAGATAGATAGATAGATAGATGTAATCTACAAACACCACAGGCACTGAATTATCCAAGAGTTACATGAAGTGAAGATAAAATATTCTGACAATAATTCGTTTTTTTATGTTTTATTTGAACATTCAGTTTACACTGTGGTAGAACAAAATGAGAACCTCACAACAGTTAAGAGTAACACCAATCGAGAGAGTAAAAAACAAAAAATAAAACATAATAATTCGGTTTGAGTTCGTAAAATCCTGCGCACCCCACACGTCACAGGAACACACCGCCCGCGCATGCGCGCTTTTACTCCCGGTGACGTAAATCGCACGCGCGCCACATTCGATCAGCCGTTTCGTTTGCGCTCTTGTTTATGTTTGTTTAGGAGATGAAACCGTGAATATGTTTCAGGTATGAGCGATTAATGCGTTTGGTTGGGGCGGAAAGAGAAGCGCTATGTTTGATTCGGCTCGGTCTGACAGGATTCAGACGCGTTTGTTTACTAACGGTAATATTCACTGAAGCTGACGATGATTATGAGTCTAGAATGAGCTCGAATCAGAGGACTTTATTCCAGACATGGGGCTGCAGTGTGTCTCACACCTCAGACCGGAACAAAAACACCTCAGACCGGAGCAAAACTACCGCAAACCGGAGCAAAACCACTTCAGAACGGAGGAAAACCACCGCAGAACGGACGAAAACGACCTCAGACCGGATTAAACCCTCTGAGCAGACAGACAGCAGGAGTCTGTGGGGTGAGACAGCAACAGCAGCCGCTGACGAAGATCATGATGATGATGATGATGATGATGTCATGCTCGTGGCCGTGTACGAGGCTGAGCGCGCGCTGGAGGCCGGGCCGGAACCGGGCTTCGACCCGTCCGCGGGCCGCATCTGGATCTACCCCACGAACCTCCCGGTCCGGCAGTACCAGCTGCAGATCTGCGAGGCGGCTCTGCTGAGGAACACGCTGGTCTGCCTCCCCACCGGCCTGGGCAAGACCTTCATCGCCGCCGTCATCATGTACAACTACTACCGCTGGTTCCCCGCGGGCAAGATCGTGTTCATGGCGCCCACGAAACCCCTGGTGGCCCAGCAGATCCAGGCCTGTCACGGGGTCATGGGGATCCCGCAGCCGCACATGGCCGAGCTCACAGGTCAGAGGTCACGACCCCACAACATACAAATACAGTAAATCGAATGTAACAACAATAATGATAAATAAACTTTACCTTTTACACTTTTAAGAATTATATGTTCTGTGTGTGTGTGTGTGTGTGTGTGTATCTGTGTGTGTGTATCTCTGTGTGTGTGTGTGTGTGTGTGTGTGTGTGTGTGTATCTCTCTGTGTGTGTGTGTGTGTGTGTGCGTATCTCTGTGTGTGTGTGTGTGTGTGTATCTCTGTGTGTGTGTCCGGCAGGCTCCACCGCAGCGCAGCACAGGCGAGAGCTGTGGAGGTCGAGGCGTGTGTTCTTCCTCACTCCGCAGGTGATGGTGAACGACCTGTGCCGGAACACCTGTCCGGCGGCTCAGGTGAAGTGTGTGGTGATCGACGAGGCCCACAAGGCCACCGGGAACCACGCGTACTGTCAGGTGACACTTCATTCCCCCCCCCCTCCCCGACTGAGGCATGATGGGAACTCTGGTGCTGATGCTGTGCTTGTTCTTCAGGTGGTTCGAGAGCTGAGTAACCAATCGCAGCGCTTCCGTGTCCTAGCGCTCAGCGCCACACCCGGAGGAGACGTCAAGGTGAGCCGCGGGATCATGGGAACCGGGAGGACTGATCAGGAGTCTCAGAATGTGATGAACTGGAAAAACGCTTAAATATGTCATTTCGCTGATCAAAGAGTTTAGGGGATACAGTGATGGACTACAGGGGGGTTTAATGATCTGACAGCAGAAAGACACTGAAGCATGAGGACGTTTGTACAGTTATGCTAACACTAGCGGTGTAACGATTCCCTCACGTCACGATTCGACACACATCCCGATACTGACCTCACCGTGCCATATTACTGCCATACTCCAAGACATGTGATGAAAGGTTAACAAATGTACTGTTGATTAAAATGCTAAATTTGATTTGACGTTTTGTGTGTAAATGAATATTCTTGGCCTTGATGCTGAAACCCAAAGCAGGGCAACAGAGGCTCCAGAATAAAGATATTGATGATTCTGAAGCTGGAAATACAGGATTATTGTAGATGAATATGTTTGATCTCTAGACATGTGTTATCATCAGGACACACAAATATTCCCCATTGCGTTATTATACATTATATTAAACATTATATATAGTAGTGTAATGTAGTACTGACACTAAAACTCTGAAAACTAGAATTTTTTCATATTTTTATTTTGGGTGACCTATCCACGATACATGTTGCTGCGTTTTTGTATTGTGATATATTGTGACATGATACATTGTTACACCCCTAACTCAGTATATCATATTTATACAGTGCTTCTCTATTAGGCTCCTCCTCACTTACAAGGGGCTACAGACACAATAAAATGACACAATGCATCATGGTTAATGAATGGTGTGTGTGTGTGTGTGTGCAGGCGGTGCAGCAGGTGATCTCGAACCTGCTGATCTCTCACATCGAGCTGCGCTCTGAGGACAGTCCCGATGTCCAGACACACGTGCATCAGCGCAGCCTGGAGAAGATCATCGTCCCGCTGGGAGAGTCGCTCACGGGCCATCAGACCCGGTACCTACAGGTGAGAGAGACACCTACAGTGTCTTTGTCTTTTCATCATGACTCGCTTGCTGTATTCCTCATTTGCAAGACGCTTTGGAGAAAGGCTGCTAAATGTATGTAAATGTGAGACACTCGTGCTCCGGCTCGCAGGTGTTCAGATCATTAAAGTCCTCCTGTAGTCCATCATTTGATCCCTTAAAACTCATCTTTGATCCTTCATGCCTTAAAATATCTTGAATGTAACTCGACACCCTCGCCTCATTTAGTATGCGTGGTTCTATGAATATGCAAATGAGCCCCGCCTCCACTCACTCACTCAGCTCAGAGATCCACTGGTTGACGATCACACGTTGATCTGATTGGTTACAAGGTAGTTTGTGACGTCAGAAACACCAGCGATTTCAAAGCGTGTGTTTGAGACTGTCTTTGGTTCACTGCAGTTTTAAGGAGGAAATACTCAGCAATGGTGTCGACTTATGAACTTACACATGCTTTGTCTTAAAGCAGATTAAAAACACCACATAAACAACATTAAAAGCGTGATTTTTCATCACAGGGGGACTTTAGAGAAAGAAAGAAACAGGTGTGTTGATCCAGTGGTTCAGTCACTGGGGGTGCAGTGACGGGCCTGTAGCTGTAGGTGGCGCTGTGGCTGTATTTGATATATCCTGAAACCCAGACCTCAGTCAGGAGGATACACACGTACTGAAATGTTATGCAGATGAAAGGGAGGCTGTGATGGACAACGACTCGCTGAGATCAGTGCTTTAAAAGAAGCTTTAAGTTCAGCTAAAAATCAAGATGTATCTGACATCATATTTCTTATTTGAATTCATCTCCGTCTAAACCCGGATGCATGATGGGAATGTGGATGTGTAATGGAGAAGTCATGGTGTTGGTCAGTTCTGTCTGGAGCCTGACGGACGTCTGATGTGTGTGTTGTTCAGCTAGTGCTCCCTCTGCTGGTGTCACATGACTAGTTTTCATGTCTGCAGTGAGCAGGACTCCACAGGAATATTTGCTGGGTTTATTCACATCTCACTGGAGCGCTGGAATGTTTCAGCTTCAGTTTGACCTCTGACCTCATTCAGCACTGCTGTATGCCACGCCAGCCGAACCCCTCTGAGCTCAGAAGAGACTTTAAGTTAACAGTTCATCATGAGAGGGAAGTAGCGCTGGTCTTCTCTCCTCTATTGTGTCGTATATCCGAGAGAAACGCTTCAGGAACAAGAACATATGAGGGCGGGGCTTGATTGTGTCTGTGGGGAACTGATTGGATGATTGTGGTTTGCTATTGGCTGATGTCATGTGAGTGACAGGTTATAGCCCCGCCCACATCATAAGAGAAGAGATGTTATTCCGATTCAAGATTATGAACACAATAATGATGTGCACACATAAATCATTCAGAACTGAAGAGTCGATTATGATTTCATGGTGATTTTAATCTGTCACTGATTTGTTTGAGTGATTAGTCCAGAACTAGGGTTGTGTAAAGTGAAACGCTCGAGTCGTACTGTGATTCAATAATAGTTTATTGAGATCAGAGCAGAAATATGAACAGAAGCATTCAGAAGCTCAGTGGCTGTAGTGTTCACACTGACGAGAACCCGACGAGCGCTGCGATTACAACACGATAAACACTGATGGCGAGAGAACGAGCCTCGCGTCTGTGGGCAAGTGCTTGTGGAGCTCATTAACTTCAAAGACACGAGTGTGTGTGTGTGTGTGTCATTCTGAAAACTCGTTCATTTTCTTGTTTGACATCTGCACTTAATGGAGGAATAACAGCGAAGGAAACATTAAAAAAATACATAAAAATAGCACTATGACAATATATAATATATATACGTGTGTCTATTATATTGATTTGTCGACTACATGAGCGTTGATTTATACAGCAGGACAGAGAGCGAGAGACGTGTGTGTGTGTAGAAGTGAGCGAGTGTATGTGTGTGTTTGAGTGAGTATGTGAGTAAGTGAGTGTGTGTAAAAGTGAGTGAGTGTGTCTGTGTGTATGTATTTGAATGAGTGTGTATGTTTGGTGAGTATGTGTGGTGTGAAAGTAGTGTGTGTGTGTGCTCATAGCAGACACATGATTGTCTTACAGCAACAGCGTTCAGAGTGACTCGCTTCCAGTTGTGTTTGTGTTTGTGTAGTAGCTTATAATCAGTGTTGCGCATATAAATGAGCGTCTGCTCGTGTTCATCAGACGACAGCGAGGAGCGGTGCTCATGGGTAATCAGGAACTAGGACGTTGACCCTGTGGTATGGTCTCTGAGAGGAGCAGAGGAGTGTGGGTAGAGCAGCTCAAGGCCTCTCCAGGAACCAGATCTCGTTGTGTCGATTGGCTGCCGCCGGGTTGGTGTATCCCGCCACGATGAAGGAGTCGTTAACGCAGTCGCCCGGAGACTCCAGAGCCTCGGCCAGACCGCTGATCTCATTAATGATGGACAGCTCGTTAGTGGCGCCCGCGAAGGCCCTGAAACACACGCGTGTGTTGAGTCACATGACTTGTGTGTAGGGGTGCAACGGATCGCCCCACGGTTCGGCACGCACGTGATTCGAGGATTAGCCGCTAAGTTTAACCTTGCCCTTGAATACACACGAAATGATGTCTATACACCCGTCCCGGCGAGCGTTCTCTCGGTTCTGCCGTCAGTGGGCAGTGGAGGAGGACACCGGATGTGTGTCTGTTTAATCGCTCTTAAAGTGACAGCAGCCTAATATTCCTGATGTCGTCTGTCGTTAATGTCAATAAAACAAAGATTAAACTATATTTAATTTCTAGTGAACAAATAGTGTAATTTAATAGTAAATAGTACACGTCTCGAACTCTGACTAGTGAATTGAACGGTTCAGATCATTTTTATGAACCACCCCTTATATATATATACATTTTTTTTTTTGCTAATCCGAAAAACATGCGATCCGCGGCTCAGAACCCGTCCATGATCCGAACCGTGAGTTCTGTGATCCGTCGCACCACTTGTAGTTGGAGTGTAGTGGAGATTGTTGAGTGACCGTTTCACACCTGCTGTAGACGACGGTGTCGGGCCACTGCTCGATGGCGATCTCAGGGTCGTGGGGTCGCGGCGGGTCGCCCTGGTGCACCATGGGAAGGTAATACGCCACAGTGACGGCCCGGGACAGAGTCGTGTGCATCTCGTCGGTGCGGACCACCGTCACGATGGGTATGGTCATGCCCAGATAGCTCCCTGTGGAGGCAGACAGCGGAGCGTCAGGTCGTGGAGAGAGGGTTAGTGTGGGTCAGAGGTCACGCACCTGCTGTGTTCTGCTGACAGATGAATCTCATGATCTTCATGAAGCCGTAGCAGATGCTCTGCTCATACGTGTCCTCGTGAACCGTGATGCAGGCCCAGTGCGCTTTCTCATAGCGCCGCTTCTCGTACACCACCTCGCCGCACTACAACACAAACACCAGAGCATCATCAGGGTCACAGAGGAAGAGGTTCGTCACTCGTGTCAGTGGGGATAGATGAGCACATGCTCTTAAAGGGATAGGTCACCCTAAAATCAAAAGAGCTCTTTCAAAAGACATTTGTACAGGTTTGGAACAACATGAGAGAGTAAATTACTGAATTTTTATTTTCAGGTGAGCTATCCCAACTATCCCTCTGGTGCTTTTTGGGCATTTATGACCCAAACATTAGTTTTTTTTTAGAAATGTTTTACTTCATTGGAATGGTACGAAACTTGGTAAAGGTTTTGGCGCTTGCTGTGTGAACACACAAAATCATGGACATGATCTGAATGGTCCTGAATAAAATAGTCACACTTGAGCTCCTCACATGTTTGATGAGTGTTTGACGAGTTTCCTCTAGTGGAAGCGTTTGGTACTGCAGCCGAACACACTCTCACTGAAAGCTCATTTTTTGAACACAACTTGTTTAGATTTATGGCTTTGAATTTCGCACAGTTTTAGAGTAAAACGTGATTTTAAAAATGAATATTTCGTAGAAATTTTTTAAATAGTATTTACATTTTCAGATCTATGCTCAAAAAAGTGAATAAATGGATTATAAATACAGCGTAAATATTATTTAGTACCATAAAATCCCCTAAAAATACAAAATATTAAAACAAAAAACATTATCGAACTAAAATTGAATAAAAAACAGTCATTTTTGACGGACACGCAAAGAGCACCAGAGGGTTCAGTCTATTTTGTAGATGCATTTGTTATGTAATAATTTGACATAGTCCTATTTGTCAAAAACTTCAATTGAATCAGTTTGAACCGTTCTCATATCTCATGTTCTGACGCTTGTGTGTTCGATATTGATTTGACGTTTACATTTATGCATTTAGCGGACGCTTTTATCCAAACTGACTTACACATTCATGCATTTAAAGTAGTAGTACATATTTCATCAATTCATGCATTCCCTGGAAATGGCTGCTGTACATTAGAGTTACAGTGATGTATTTGATCATGAGTAAATTCTCTGTTAATAACTGATCCAGATATGATTCATGTTTCACCTTTTGGGGTATTTTCTTACAGAACTCATCAGTATCTGCAAGAGGCAATAAACACGTTAAATAAGAACAGGCTTCTTATCTGACACTTGATGCATTTCATAATCCACTTGCATTTTTGCCTTAAGCTTTCGTTAGTTTCTGACCTGGATGGAAAGTGTCAATCAGTGAAAGTGGGTGGAGTTTAATGGTTTCAGTACCCAATCCATCTTCATCATCCTCATTCATGCAGGTGTGTTTGATCACATGTATTATTCTTATTGGTTGTTTTCATCCACCTATTTTATGCACATTTTGGGATATAAAAAAAAAAACTGATTGGATAGCTGGAGTGAGCAGTGGACCACTCCAGAAGCGTCTCACACACACACACGAGTGTGTTCCCGAACACCAGCATCCGAACGCTAGAGAACACGACGGCGTTTACTGTGTTTCGCCTGACGCTCGAGACACACTCGTTCATGACGGAGGAGAAACAGCACGACTGCAGAAACTTACACTTTTATTACTGATATTTGAGCCAATTCCCCAGGAAGTGATGATGATGTGCTCTTGAACACATGGGATGGAAACACTGCGTTATTTGTAATTGTATTATGCCATATTCCAGGTTTGGCACAAGTTAAATTCACCACTTTGGGAGCAAACAGCTCTCGATTCTGTGATCTCATGATCATAGATGGTGATGATCTCATCGCTGGTCTAGTGTCATGGTATCACGTGACGTTACACATCTGCTCATTTCACAGATGTCACTGTTTACAGTTGTTTCTCTGAGGTTTTTGAGCACAGTGTTTTGTTCTTCTGCGGTACGTACCTTCTCCTTGCGTGTGAGGAGTGTGTAAGGAACCTGCTCCCGTGTGTGTGTGCCGTCGTTATTGCTGGTGATCTGCTGGATGGGTTCGGCCATGTCTGTGAATCGAGGAGCAGATGGACATTATGTTTGTGTACTCAAGCAACAGTTTGATAAGCAAGTAAATCCAGGTTTCAAATCTAGTTTATAAATGTTTCTCGATCATCAAATCCTCATATTAGAGTGATTTGTGAAGGATCATGTGACACTGAAGACTGGAGTAATGATGCTGAAAATCCAGCTTTGATCACAGGAATAAATTACACTTCACTATATATTCACATAGAAAACAGCTGATTTACATTATAATAATATTTCACTGTTTTACTGTATTTATCCTCTAGTGTTGCTGGAATGGCACAGTGTGTATCAGGCGTTAGTGTTTGAGCAGCTCGTCTGAACAGCGGGACACTAATGAGCAGCGACAGCAAACACTTCAGTGCACTTCACTAACCCCACTAGATTTATTTATCATGATGTGAACAGATGAGGTGTGTGTGTGTGTGTGTGTGTGTGTGTGTGTGTGTGTGTGTGTGTGTAAAACACTGTTGATCAGTATCCCTCCACTATAAAGCTTGACTTTAGGCAAGGCACTTTTATTTCTAGAGCACATTTAAAACAGCCACTGCTGACCACAGTGCTGTAATCACTTCAGACAACTAAACACATAAACACACAGGAACACACAAATTCATAAAATTTCATTGGACCAAAAGCCAGAGAGAAAAAATAAGTCTTTAGTGAGGATTTAAAGCTATCAACATTGGAAGCTGGTGGTCCAAAAACTACAATTTCAGTTTTAGAGTCATTCAATGTTAGGAAATTGTCTGCCAGCCAGCATCTTCCCTCCTCGAGACCGTTCAACACAGTGTGTATGTCATAACTGACCGTCCGCAAAGACCCGCCCCCTTTAGTTACTGTTGCTATGTCCGACAAGCCACGCCTCTCTCACACAGTGAACAACACAACCGCGGAGTAGGGATGGCTCGATACCACAATTTTGGTTTCGGTACGGTACCAGAACCTAATACCTCGGTATCGATACTAAATCGATACCACAGGTGACAAATAACCAGCCTCAAAATTTAAGTGAATTGAAACAGTTTTATTAAAAAACACTGCTTGAAACTCTGCTGCACCGAATGTGCAAACAAAAAGTTATCAAAATGTTTAAAAAAAAAAATTAATAAATAAAAAACAGTCAGGGAACTTACAGTAGGTTAAATTTTTATTTAAAAAAAAAAAGAAAAAAAAGAAAAGGACACCTGAAATGATACAATTAAAATAGGTTAATATCTATTATCTATAATAATTGATTAATATAGATTAATAATAGAATAATGAATTGAAATGTAAACCATTAGCTGTCATGCATCAACAGAATTATCAACATTTATAGCATTTATTCATCTTGGTTTGATTACTGTTTGGTTTGGGTTCATATTAGTTTAATGCATAAAGTAATGTTAACATGCTAAACATGTATTAGTATATTTAAATAATAATTACGGATTGATCTATTCTAGATTAATAAATGCTATAATACTGTCAGGTCAGGTTACCTAATGAATGTTGACAAATGTAGCTTAAATGTAAAGTGTTACTCTAACATTCATATTAGTAATATCCATATTACTACTATTACTCTCTCTCAGCTGATTCCTCAGTCGGTCGCCACAGCAGCAGTGATAGATATGCCTTTCATTTTACTATCACCAATACTAAAATTAATATCACTAATCTCTTTATTCATTCAAATTCAATTAATATATGATTGTTTGAAAGGGCAAAAAAATTATGAGAACTAAACTTCATTGGTTCTAGCGTGTCATGAAAGCACATTTGAGCTTTCGTGTTTACCGTGTCATATTTAATTGATAAGCTCTATGTGCGCTGTGAATAAAAGTCTAAATTAAATCAGTTGAATGACGGACTCACGTGTCGATCTCTGAACTCTTTGAACAAGTCAGGATGATCAAGTGACAAGTGGTCAACGTTAGCCAGATTTGATGTGTTGCCTCCCGTGGCAAATTTAAAGCAGCGTTTGTAGAGTGGTGCATTGAGGTCTGTTGCTTCACCTTTCTCATTACTTTTGTAGGCAAAGTAATGCCATATTTCACTCCTATTGCTCTCTTTATTTATTAATTTCGGGCGTGTAGAATGAGCTTCATCTGTTTGATCCATCGTGTTCCTCCGTTGTCACCGTTTGCCGGTTTTGCGTGACCCGCGTCAGTTTGGGTAGCGCACTGCCGCCTAGCGGTGAACTTCGAAACAGCAGCGCATCAAATACCGAAGTGAGCAAAATTATGATATTGTACCGTTTGAAATATAATATATACCGGTATTTTTGCAGTACCGGTATACCGCGCATCCCTACCGCGGAGCAGAGAGGACACTGACAACGCACTGAGACAGGACAGACCAGGGTACTTTTGATATGAAACAAAGCCTCACCTTTCAAATTTGGTCATTTAAAAAAAAAGAAATTTAAACAATAAATAGCGTTTTGTGTCTCTTTAATGTGTCTGACAGATCGCTCAGTTAAAGCTGCTCATGAACGATCATCTCTTCCTTCTAGTTCATTTATAGCATCAAATAAACATGAATGAACATCAGAAGGAATGTTGTTTTAACCGCGGAAAGACGTCAGGACACTCCGGTTTTCACGTTCAAATCCTCCAACGTTAATCTAACTCTCCTAACTGCGGATTCGGCGGATGGCGGATTATGATTGGTCAGATCACCTGTCAATCAAACTCCCTCAAAGGGAGGTACACCTGGGTGTCATCCGCATAAAAATGGTATGGAATGTTGTGCTTTTGAAAAATCCAGCCTAAAGGAAGCAAATACAGCGAAAACAACAGCGAGTCTTCATACTTCATTCACAAGTGTTTCTGCATTATAGGCCTGTCGCCACCATTGCCTGATCCTCTAATCGTGGCGGTTCGATCTAGTCTCAAATATAACCGCAATTATTCTGCAGTTTAAAAAAAACAACTAAGACAGTCGAAAGTCTCCCTTTGAACGAATTTAAGGTTAGTATGTTTCATCAGTGTGCATTATTTATTACTATTTTATTATTATATGATTTTCACAGTGATTTTCATATGGGCCCATTTTATTATAATAGCTTAATATATTATATATGATTCCTGGAAGAAATAATGTATTAGGCTTACACTGCAAGTGACATAAAATCAAATTAAATCGTCAATCTCAATTATTTGTATGATGATTAATCACCAGCACAGAATTCATGACTAATTCATCTCTAGGTCAGTGCTAATTTATAAATATAATATTCATAATATCATTCCTGTTGCTCATTAATGTATTAGTACGTGTAGAAATGAACATTAACCTAGATTAATAAAAGTTTATTAGTTTTATTGTGCTATTACTGAGTCATTACGGAGTTAGGCTACATCTTATTGTGTTATGACTGAGTTATGGCTGCGTTATGGCTGCGTTATGACTGAGTTATGACTGAGTTGAGACTGCGTTAGTATCTTTTCTAATCTCTGCCATCATTAGGTCAGAACTGTGTTGGAAACTGCAGGAACACATGACAGAGCGATCGATACTGTCTTCTGTTTGAACTGGACCAGTGAGTCTCTTACTGTAATATCATGTTTGCTCTTCACGTGTACCGCGGTATAAAGCGCTTTACTGGACTGGATTTAGAAAGGCCTGGTCTGGATAATCTCTGCGATCTCGGCACACAAACACACATCACCTGATTACACGTCAAACACAAACCCTTCACAAAGCCCTGAGTGTTCAGCAGGGACGCTCATGATGAACTGAAGTATAATGTGCTTTATAAACTCTCTGTGTCTGATATGGAGAACAGAGTCCTGTGATAATCTGCTGAACTGGGTCAGGACGGCCCGCCCGCAGCCCCAGTGAATCATGGGAAATCCTCCCTGCCTCAGTGATAGTCACGCAAATCTGCTGGATTCATTTGAGGAAGAGCTCAGATCATGTCAGACACAACAGTGTGTTGCTCTGTTTCCGTGTGTCTCTTCATGACTAGACTAGCGGAGAGAAAACAAGTGTGTGTTTGATCTATTAGCGTCTGTAGATTTCAGTCTGAGTTTGAGTCATAAATCTCCACTTCAGCCGCTTCACACACACCAGACTTCTCACTTTTTCATTCATATCTATATTCTGAAGGTTTGTTCATATATCATTGCCCTGATTTACACATCGACCGTCGACCGTATTCTCTGATTTATGGAGTGATAAAAAGGGAAAACTGTGTAAAAACCTTTAATATGTCAACAAAATCAAACAAGAATTATGAGCCTGGCTTTATCCAATGTTCACATTTCTGTTCTGGAAGTTAGAGCTAATAGTCGGCGAGAAGAGGCTTAGTTGACCAAGATTTTATTAGTCGTTATGCCAAGTTCACAAATCGCTGACAAATGCCTGAAATCAGAGGCAAATCTGGACCTGAATATCTGGACCGGTCTGCGATCCACAATCCTGCTGTGGAAATGAGTTCTGACTGAAACTTAGCGAGAGCGAGATACAGGGCAGTGCGAAGTTATTAGTTGTAGACCAGAATAAGATATTTACAATTATATCAAGCGGAAATAAAGCACAAACATTTGCTTGACCAGCCGCACATTGGAAAATGTATTTATTAACCTCCAACTCTCTCCCTGCGTCTCCCCAACCCTTCCCTCCATCTTTTCCCTTCTCCTTCTCGCTGTAAATCAGTGCCCAGACCATTCAACAATTCTCACGCACGCGTTTCAGACGAGCTAAATCTGCGCAGATCATTCACCGACATCAAAAACTAGTGGTAGGAACTTTACATGGCCGTTCGCTATAACGTTAACCTAGATAAATGTGCGCTATTGTTATACGCATGTCCAAGTGTAAACTCAGAATAATAGCAAAACGTTGTGCTTTTGTGAAATAAAGCAAATGTAGCGCGTCACAAAGATGAGCCGAAACTCAGCGCACACTTGCCTTGCAGTCCTGAGAAATATATGGAAAGCTTGAAATGTCTACTTTTAAATCAACCAGTTCGACTCGAAAACAAATCCTCTGGTTATGTAGTCCGTATGAAAGGAGAAGAGAGTCAGCATCGTCAGCTAGGCTACATCTTTGCAGCCGACACACGGACTCAGAAAATGCTAATTTATTAATAAACCATTAAAACGTCTCCTTGCTATTTTTTCCGACACATTCATAATCATTACTTTAGCCAGTGCTTGACGGCAAGCTTCATGCGTGCGCTTGAGCGCGGAATAGGCTATTCCACCCCTAGTATTTAAGTAATTAAATTAATATAGCTAAACATATAATTAGTCGACTAATGGCTTACATGAACGGGGCAGCCCTATGCAAATTAGTATTTAATTAGATAATTTGCTTATTTAAACAGCATTTTCAGGGTAAACTTGTAACACACAATAATTGTCTTAATGTACTGTGATTAATCAACTAGGGAAGTGTGGTGATGTTTGTGAATGGTTGTCTGTCTCTTTAAATGCTCAGGATCGATTCTGATTGGCTGTCAGTGTTTTTATCGTTCATCCACTGAAAGTGGTTCCAGCGTTATCGTTATAGTTGTGGTGTGAACTCTGCTGTTCTCATGGAATTATTACAACTTTATAGCTATAGTTGGCGTGCTTGGTGTGAACATTTTTACTCAAGAATTGTAAGATATAAATTGACAATTGCCTTTGTTATTATTTTTATTATTCCATGGCGGAAACAAGCTTCCTTACAAGTTTGGTTTATGTATATAGCAGCATTAACACAGCAGCAGCTCACTAATGTGCTTTACAACATCGGACACAACTAATACAAGCAAAAGCAGTAGAAAACTAATTTCACAAATAAAATCAGAGACAATTTTCAAACTAAATAGCAAAAGAAAAATAGAAGTCAACTACAAAAATAATCATCAAGGAACATTAAAAGCATTGGAAAATTAGTTTTGTGAGATAATTGCCTTGATTATTTTATTTTTATTTTTTATTAATCCGTGGCGGAAACAAGCTTCCATACAACAGCTGTTGCTCGCAGTTCTGCTCTGCTAATGCGTCGAGGAGTGTTATTTACACTTTACAGCCTGTGTGTGTGTGTGTGTGTGTGTGTGTGTGTGTGTCTGAGCTCCCCATCTAGGCTAGACCGCTTCAGTCGCGCTGCTGAGGGGAATGACCGTTAAACAGGCGCGAAACGCTCCTCCGTGAAGTTCGTTCACTCGCTGTGTGTGTGTGTGTGTGTGTGTGTGTGTGTGTGTGTGTTTACCTGTGGGCACCTCCACCTGGTGTCCTCGCGCCACATCTCTCCAGTAGCGCAGGAGTCTCCCCTGGTCCTCCCGGTCGTCCTGCTCCTCCTCGGGACTGTCTGACAGCTGGTCCTCCGACATGGACTCCAGGTCCTCCAGTGTGATCATATCATCCCCACCGCCGCCTCCGTTCATCCGACACCCGCCGCGATCCATCGCCCGACCAGTCGATACCGAGCCCGCGCGATCGTGTTCAGAAGCGCCCTCGCACACTCTTCACCTGCGGTCGGTCACACGGATTTCACCGTCATGTCCGTGTACCGGAGCACAGGATATTTAACGTTAGTCGCTAATCTCGCGTTATTAACGGCGCTCAGTTCGTACGTGTTGTTTTGCAGGCGCGAGAGTCGTGACGTTTTTAAGGGCGGGCTGACTCGTGGTCACGTGACCGCAGAAGCCCCGCCCCCTCGCCCTGGATCATAGACATGCATCCAACAGCGCTCATATTTAAACATCTAACTGTCATAACGACGATTAAAGATTATATGTATCCAAAATAAGGATCTTAACAGACAGAGCAACAGTCACTGATGGATAGATTCTGTAATGCCCACAAATGCTTTAATGGGCCTTGATTTAAATGTACTTTACTTTATGGAAGCCCTTTTCCGCCACAGACATTCTGCTCTGGTTAATCTTACTTGTGATATTAAAAGTCATGGTTATGACAAAAACTCAAAATTACAACTCCGTTATAATTGACATACTAAGTCGATTATGAGATTAAAAAGTCGAAATTAAAGTAGTAACAACTTTGTCATAATTTCGACTTCTGTGATAATTATAATTTACAAAAGCATGATTTTTTCCCCTATAAGGTGGAAATGGGCTTCCATTGGATTAATGTCCTGATTTTGATATATTTAGAATAGAATAGAATAGAATAAATCTTTATTGTCCACCAGGGTGGACATTTTTCTTTGGCTCATCAAACATGTAAAACATACAGACAACATCTCAAACATAATAAAAGAAAGATAAAAAAAGATACAATGAAAAATATCACAATGATAATAAATATAAGTTAAGATATTAACTACTCATTTGTTGTTGTCACTTGGTTTGGTTAAGAATACTAATGGCATTTGGAATAAAATATTTTTTTTAAATACTTTTAGCCAGAGGCACTGTGAAGCTTGAAAATAAGAAGCTCTTATTTAGCGTGTGTGTGTGTGTGTGTGAGAGAGAGAGAGAGAGTGTGTGTGTGTGTGTGTGTGTGTGTGTGTGTGTGAGAGAGAGAGAGAGAGAACGTGTGTGTGTGTGTGAGAGAGAGAGAGAGAGAGAGAGTGTGTGTGTGTGTGTGTGTGTGTGTGTGTGTGTGTGTGTGTGAGAGAGAGAAATAGAGAGACTGTGTGTGTTATAAAGGCTTCATTCACTATCATATATAATGATAATTAATCTCTATTCAAACCAGACAAACTCAAGCAGCAGTTCAAGGCCTAATAGCCTTGAACTGCTGCTTGAGTTTGTCTGGTTTGAATAGAGATTTTCAGCTGAAAGTTCAGGATTATTCCAAATCTGGATCACAGCTTTAGCCTGGAATGAGACAAGAAAACACTTTATACGCAACAACACATCAGAGTTACATGTGAAATGAGCAGAAATATGATCAGACTGAGTCTGGACAGCATCAGTGTGAGCGTCACACACTCAATCAGTTTAACAGCGTTAGTCTCTCAGCCTTTATCTGATGGTGTTCCCCGTCTGTGCTTGATCACCAGCTCAGTTTGGCTCTCAGATGTCCTGCATGTTATATAGCCTTTTATTCCTGTAGTGAACACACAAAACACTAACACACTTATTTCTAATTTAGTTCCTTTTAAAACTGTTTACACACATTTTTAATGTGTCTGAAAGAGTCTCTTCTGCTCACCAAAGCTGCGTTTTATTAGATCAGAAATACAGTAAAAACAGTGAAATATTATTGTAATGTAAATCATCTGTTTTCTATGTGAATATACAGTAAAGTGTAATTTATTCCTGTGATCAAAGCTGAATTTTCAGCATCATTACTCCAGTCTTCAGTGTCACATGATCCTTCAGAAATCACTCTAATATGATGATTTGATGATCAAGAAACATTTATGATTATTATCAGTGTTGAAAACAGCTTAATATTTTTGTGGAAACTGATACATTTTATTTTTCAGGATTCTTTGATCACTAGAAGGTTCTAAAGAACATGATACATCTTTTGTAACATTATAAATGTCTCATTATCTCACTTTGTAACTTTATCTGACATTTTTGTCCTTGATTAAAATAATTACTTTTTTTAAAGAACATTTTAATGAAACTTTTCAATGCTAGTGTATGTACATTAATATTTATTTTCATAGCTACATTTTGAAGAGAATAATAGCCTACAGAATATGTATAGCAAATAAAAGGTGAAGCTTCTAGTAAATGATGAATCGGATGCTCTGAGAGATAAAGGCTGATTTGTGTTGTTGGTTGAATGAGCTGAGTGTAATGAGTAAATCATATTTCTATGACATTTAATCAATTAGAGTATCTTGATTACTTGATTGTGTTTGTCCTGTATTGGTGATTGGGGAGGTTTGGGTTTGTGGAGGTGATCAGAAAAATATCCTGAAAGATTGAATGTACATTTTCACAGCAGGGCAGCAAACGCTATTACAGTGAGGATGAAAGATAAAGGTGTAAATACAAAAAGTGTCGTGATTGTGGGTTGAAAAGAGTCTGTGGGCTCCATTGTGCTGCTGAAATGCTTTTCACATGTTTTGCTCGCTCTGGCCTGTTTTGCTTGCAGGTTTTAGAGAAGTTTACGTCCCGTCTGACCCAGATGAGGCTGTTGAATCACCGCGACCTCCACTCCCTCACAAAGTACCAGATCATTCTGGCCCGAGAACAGTTCAGACGTAACCCACCGCCACACGTCCAGGTACAGCAGACACCACTGCACTGAACTGACTCACTGAACCGATTCACTACACTGAACCGACTCACTGCTTTAAACCGACTCACTGGTCTAAACCGACTCACTGCTTTAAACCGACTCACTGGACTGAACCGACTCACTGCTTTAAACCGACTCACTGCACTGAACCGACTCACTGGTCTAAACCGACTCACTGCTTTAAACCGACTCACTGCACTGAACCGACTCACTGCTTTAAACCGACTCGCTGCACTGAACCGACTCACTGCACTGAACCGACTCACTGCACTGAACCGACTCACTGCACTGAACCGACTCACTGCACTGAACCGACTCACTGATCTAAACCGACTCATTGCTTTAAACCGACTCACTGGTCTAAACCGACTCACTGCTTTAAACCGACTCGCTGCACTGAACCGACTCGCTGCACTGAACCGACTCACTGCACTGAACCGACTCACTGCACTGAACCGACTCACTGCACTGAACCGACTCACTGATCTAAACCGACTCATTGCTTTAAACCGACTCACTGGTCTAAACCGACTCATTGCTTTAAACCGACTCACTGCACTGAACCTCACTGCTTCAGTCCGTCACACTGCAGTGATCTGTAGATGAGTGTGTGTGTGTGTGTGTTCTGTCCTCAGGGTCCGCAGCAGGGGCCGATCGAGGGTGACTTCGCTCTCTGCATCAGTCTGTATCATGGCTATGAGTTACTGCAGCAGATGGGCATCAGATCGCTCTTCCTCTTCATTCAGAACATCTTCTGTGGACCCAAAGGTGCTCAGATACTCCTGCACTGGTGCTGGTTTGCTGCTGATGCTCCTCACATCATGACAGCTTGTTGTTTTCTCAGAGTCGTCTCGAGCGAGGAACGAGCTTCAGAGGAGCCCAGTCTTCATGGAGCTCTACAGGGAAATGGAGACCATGTTCGCCACATCTAGCCGAGGTGATTAATACTCTTCACTCAGCTGATAATACCCAGTTCACACAGTTACTTATTGTTATTGAGCGTGTTACTTGGAAGTTTGTGTAAGACAAATCTGCGCAGAGTCATCATGATATATTAAATACAGCGTATTGCACAGAATCTGCTCATATCTGGCTTACCTGAACATGACCGTCACTACGCAATAAATAACGGCACGCTTGTTCATTTGCATTGAAGCAATAGCGAAGATTAAAAAGCATTTGGTGAACAGAAAAGACATTATTTTCCAACATTTATCTTGATGTTCTTTGCACTGTATTGATCAGTCCACCTAAAACACAGTGAGGATGAAAGAGGAAGAGGAGATGCTGGAAGACAGGATTTAGTTTGAATAAGTTTAGTCCAAATTTATATATTCTAAATGTGTATATAAATATGGCCGGTAACTTAAAAATGTAGTAGCCAAATTGGCCGGTGGGTGAAAGAGTTCATTTGAAGCCCTATGGGTAACCGACGCCTGATTCTCCCTGATGTTCATGAGCGAGTGTGTCATCCGCAGGGCCTGAAGAGCCATACGTCTACAGTCACCCCAAGCTGCAGAAGCTGGACGAGGTGGTGCTCCAGCACTTCCAGGCACGGGCCGAGAGCTCAGGTGAGATCATCCCGTCACCGGCGTGACCCCTGAACTGGGGGATGATGGGTCAGTGTTGTTCAGTGTGTGTCTCTCGCTGTGGCTGATGATTGTGTGATGATCCGGACAGACTCGAAGGCGGCCGCTGAGGTCAGCACACGCGTCATGATCTTCTCGTCCTTCCGCGAGAGCGTGCAGGAGATCGCAGAGATGCTGAACCGCCATCAGCCGCTGGTGAAGGTCATGACCTTCATGGGTCAGGCGTCCGCCGGGAAAGGGGTTCGAGGATTCACGCAGAAAGAACAGCTGGAGGTATCAGTACTGATCATCATATTAGAGCACTTTGGGCTCGTCCTGAACGGGAAGGGTAAGTAGCCTCGTAAATGATGTGTGTTTAGGTTGTGCGTCGGTTCCGCGAGGGCGGCTTCAACACGCTGGTGTCCACGTGTGTCGGCGAGGAGGGCCTGGACATCGGAGAGGTGGATCTCATCGTGTGTTTCGATGCTCAGAAGAGTCCGATCCGCCTGGTCCAGCGCATGGGCCGCACGGGACGCCGGAGACAGGGACGGATCGTGGTCATTCTGGCCGAGGGCCGAGAGGAGCGAGTGAGTGAACCTGTCCTCGTCCATCTGTGTTCAGTGTGATGTTGCTGTTTGAACATGAACTTAAAGCTTAAAGCACTAGAGTTGGACTGTTTGAAGTCCTGGAAAGCCAGACAGACATATTTATGAAGAGACTTATTTAAATACAATATATATGAAATTTTATTTTTCCGAAAAAAACACAAATACAATCTTTTCACGCATAATGAACACTGCAGGCCGTCTGTTAAACCCCCGGCAGATACGGTATGCCAAAAAATTATAATATAAAATATTATTTATTGAACAATAATAGCCATTATAAACTTTGTATTTAATATATATTATTAAAATAAGTTGTAAGTTGTACTTTGTAACTTGAGTTTAAAAAATAAGGTAAGAAGATATTGTTTGATAAGTGAGATCTCTGATTGTTGTCCTTGAAAACCAAAAAAGTAGAGCTTGAAAAGTCCTGGAATTTCATGTTACAGTTTCTGTACGAACCCTGAAAGCTCCAGCTCTTCCCTATATCAGTGTCAGTGTTCCTGAACTCATTGGCCCTCATTTATCATTATTGCGTAGAAACGGGCGTATATGTTGGCGTAAGATTATGCTTACACTCTTCTCACCGCCTGATTTATGAAGCTGTGCGTACCTTTGAAATCCAGGTGTACGCAATACCTGCCCTTGATAAATGCCGCGGCTGAAAACGAGCGTCATTAGAATAACACGCCCCTATATATTCAAGTCTCCGTTCCCCCCACGCCCTCATTTTACGCCATGGACACACAGAAGACGGCAAAGAAGAGAAACTTCTTTGAGAAAGAGAAAGCGAAACCAGGGAAGTGGAAAGAAACGAAATTGATTTCTAGATTTTTATCATTAATGACGCTTATTGTTATTTAGAAGAAGAATGTCGTTATTATTATTATTTGTATTATTATTATTATTATTTAAAAGAAGAATGTCATTTTTATTATTTTGTCAGTCTGAATTATTTTTTTGGTCATTGAAAGCCTTTCATTACTAAACCCAGTCCGTGCACACCTGCCGGGCCTAACCCTGGCCTAACCATCGTTTCAAAGAATAGTACAACGGTGAGCGCGTCGAGTAGCCTATAAACGCCTCGTCCGTTTGGGGAGGTGCGCGTGCAGTCAGCGGAGACTCGCGCTGCGGAGCCAGGCGAAAGTATAACCCCTCATTTACACCGCACACGTCGGCTTGAAACGTCAGGTAAAGCGCACAGGCTCGCAACTTAAGGAATACATATGCCTACAATTCAAATGCTTTGGTAAAGTCACACAAATTAAACACTGAAGTCCATGTTGCACAAAAATAAACACTGAAGTTTATAATTACTATGTTTTTTTTTTTTTTTTACAGTGGGTCATAATATATCATATCTTTTAGTTTGTCAGTGCGTTTTGTGGTGTTAGGAATTGTTTTTCTGCGCATTCCCGCACTCAAAACGTGCGTACACCACCTCCTGAGCTGGCGTAGGATTTGAGCGTGCCGTACGCCAACGTCCATATTGATAAATCTCAAAGTCACCGTGGTTTTGGGTGTACACCAGGTGTACGCTGAAAATTTGGTGTACGCACTTTTGATAAATGAGGGCCATTGTATCTTGAGTTTCTTCTGGGAACGAACACGTCACAATATTCCTCGTTATAATAATTCATACGCAGAATAAAGGGGCGGGGCCTGGTTGAGTGAGTTAGTAGTGTGTTAAACTGGTGGTTATGGTAAGGGGCGGGACATTTCCCAAACACACTCGAAGCTCTCGACCAATCACAACACACCGCTCCAGCCGACCAATCAGAGCACAGTGTGCTTTTCAGGAGGAGGGGCTTCATAGAGACAGGAAGTAAACAGAGCGTTAGACTGGGAAGAGAGGAGCCGCAACAATGGAGAATATCAACATTTAAGTTCTAGTAGAGCCTGAAACATCATCAAGAGCATAATGTGGCCTCTTTAGCATTTCATAGCATTAAAAACTCTCTCTCTCTTGCAGACATATAACCAGAGCCAGAGCAACCGGCGCAGCATAAACAAGAGCATCATGGGAAACAAGCACAGTTTCCAGATGTTTCCTCACAGTCCCCGTATGCTGCCGGCGGGCGTCACTCCGACGCTCCACAAGATGCTCATCAGCGTTGGTCAGTTCGAGCAGAAGGAGGCCGGCCGGCGCTCCTCGAGGGGTCTACGCTCATCGCTGAGTCTTCAGACGGCGGGTACGAGTCACACATGAGTCTCTCTGGATCTGAGTGTTAACCTCACAGAAGTTTGTTTGGTTTATGCTTGAAACATGAAAACACTTTACAATAAGGTCTCATTAGTTAACATTAGTTCATCACTTTAACATGAACTAACGATGAACAATTGTATTTTTACGAACATTAGCAATAATGCTTTAACCTTCATCCTTCCCTCGCACTTTGTAACACACCTTTCCCTCGCGGGTCAAAATGACCTGAAGCCCTAAAATTATACCTTTGAGTCCAGAAAGCTTATTTTTATTTCATTTGGATATTTTTTTTCTATTTTTTAATGCAATTATTTTGGAGATTTTTTTTTGTGATTTCTTTATTTTATTTACCTTTAAATTACTAGATTTGATCATTAAATAACAAATAAATAGTAATTTAAGCACATTCCTCACATTCTTTCAACTTAAATTCAAAATAACTCAATTTCATGCTCCTTTTATTTCAGCTCTAAATATCTTACATTGGGCGTCTTTGCCGACGTCTTGTGGAATATAATAATATAATATTTTATAATAATATAATATAATAATATAAGATGATATTTCATGACTCTAGATGGCCTTATAGCTCTATATGAGCAAATGAGCTGTTCCTCTGGGTCCTAAAGCCAGTTTCTCTTCAGTGTGCATCAGATACACATGTAGACGTTATACAATCATTTTTTGGTAAAGTTGTAGCATTTTTAGTTTGAATTTTGAGCATTTTTATGTTTTCGTATGTGTACTGAAGCATTCCTCACATTTGAATTGATGAACACTCAATTTTTGGGGTCAGAATGACGTGAGGGAAGGATTGGCCAGCATCTCTTGTGTCCCGCAGGAGGAGAACAGGCGTGTGTGAAGGACGAGGGGTTTCTGAGCGCAGCTGAAGAGGTCGTGTGGAGGTCAACCATGAGGCTGGGAGAGGATGAAGCTCAGCCGGTGTTCAGACCGGCGTCTCTGCTGACCTTCAGTGACCCGCCGTCAGAGCAGGTGAACATCAGCGCTGTGTTTCACTCCCAACATCAGTGTGTTCACGGCTCTGATGGACGACAACTCCTCGGCCTGAGTTTAAGATTTATGTGTTTGACTTACAGCTTTAACATTAAAGGAGTCTAGGGCTGTAATCAACCAGAGAAAATCTTGGTCGACTGAAGTCCTAAAATTTTAGACTAAAAATTATGTTAAAAAAAAAAAAGTTAAATGAATGAGCTGTGCACTGTGCGCTGTACTTGGTAGCCTTGTTGTCTGCCTAAATGAATTATAAATAAACATATTAAACTAGTAGGCTATTTGCAGTATATTAAATTGTTTTTGACCTAATTATTTTGCACTGAAATGAGTCTGACACACGAGTCTCGGCTCTGCAGCGTTGCATCTCGTGCACCTGCGCAATATCAGAGCCTATGATTTACGAAAATAGTACGTGTTGTCAACTAGTGAAATCATCACAAGAACTTTTGATGAATGTGCAACATAATTTAGACAATTGTTTCTGTCATATGTAACAACTGACAGACACTATCATTTCAGCCACTCTGTGGAGCTCGCACACGCCGCTGCCTAGGAGCTCAGCACACGCCGCTGCGTAGGAGCTCAGCACACGCCGCTGCGTAGGAGCTCAGCACACGCCGCTGCGTAGGAGCTCAGCACACGCCGCTGCGTAGGAGCTCAGCACACGCCGCTGCCTAGGAGCTCAGCACACGCCGCTGCCTAGGAGCTCAGCACACGCCGCTGCGTAGGAGCTCAGCACACGCCGCTGCCTAGGAGCTCAGCACACGCCGCTGCCTAGGAGCTCAGCACACGCCGCTGCGTAGGAGCTCGCACACGCCGCTGCGTAGGAGCTCAGCACACGCCGCTGCGTAGGAGCTCAGCACACGCCGCTGCGTAGGAGCTCAGCACACGCCGCTGCGTAGGAGCTCGCACACGCCGCTGCTTAGGAGCTCAGCACACGCCGCTGCCTAGGAGCTCAGCACACGCCGCTGCCTAGGAGCTCAGCACACGCCGCTGCGTAGGAGCTCAGCACACGCCGCTGCCTAGGAGCTCAGCACACGCCGCTGCCTAGGAGCTCGCACACGCCGCTGCCTAGGAGCTCAGCACACGCCGCTGCGTAGGAGCTCAGCACACGCCGCTGCCTAGGAGCTCAGCACACGCCGCTGCCTAGGAGCTCGCACACGCCGCTGCCTAGGAGCTCGCACACGCCGCTGCCTAGGAGCTCGCACACGCCGCTGCGTAGGAGCTCGCACACGCCGCTGCCTAGGAGCTCGCACACGCCGCTGCGTAGGAGCTCAGCACACGCCGCTGCCTAGGAGCTCAGCACACGCCGCTGCCTAGGAGCTCGCACACGCCGCTGCCTAGGAGCTCGCACACGCCGCTGCCTAGGAGCTCGCACACGCCGCTGCCTAGGAGCTCAGCACACGCCGCTGCCTAGGAGCTCAGCACACGCCGCTGCCTAGGAGCTCGCACACGCCGCTGCCTAGGAGCTCAGCACACGCCGCTGCGTAGGAGCTCAGCACACGCCGCTGCCTAGGAGCTCGCACACGCCGCTGCCTAGGAGCTCAGCACACGCCGCTGCGTAGGAGCTCGCACACGCCGCTGCGTAGGAGCTCAGCACACGCCGCTGCGTAGGAGCTCAGCACACGCCGCTGCGTAGGAGCTCAGCACACGCCGCTGCTTAGGAGCTCAGCACACGCCGCTGCGTAGGAGCTCGCACACGCCGCTGCTTAGGAGCTCAGCACACGCCGCTGCCTAGGAGCTCAGCACACGCCGCTGCCTAGGAGCTCAGCACACGCCGCTGCGTAGGAGCTCGCACACGCCGCTGCTTAGGAGCTCAGCACACGCCGCTGCGTAGGAGCTCAGCACACGCCGCTGCCTAGGAGCTCGCACACGCCGCTGCGTAGGAGCTCGCACACGCCGCTGCCTAGGAGCTCGCACACGCCGCTGCCTAGGAGCTCAGCACACGCCGCTGCGTAGGAGCTCGCACACGCCGCTGCCTAGGAGCTCGCACACGCCGCTGCGTAGGAGCTCAGCACACGCCGCTGCCTAGGAGCTCAGCACACGCCGCTGCGTAGGAGCTCAGCACACGCCGCTGCCTAGGAGCTCAGCACACGCCGCTGCGTAGGAGCTCAGCACACGCCGCTGCGTAGGAGCTCAGCACACGCCGCTGCGTAGGAGCTCAGCACACGCCGCTGCCTAGGAGCTCGCACACGCCGCTGCTTAGGAGCTCGCACACGCCGCTGCCTAGGAGCTCGCACACGCCGCTGCGTAGGAGCTCAGCACACGCCGCTGCCTAGGAGCTCGCACACGCCGCTGCTTAGGAGCTCGCACACGCCGCTGCTTAGGAGCTCGCACACGCCGCTGCTTAGGAGCTCGCACACGCCGCTGCTTAGGAGCTCGCACACGCCGCTGCCTAGGAGCTCAGCTTCACGGCTGAGACAAGAATAGATTATTAACTTTTAAAAAATGCTGCCACACTGCCGATGTCTTTGTTGACATGGTAGAAGAGGACTGACTGACTGACTATGAATTAAACGCTCTCACAATTAAATAAATAATATTCAGCAAACCTTCTAGTAGCCTTTCTTCAGTCTGTCTCTCTTCTCCAGCTAATCCACAAGAAGTGAAAACAAGGGGGGTGTTCTGAAGACAGACTGTTACCTGTGAAACAGGGGTGCTCTGAAAACACCCCCATTAGCAATTAGTGCTGTCCACCTGATGAAATGAACGCGGCAAAACTGATGAAATGAATATTGTGTGTGTGTGTGTGAGATGAATATTGTGTGTGAGATGAATATTGTGTGTGTGTGTGCAGGAGCCGAGTGTTTCGGGGCCTGAATGGTGTGTGTGTGTGTGTGTGTGTGTGTGTGTGTGTGTGCAGGAGCCGAGTGTTTCGGGGCCTGAATGGTGTGTGTGTGTGTGTGCAGGAGCCGAGTGTTTCGGGGCCTGAATGGTGTGTGTGTGTTTGTGTGTGTGTGTGCAGGAGCCGAATGTTTCGGGGCCTGAATGTTGTTTGTGTGTGTGTGCAGGAGCCGAGTGTTTCGGGGCCCGTCAGAGAGCTGTCCCTGTGGGAGTGGAGGCACTGGCAGAACCGGCCGCTTCACACACACAGCGTCGGACATTCAGAACGATGCCTTCATTTCACCAACATCATGGAGCTGATCGACAGACTGAGGCAGGAGGAGCAGGTGAGCTCTCACACTCACACACACACACACACACACACACACACACACACACACTCGCACGTCTTGTGTCCTGATACGGATCTCAGAGTCTTAGTTGTCAAGGTGAAGAGTGTTTGAGCTCTTGCTTCGTGTCTCAGTGTCTCTTCTGCCCATTAGCTGAATTGATTTTCAGAAATGTTTATATTTCATACGGTTGTAAGGAAGAGAACAGGAGTGTGTGTTCGACAGGTTTCCTCTCGACTCGGGTGTCAGACGCAGCTGGAGCTTAACTCCAGAACACAATCATGCTAGAAAATCAAAGCTGTGTCTGAACAAGTTCTTCTAAATCAGAAGTTCAGCTTTAAATTTTTATTTGGTGCCGAAACAAAAACACCAGCGTTTAAATGCATTTCTGTCACAATATCCATGAAGAGCGAC
>NC_140226.1:35054325-35094325 GCF_951802725.1 Rutilus rutilus
TCAGGCGTGTTGAGCAGCGACAGCGAGGGCGAGACGCCTCTCCGGACTTCAGCTCAAAAAGCCAATCCGGTGTTTTCTCCAGAGGTCAGATTACTGTGAGATTGGTCATGTGACACTAGCTCTGTTTCCCTCCACATTAACACTAAGATGCACTTAAAATGCTCATAAAAACATGTGCTCTCATTATAGGCGGATTATTTTTTTTATCTGATAAGATGTCATGGACATAAACTAAGATGGAAACACTTTTACTGAATAAATCCCTCAAACCTCATGTGACTCAGCAGAGGCTGTGATTGGATAACTGGAGTAACCAATGGCATCGCAGCATCTCAGATGAAACACAAAGTCAAAGTCTGTCATCAGAATGATTTGGTGACACTTTACAGTCAGCTTCCATTGGTTGATGTTAGTTAACACTTCTAATAATTTATTAATCTTAGTTAATGATACTTTTATCATTTACTGATTCATTGATAAAATCAAAAGTTGTATCTGTTAATATTGTTTAATGGATCTGAGCTGACAGCTTTATTTTTATCAACTAAGATTAATACATTCTGTAACAAATACATTGCTCATTGTTAGTTAATGGGACCTTACTGTAAAGCGTTTAGTATCATAATGTCTCTCACAATTGCATTCATTTATTGCGTTCATAATCATTTCTTATGTAGGAGAGAAGAGTCATGGGCTTCACTTTTTGTTCAACATTCTACCTCTTATTACTGATATTTTGCGCCAGTTTCCCAGGAAGTGATGATTTTGTTCCCTTGAAAACATGGGATGGAAACACTGCTTGATATGCAGAAGTTTATGCCATATTCTGACTATTCACACAAGTTTAATTTGCATCTTTGGATGAAAGCAATAAGTTTCTCATGCTGAGATAAAGAGCGATTTAGAAGTGATGCCAAACGTGTGTGTGTGTGTGTGTGTGTGTGTGTCCGCAGCAGTCAAAGATCTGCAGTGACGTGGAGTCTCCCGTTCAGGCTCGCAGGAAACCCGCCGCTGCGTTAAACACGGTACGACTGCAGTTCAGTTGCTCGCGTGAACACCGTGTCTTCACCATCGTTTTTATTTAGTCCTTCTGTTTTTCAGTCGGAGGACAGTGATGATTTTCAGGAGGTCACCCTTCATCGGCCCGGAGACGTGAAGCCCCGTCACGGCAGAAAGCCTCACGTACGTCACACACCACTGGAACACGATACCCAAACACACAGAAGAAGCGCCATGCCTTTGATTATCATGCATCATTTACTGTGTCAAGTCAGCTTTATTTTATACAGCGCTTTATATTGATTGTTTCAAAGCAGCTTTACAGAGATAACAGGAAAATAATGCAACCAAGTTTGTTTCTAGAAGAAAATAGCATCACAGTCCAGCTTAAGTAAGTTCAGTGATGGTTCATTTTTGTTGTAAAAACGCTATAAATTTATATACACTGAACAAAATTATAAACGCAACACTTTTGTTTTTGCCCCCATTTTTCATGAGCTGACCTCAAAGATCTAAGACTTTTTCTATGTACACAAAAGGCCTATTTCTCTCAAATATTGTTCACAAATCTGTGTTAGTGAGCACTTCTCCTTTGCCGAGATAATCCATCCACCTCACAGGTGTGGCGTATCAAGATGCTGATTAGACAGCATGATTATTGCACAGGTGTGCCTTAGGCTATCTATATACATATATCCGCTCTGGAGAAAACAGTGATGTCATCGTCCAGCTCAGTTCAGTTCTCATATAATGGTGTCAGTGCAGGCAGATCAATAATATTGTTGAATATTAAATGTCTTCCAGAAGGTTCTGCGTCGCAAGGCCCGGCACTTTCTGGACGAGGAGGCCGAACTCTCGGAAGACGAAGAGGTTTCGTCAGATGAAGATGATGGAGATGAACAGAACAGTTCACTGCAGGGGTTTGTGGTCAACACGACCCAGTGCTCTCAGGGTCTGAACGGTGAGATCCGCTGAACACACACACACACACACACACACACACACAACCCAGTGCTCTCAGGGTCTGAACGGTGAGATCCGCTGAACACACACACACACACACACACACACACACACACACACACACATACACACACACACACACGACCCAGTGCTCTCATGGTCTGAATGGGGAGATCAGCTGAACACACACTGGCACAGACACGGCTTCTCAAAAGTTTGTTTGTTTTTTAATACTTTTATACAACAAGAATTGAACAAAAGTGCCAGTAAAGACATATATGATCTTACAAAAGATTATATCCTAACTTTCTATTCATCAAAGAATCCTGGAAAATAAAATGTATCACAGTTTCCACTGAAATCTGAATCAGCACAACTGTTTTCAACATTGATAATAATCATAAGTGTTTCTTGATCATCAAATCCTCATATTAGAGTGATTTGTGAAGGATCATGTGACACTGAAGACTGGAGTAATGATGATGAAAATTCAGCTTTGATCACAGGAATAAATTACACTTTACTGTATATTCACATAGAGAACAGATGATTTAAGTCAAGTTTATTTATATAGTGCTTTTCACAATACAGATTGTATCAAAGCAGCTTCACAGTATTAGATTAAAATAATACATCAATGTTTGTTTCTAGTGGAAACCGTCCACGTTTGGTAATGCTGATCAATAGTATTGTTGATTGATTAATTAAATTAAATATCCCCAAATATCCCCAACTGAGCAAGCCAAAGGCAACAGTGGCAAGGAACCGAAAAACTCCATCAGGTGACCTAATGGAGAAAAAAAAAAACCTTGGGAGAACCCAGGCTCAGTCAGGGGCCAGTTCTCCTCTGGCGTTAACATTTACATTGGAATAATGTTTCACTGTTTTACTGTATTTTTTGATTGGTACATCAGTCTCTATTCTCTCCCTGTAATAAAAGCCAGTCTCAGAAGAAATATCAAGTAAGGTTCATTTTCATTTCTGAAATTCTGTCATGTTCCCTTCATCAGACTCTGAGATGCAGGCGTTCTATCTGAAGTCGGTGAGGAGTCCAGCGGTGCAGAACCGGGTTCGAATGACGTATAAACCCAAACATAACGTCAATGTCTTCTCACAGGTGAGTGCCATACGCTTCGTTAAAGATCAGGACGATCATCATATCTTGTTTTGACTGTTATCCAATCAAACTCTGTGTTTGTGTGAGCCGCAGGTGCCAGAACAGGACGAGACGTACGCAGAAGACAGCTTTGTGTTTGATGGCAGTGAAGATGAAGATGAGGAGGAGAGTGTGTGTGATGAAGAGCCCGTGGAGCTGATCGCTGAAGACTCGTACGTCGACGGCCGGAAACTCTACGCCACGCGTCGCAGGGTTCGGATCCGAGCGGTGAACGCCACGGTTCAGCCGGAGAGAAGCAAACGCTCCCGGATCGTGCGTGTTCAGGACTCCAGTGAGGAAGAGGAGGAGTGTGAGGGACGAGACTCTGTGTTTAAAGTCCCTCAGTGTCTCCAGAAGCGGCAGAGACTCAGTGATCAGGCCTCACTGTCGGAAGAGCTCGACTTTCACATGGAGAAACCGGTGAGACTCCAATGAGACACTCAGCAGCTCATCATGCATGTCTACATACACTATATTGCTAAAGTGGGGTAAAGCGTGAGATGCAGGGGTGTAAAGCGTGGGGTGCAGGGGTGTAAAGCGTGGGGTGCAGTGGTGTAAAGCGTGGGGTGCAGGGGTGTAAAGCGTGGGGTGCAGTGGTGTAAGCGTGGGATGCAGTGGAGTAAAGCGTGGGATGCAGTGGTGTAAAGCGTGGGGTGCAGTGGTGTAAAGCGTGGGGTGCAGTGGTGTAAAGCGTGGGGTGCAGTGGTGTAAAGCGTGGGGTGCAGGGGTGTAAAGCGTGGGGTGCAGTGGTGTAAAGCGTGGGGTGCAGGGGTGTAAAGCGTGGGGTGCAGTGGTGTAAAGCGTGGGGTGCAGTGGTGTAAAGCGTGGGGTGCAGTGGTGTAAAGCGTGGGGTGCAGTGGTGTAAAGCGTGGGGTGCAGGGGTGTAAAGCGTGGGGTGCAGTGGTGTAAAGCGTGGGGTGCAGGGGTGTAAAGCGTGGGGTGCAGTGGTGTAAAGCGTGGGGTGCAGTGGTGTAAAGCGTGGGGTGCAGGGGTGTAAAGCGTGGGGTGCAGTGGTGTAAAGCGTGGGGTGCAGGGGTGTAAAGCGTGGGGTGCAGTGGTGTAAAGCGTGGGGTGCAGGTGCAGGGGTGTAAAGCGTGGGGTGCAGTGGTGTAAGCGTGGGATGCAGTGGAGTAAAGCGTGGGGTGCAGTGGTGTAAGCGTGGGGTGCAGTGGTGTAAAGCGTGGGGTGCAGTGGTGTAAAGCGTGGGGTGCAGGGGTGTAAAGCGTGGGGTGCAGTGGTGTAAAGCGTGGGGTGCAGGGGTGTAAAGCGTGGGGTGCAGTGGTGTAAAGCGTGGGGTGCAGGTGCAGGGGTGTAAAGCGTGGGGTGCAGTGGTGTAAAGCGTGGGATGCAGTGGAGTAAAGCGTGGGATGCAGTGGTGTAAAGCGTGGGGTGCAGTGGTGTAAAGCGTGGGATGCAGTGGAGTAAAGCGTGGGATGCAGTGGTGTAAAGCGTGGGGTGCAGGGGTGTAAAGCGTGGGGTGCAGTGGTGTAAAGCGTGGGGTGCAGTGGTGTAAAGCGTGGGGTGCAGGGGTGTAAAGCGTGGGGTGCAGTGGTGTAAAGCGTGGGGTGCAGGGGTGTAAAGCGTGGGGTGCAGTGGTGTAAGCGTGGGGTGCAGTGGTGTAAGCGTGGGATGCAGTGGTGTAAAGCGTGGGGTGCAGGGGTGTAAAGCGTGGGGTGCAGTGGTGTAAAGCGTGGGGTGCAGTGGTGTAAAGCGTGGGGTGCAGGGGTGTAAAGCGTGGGATGCAGTGGTGTAAAGCGTGGGGTGCAGGGGTGTAAAGCGTGGGGTGCAGTGGTGTAAAGCGTGGGGTGCAGTGGTGTAAAGCGTGGGGTGCAGTGGTGTAAGCGTGGGATGCAGTGGAGTAAAGCGTGGGATGCAGTGGTGTAAAGCGTGGGGTGCAGTGGAGTAAAGCGTGGGGTGCAGGGGTGTAAAGCGTGGGGTGCAGTGGTGTAAAGCGTGGGATGCAGTGGAGTAAAGCGTGGGGTGCAGTGGAGTAAAGCGTGGGGTGCAGTGGAGTAAAGCGTGGGGTGCAGGGGTGTAAAGCGTGGGGTGCAGTGGTGTAAAGCGTGGGATGCAGTGGTGTAAAGCGTGGGATGCAGTGGAGTAAAGCGTGGGGTGCAGTGGTGTAAAGCGTGGGGTGCAGTGGTGTAAAGCGTGGGATGCAGTGGTGTAAAGCTTGGGATGCAGTGGTGTAAAGCGTGGGGTGCAGTGGAGTAAAGCGTGGGGTGCAGGGGTGTAAAGCGTGGGATGCAGTGGTGTAAAGCGTGGGGTGCAGGGGTGTAAAGCGTGGGGTGCAGTGGTGTAAAGCGTGGGGTGCAGTGGTGTAAAGCGTGGGGTGCAGTGGTGTAAGCGTGGGATGCAGTGGAGTAAAGCGTGGGATGCAGTGGTGTAAAGCGTGGGGTGCAGTGGAGTAAAGCGTGGGGTGCAGGGGTGTAAAGCGTGGGGTGCAGTGGTGTAAAGCGTGGGATGCAGTGGAGTAAAGCGTGGGGTGCAGTGGAGTAAAGCGTGGGGTGCAGTGGAGTAAAGCGTGGGGTGCAGGGGTGTAAAGCGTGGGGTGCAGTGGTGTAAAGC
The DNA here is from genome assembly GCF_951802725.1 of Rutilus rutilus. Classification (NCBI taxonomy): domain Eukaryota; kingdom Metazoa; phylum Chordata; class Actinopteri; order Cypriniformes; family Leuciscidae; genus Rutilus; species Rutilus rutilus. Next base: position 35,060,012 of record NC_140226.1, read on the forward strand.
GTGGGATGCAGTGGTGTAAAGCGTGGGATGCAGTGGAGTAAAGCGTGGGGTGCAGTGGTGTAAAGCGTGGGGTGCAGTGGTGTAAAGCGTGGGATGCAGTGGTGTAAAGCTTGGGATGCAGTGGTGTAAAGCGTGGGGTGCAGTGGAGTAAAGCGTGGGGTGCAGGGGTGTAAAGCGTGGGGTGCAGTGGAGTAAAGCGTGGGGTGCAGTGGAGTAAAGCGTGGGGTGCAGTGGAGTAAAGCGTGGGGTGCAGTGGTGTAAAGCGTGGGGTGCAGGGGTGTAAAGCGTGGGGTGCAGTGGAGTAAAGCGTGGGGTGCAGTGGAGTAAAGCGTGGGATGCAGTGGTGTAAAGCGTGGGGTGCAGTGGAGTAAAGCGTGGGGTGCAGTGGAGTAAAGCGTGGGGTGCAGTGGAGTAAAGCGTGGGGTGCAGTGGAGTAAAGCGTGGGGTGCAGTGGAGTAAAGCGTGGGGTGCAGTGGAGTAAAGCGTGGGGTGCAGGGGTGTAAAGCGTGGGGTGCAGGGGTGTAAAGCGTGGGGTGCAGTGGAGTAAAGCGTGGGGTGCAGTGGAGTAAAGCGTGGGGTGCAGTGGTGTAAGCGTGGGATGCAGTGGTGTAAAGCGTGGGGTGCAGGGGTGTAAAGCGTGGGGTGCAGTGGTGTAAAGCGTGGGATGCAGTGGTGTAAAGCGTGGGGTGCAGGGGTGTAAAGCGTGGGGTGCAGTGGAGTAAAGCGTGGGGTGCAGTGGAGTAAAGCGTGGGATGCAGTGGTGTAAAGCGTGGGGTGCAGGGGTGTAAAGCGTGGGGTGCAGGGGTGTAAAGCGTGGGATGCAGTGGTGTAAAGCGTGGGGTGCAGGGGTGTAAAGCGTGGGGTGCAGTGGTGTAAAGCGTGGGGTGCAGTGGTGTAAAGCGTGGGGTGCAGTGGTGTAAGCGTGGGATGCAGTGGAGTAAAGCGTGGGATGCAGTGGTGTAAAGCGTGGGGTGCAGTGGAGTAAAGCGTGGGGTGCAGGGGTGTAAAGCGTGGGGTGCAGTGGTGTAAAGCGTGGGATGCAGTGGAGTAAAGCGTGGGGTGCAGTGGAGTAAAGCGTGGGGTGCAGTGGAGTAAAGCGTGGGGTGCAGGGGTGTAAAGCGTGGGGTGCAGTGGTGTAAAGCGTGGGATGCAGTGGTGTAAAGCGTGGGATGCAGTGGAGTAAAGCGTGGGGTGCAGTGGTGTAAAGCGTGGGGTGCAGTGGTGTAAAGCGTGGGATGCAGTGGTGTAAAGCTTGGGATGCAGTGGTGTAAAGCGTGGGGTGCAGTGGAGTAAAGCGTGGGGTGCAGGGGTGTAAAGCGTGGGGTGCAGTGGAGTAAAGCGTGGGGTGCAGTGGAGTAAAGCGTGGGGTGCAGTGGAGTAAAGCGTGGGGTGCAGTGGTGTAAAGCGTGGGGTGCAGGGGTGTAAAGCGTGGGGTGCAGTGGAGTAAAGCGTGGGGTGCAGTGGAGTAAAGCGTGGGATGCAGTGGTGTAAAGCGTGGGGTGCAGTGGAGTAAAGCGTGGGGTGCAGTGGAGTAAAGCGTGGGGTGCAGGGGTGTAAAGCGTGGGGTGCAGTGGAGTAAAGCGTGGGGTGCAGTGGAGTAAAGCGTGGGGTGCAGTGGTGTAAGCGTGGGATGCAGTGGTGTAAAGCGTGGGGTGCAGGGGTGTAAAGCGTGGGGTGCAGTGGTGTAAAGCGTGGGGTGCAGTGGTGTAAGCGTGGGGTGCAGTGGTGTAAAGCGTGGGATGCAGTGGTGTAAAGCGTGGGATGCAGTGGTGTAAAGTGTGGGATGCAGTGGTGTAAAGCGTGGGATGCAGTGGAGTAAAGTGTGGGATGCAGTGGTGTAAAGCGTGGGATGCAGTGGAGTAAAGTGTGGGATGCAGTGGTGTAAAGTGTGGGATGCAGTGGTGTAAAGCGTGGGGTGCAGTGGAGTAAAGTGTGGGATGCAGTGGTGTAAAGCGTGGGATGCAGTGGAGTAAAGTGTGGGATGCAGTGGTGTAAAGCGTGGGATGCAGTGGAGTAAAGTGTGGGATGCAGTGGTGTAAAGCGTGGGATGCAGTGGAGTAAAGTGTGGGATGCAGTGGTGTAAAGCGTGGGATGCAGTGGAGTAAAGTGTGGGATGCAGTGGTGTAAAGCGTGGGGTGCAGTGGAGTAAAGTGTGGGATGCAGTGGTGTAAAGCGTGGGATGCAGTGGAGTAAAGTGTGGGATGCAGTGGTGTAAAGCGTGGGATGCAGTGGAGTAAAGTGTGGGATGCAGTGGTGTAAAGCGTGGGGTGCAGTGGAGTAAAGTGTGGGATGCAGTGGTGTAAAGCGTGGGATGCAGACATCCCAAAACTTTTGGCAATATAGTATATTTAACGGTTTCATGTGTGTTTCATCTGCAGGCGAACGAGTCGATCCAGAGTGTGTCAGACGCTCCTCTGAGAGTGTTAGTGGACAGCCGCTGCATCAGCGCAGGGTCAGAGGTCGTGTCTCGTCTGCGTCTGCACCACGGCCTGCAGGTTCAGGTGTGTTCTCTGGTCAGCGCAGACTTCATCGTGAGCAGCCGCATGTGTGTGGATTTGCAGAGCGAGTCGGAGGTCTCGAGCGTTCAGAACCGCAGACGCCTGACGGAGCGCATCCAGCGGCTGCAGGCGGAGTACGAGCGCGTGTGTGTGATCGTGCAGAGCGAGCGCAGCAAACCTGGTGAGAGAGAGAGTGTGTGTGTGTGTGTGTGTGTGTGTGTGTGTGTGTGTGTGTGTGTGTGTGTGTGAGAGTGAGTGTGAGTATGTGAATGAGAGTAGCGGTAGTGTTCAGTGGTGTACAGTAGAGGAAGAGTACAGTAAAGTTAGTGTACAGTGGTGTACAGTAGAGGAAGAGTACAGTAAAGTTAGTGTACAGTAGTGTACAGTAGAGGTAGTGTACAGTAGAGGTTGAGTACAGTAGTGTACAGAGGAAGAGTACAGTAGAGTACAGTGGAGGCAGAGTACAGTGGAGGCAGAGTACAGTGGAGTACAGTAGAGGGCGCCACTCAAACCTTTCAGCTGCTGTTATGGATTAAAGAACTATAGGATACAGGAGAAGGAAGTTCAACACTCTTATTTCTAAATCTAATCTTGTCATTTTTGCTTATTAGTATGGTTGAATTAGATAATTGAAGGTCAGCAGCAAAGACATTGGTTAATAAAGGGAGATTAAATATGTAAAGTATATTTGTGTAATAATATAGTTAGTTATAAAAGTTTTATGAAATTCTGAGATTGCATTTTACTGTTTTTATTCATTTTGAGGAACACTGAATATTTTGGTGCAAGTGAGACAAGTAAATGCATGTTCATATTTAGTCTAGAACTGAAATAACCATCATGTTTACACAGCACACACACACACACACAACACCTCCTCACTTTATTTCTCTCAACATGGGGACAGGAGAGCTGTCAGTCAATAAATGTGAAGAGGTAACTAGCGTTACTTATTTGAAAAAGTAACTTAGATATTTTGTTGTAAATTGAAAAAGTAATGCGTTACTTTACTAGTTACTTGAAAAAGTAATCTGATTACCAACACTGCTCATGATCACGTGACTCAGTGGCTACGTTTACATGAACAACTTTTGTTTCAGTCGGATTGAATTTATTCCGATTGATGAATCCGAACGTAGTGTTTACATGAACGCTAAACGTCATCGGGTTGATGTGTGTTTGTCACAAGCTTTAAATCGGAATTCCGTTCTGTGCATCATGTCATTACGCTATTTATTTCAACGTCATTGCACAAGCACAGTCCTTTCAGTTTCAGTTTTCAATCCGATCAAGTGTTTACATGTTCTATCGATCAGATTAGAAAAGGAATAAACCACCCCTTTCAATCTGATTGAAATTTCATTGGGATCGAGCTCAATCGGTCGAGTAAGGTGTTCTACATGAAGGCTTTTCAATCCGATAGGGCCGTCAATCCGATTACTAACGGATTATTTGGTTGCATTTAAACGTAGCCAGTGTTCTCTCTCATGATGTCAGACACACTAAAGAAAGACTACATGCCTGAGCCTATATATATTCAAACGCGCATACCTATAGACTGAACGCGTAATATGCGTGTGAACGCCGTCGGTGTTTTCACAGGTTTGCGTTTTTGAGGTTTGCAGAGATTACCTTTTTTTAAATGTCAAGACTTGCACCTTGGAACCTATTTCAGGGTTTGGGTTCTCGAGCCACCAGGCACTGTTGTGTGCAAATGAGCGGCCGGAGTTAATTACTAAAGTTAATTACTAATGATCTTTGCAACGGAAGTGAATCAATCAAAACTAACTTTATCTGGACAATAACTTTATTCTAGAGCTGCTGTAAAGCCAAAACAATCTGTTACTGTAATCTCCTATTATCACTGTAAAGCTGCTTTGAAACAATCTATATTGTAAAAGCGCTGTATAAATGAAGACTTGACTTGAGTTGAGATCATGATCATGTGATGCAGTGTTCTCTCATGATGTCAGACACTCATGATCACGGCACACTTTTCTCTCATGATGTCAGGCGAGGCAGTGCGAGTGTTTCAGCGTAGCCGCTATTACGACGGGACACTAGCGGCGCTGGTGAAGGCGGGCGTTCGGCTCCTGGTCAGCAACGGCCCGGACCAAACCGCCTCGATTCTGAGTGACCTCACGCATGTGGAGAACAGGAAAGGTCAGGCTATCAACGTACCCCTGGAGGTTAAAGGTCACCGGCAGCAGGCTCTTCAGTTCTGCCTGACGCTGCCGAACGTGAGCTACATCACTGCGCTGAACATGTGCCATCGCTACAGCTCCGTCGGTCACATGATCCACAGGTACGTGGACTGCACACCCGCTCCTGAAGTGAAGTGACTCCGGACTGACTGAAGTGAAGTGACTCCGGACTGACTGACTGAAGTGACTCCGGACTGACTGAAGTGAAGTGACTTCGGACTGACTGAAGTGACTCCGGACTGACTGAAGTGAAGTGACTCCGGACTGATTGACTGAAGTGAAGTGACTCTGGACTGACTGAAGTGAAGTGACTCCGGACTGACTGAAGTGAAGTGACTGCGGACTGACTGACTGAAGTGACTCTGGACTGACTGAAGTGAAGTGACTTCGGACTGACTGAAGTGAAGTGACTCCGGACTGACTGAAGTGAAGTGACTCCGGACTGACTGAAGTGAAGTGACTCCGGATTGACTGAAGTGAAGTGACTCCGGATTGACTGAAGTGAAGTGACTCCCGACTGACTGAAGTGAAGTGACTCCCGACTGACTGAAGTGAAGTGACTTCGGACTGACTGAAGTGAAGTGACTCCGGACTGACTGAAGTGAAATGACTCTGGACTGACTGAAGTGACTCTGGACTAACTCAGGTTTGAAATGAAGTGACTCTGGACTGACTCAGGTTTGAAGTGAAGTGACTCTGGTTTCTGCTGTGTGTTTCAGCTCAGTGCAGGATCTGCAGGCGTGTGCGTGTGTGAGCCGCTCCCGAGCCGAGGGCATCTACCGCTGTCTGCGCTACAGCTACTGCTGCTAATGCTAACTCACTCACTCTCTGCACTTTAACACATAATGAACTATTGATTTATTATTATGATGTCACACAGACGGGGGAATAATCAGGATTATATTGTGATGTCAGTATGTGTATGTTTTCTGTTAAGGAAAGTTCTGTACAGATCGGATCATGAATATTGCCATAGTGGTAATTCTGTCATGAAGTATTTATGTTTACAGGTGCCATTCTGAGAAATAAAAGAGCTCTGTTTTTAATAACTGCTCAGCTGTTTTCTCCTTCAGCATAAGTGTGTGTGTGTGAGAGAGAGAGAGAGAGAGAGTGAGTGTGTAAGAGTGTGTGTGTGCGCGTGCGAGTGAGTGTGTGTGTGTGTGTGTGTGTGCGTGAGTGAGTGAGTGTGTGTGTGTGTGTGTGTGTGTGTGTGAGTTTGAGTGTCTGAGTGTGAGAGTGTGTGTTTCAGTGTGTTTGAGTGTTACTGAGTGTGAGAATGTCTGTGTGTGAGTTTGAGTGTGTTACTGAGTGTGAGTGTCTGAGTGTGTGAGTTTGAGTGTGTCGTGTGTGCGCGAGTATGTGAGTTTGAGATGTGTTTCTCAGTTTGAGTGTTATTGAGTGTGAGAGAGTGTGAGTTTGAGTGTGTTACTGAGTGAGAGTGTGTGTGTGTGTGTGTAAGTCAGGTTGAGGTCTGGTTTTGAGCCACTAGAGGGCACTGGACTCCACTGGATCTTCATCATACGAGCATCAGTAATCAGCTGGTAAAGTGTGTGTTTGTTCTCGTCTGTCTTAAAGCTGGAATAAACGACACGATTAGAGGAGATCTTCTAGAGATGGGGTTTACTCTGGGGTCGGGGAACAGATCAGAGGAGATCTTCTAGAGATGGGGTTTACACTGGGGTCAGAGAACAGATCAGAGGAGATCTTCTAGAGATGGGGTTTACTCTGGGGTCGGGGAACAGATCAGAGGAGATCTTCTAGAGATGGGGTTTACTCTTGAGTCAGGGAACAGATCAGAGGAGATCTTCTAGAGATGGGGTTTACTCTGGGGTCGGGGAACAGATCAGAGGAGATCTTCTAGAGATGGGGTTTACTCTGGGGTCGGGGAACAGATCAGAGGAGATCTTCTAGAGATGGGGTTTACTCTGGGGTCGGGGAACAGATCAGAGGAGATCTTCTAGAGATGGGGTTTACTCTGGGGTCGGGGAACAGATCAGAGGAGATCTTCTAGAGATGGGGTTTACTCTGGGGTCGGGGAACAGATCAGAGGAGATCTTCTAGAGATGGGGTTTACTCTGGGGTCGGGGAACAGATCAGAGGAGATCTTCTAGAGATGGGGTTTACTCTGGAGTCGGGGAACAGATCAGAGGAGATCTTCTAGAGATGGGGTTTACTCTGGGGTCGGGGAACAGATCAGAGGAGATCTTCTAGAGATGGGGTTTACTCTGGGGTCGGGGAACAGATCAGAGGAGATCTTCTAGAGATGGGGTTTACTCTGGCGTCGGGGAACAGATCAGAGGAGATCTTCTAGAGATGGGGTTTACTCTGGGGTCGGGGAACAGATCAGAGGAGATCTTCTAGAGATGGGGTTTACTCTGGGGTCGGGGAACAGATCAGAGGAGATCTTCTAGAGATGGGGTTTACTCTTGAGTCGGGGAACAGATCAGAGGAGATCTTCTAGAGATGGGGTTTACTCTGGGGTCGGGGAACAGATCAGAGGAGATCTTCTAGAGATGGGGTTTACTCTGGAGTCGGGGAACAGATCAGAGGAGATCTTCTAGAGATGGGGTTTACTCTGGAGTCGGGGAACAGATCAGAGGAGATCTTCTAGAGATGGGGTTTACTCTTGAGTCGGGGAACAGATCAGAGGAGATCTTCTAGAGATGGGGTTTACTCTGGGGTCGGGGAACAGATCAGAGGAGATCTTCTAGAGATGGGGTTTACTCTGGGGTCGGGGAACAGATCAGAGGAGATCTTCTAGAGATGGGGTTTACTCTGGGGTCGGGGAACAGATCAGAGGAGATCTTCTAGAGATGGGGTTTACTCTGGGGTCGGGGAACAGATCAGAGGAGATCTTCTAGAGATGGGGTTTACTCTGGGGTCGGGGAACAGATCAGAGGAGATCTTCTAGAGATGGGGTTTACTCTGGGGTCGGGGAACAGATCAGAGGAGATCTTCTAGAGATGGGGTTTACTCTGGAGTCGGGGAACAGATCAGAGGAGATCTTCTAGAGATGGGGTTTACTCTGGAGTCGGGGAACAGATCAGAGGAGATCTTCTAGAGATGGGGTTTACTCTGGGGTCGGGGAACAGATCAGAGGAGATCTTCTAGAGATGGGGTTTACTCTGGAGTCGGGGAACAGATCAGAGGAGATCTTCTAGAGATGGGGTTTACTCTTGAGTCGGGGAACAGATCAGAGGAGATCTTCTAGAGATGGGGTTTACTCTGGGGTCGGGGAACAGATCAGAGGAGATCTTCTAGAGATGGGGTTTACTCTGGGGTCGGGGAACAGATCAGAGGAGATCTTCTAGAGATGGGGTTTACTCTTGAGTCGGGGAACAGATCAGAGGAGATCTTCTAGAGATGGGGTTTACTCTGGGGTCGGGGAACAGATCAGAGGAGATCTTCTAGAGATGGGGTTTACACTGGGGTCAGAGAACAGATCAGAGGAGATCTTCTAGAGATGGGGTTTACTCTGGAGTCGGGGAACAGATCAGAGGAGATCTTCTAGAGATGGGGTTTACTCTGGAGTCGGGGAACAGATCAGAGGAGATCTTCTAGAGATGGGGTTTACTCTGGAGTCGGGGAACAGATCAGAGGAGATCTTCTAGAGATGGGGTTTACTCTGGGGTCGGGGAACAGATCAGAGGAGATCTAGAGATGGGGTTTACTCTTGAGTCAGGGAACAGATCAGAGGAGATCTTCTAGAGATGGGGTTTACTCTGGAGTCGGGGAACAGATCAGAGGAGATCTTCTAGAGATGGGGTTTACTCTGGAGTCGGGGAACAGATCAGAGGAGATCTTCTAGAGATGGGGTTTACTCTGGGGTCGGGGAACAGATCAGAGGAGATCTTCTAGAGATGGGGTTTACTCTGGGGTCGGGGAACAGATCAGAGGAGATCTTCTAGAGATGGGGTTTACTCTGGGGTCGGGGAACAGATCAGAGGAGATCTTCTAGAGATGGGGTTTACTCTGGGGTCGGGGAACAGATCAGAGGAGATCTTCTAGAGATGGGGTTTACTCTGGGGTCGGGTAACAGATCAGAGGAGATCTTCTAGAGATGGGGTTTACTCTGGGGTCGGGGAACAGATCAGAGGAGATCTTCTAGAGATGGGGTTTACTCTGGGGTCGGGGAACAGATCAGAGGAGATCTTCTAGAGATGGGGTTTACTCTGGGGTCGGGGAACAGATCAGAGGAGATCTTCTAGAGATGGGGTTTACACTGGGGTCAGAGAACAGATCAGAGGAGATCTTCTAGAGATGGGGTTTACACTGGGGTCAGAGAACAGATCAGAGGAGATCTTCTAGAGATGGGGTTTACTCTGGAGTCGGGGAACAGATCAGAGGAGATCTTCTAGAGATGGGGTTTACTCTGGAGTCGGGGAACAGATCAGAGGAGATCTTCTAGAGATGGGGTTTACTCTGGGGTCGGGGAACAGATCAGAGGAGATCTTCTAGAGATGGGGTTTACTCTTGAGTCGGGGAACAGATCAGAGGAGATCTTCTAGAGATGGGGTTTACTCTGGGGTCGGGGAACAGATCAGAGGAGATCTTCTAGAGATGGGGTTTACTCTGGGGTCGGGGAACAGATCAGAGGAGATCTTCTAGAGATGGGGTTTACTCTGGGGTCGGGGAACAGATCAGAGGAGATCTTCTAGAGATGGGGTTTACTCTGGGGTCGGGGAACAGATCAGAGGAGATCTTCTAGAGATGGGGTTTACTCTGGGGTCGGGGAACAGATCAGAGGAGATCTTCTAGAGATGGGGTTTACTCTGGGGTCGGGGAACAGATCAGAGGAGATCTTCTAGAGATGGGGTTTACTCTGGAGTCGGGGAACAGATCAGAGGAGATCTTCTAGAGATGGGGTTTACTCTGGAGTCGGGGAACAGATCAGAGGAGATCTTCTAGAGATGGGGTTTACTCTTGAGTCGGGGAACAGATCAGAGGAGATCTTCTAGAGATGGGGTTTACTCTGGGGTCGGGGAACAGATCAGAGGAGATCTTCTAGAGATGGGGTTTACTCTGGGGTCGGGGAACAGATCAGAGGAGATCTTCTAGAGATGGGGTTTACTCTGGAGTCGGGGAACAGATCAGAGGAGATCTTCTAGAGATGGGGTTTACTCTGGAGTCGGGGAACAGATCAGAGGAGATCTTCTAGAGATGGGGTTTACTCTTGAGTCAGGGAACAGATCAAAGGAGATCTTCTAGAGATGGGGTTTACTCTGGGGTCGGGGAACAGATCAGAGGAGATCTTCTAGAGATGGGGTTTACTCTGGAGTCGGGGAACAGATCAGAGGAGATCTTCTAGAGATGGGGTTTACTCTGGAGTCGGGGAACAGATCAGAGGAGATCTTCTAGAGATGGGGTTTACTCTGGAGTCGGGGAACAGATCAGAGGAGATCTTCTAGAGATGGGGTTTACTCTTGAGTCGGGGAACAGATCAGAGGAGATCTTCTAGAGATGGGGTTTACTCTGGGGTCGGGGAACAGATCAGAGGAGATCTTCTAGAGATGGGGTTTACTCTGGGGTCGGGGAACAGATCAGAGGAGATCTTCTAGAGATGGGGTTTACTCTTGAGTCGGGGAACAGATCAGAGGAGATCTTCTAGAGATGGGGTTTACTCTGGGGTCGGGGAACAGATCAGAGGAGATCTTCTAGAGATGGGGTTTACTCTGGAGTCGGGGAACAGATCAGAGGAGATCTTCTAGAGATGGGGTTTACTCTGGGGTCGGGGAACAGATCAGAGGAGATCTTCTAGAGATGGGGTTTACTCTGGGGTCGGGGAACAGATCAGAGGAGATCTTCTAGAGATGGGGTTTACTCTGGGGTCGGGGAACAGATCAGAGGAGATCTTCTAGAGATGGGGTTTACTCTGGGGTCGGGGAACAGATCAGAGGAGATCTTCTAGAGATGGGGTTTACTCTGGGGTCGGGGAACAGATCAGAGGAGATCTTCTAGAGATGGGGTTTACTCTGGGGTCGGGGAACAGATCAGAGGAGATCTTCTAGAGATGGGGTTTACTCTGGGGTCGGGGAACAGATCAGAGGAGATCTTCTAGAGATGGGGTTTACTCTGGGGTCGGGGAACAGATCAGAGGAGATCTTCTAGAGATGGGGTTTACTCTGGAGTCGGGGAACAGATCAGAGGAGATCTTCTAGAGATGGGGTTTACTCTGGGGTCGGGGAACAGATCAGAGGAGATCTTCTAGAGATGGGGTTTACTCTGGAGTCGGGGAACAGATCAGAGGAGATCTTCTAGAGATGGGGTTTACTCTGGAGTCGGGGAACAGATCAGAGGAGATCTTCTAGAGATGGGGTTTACTCTTGAGTCAGGGAACAGATCAGAGGAGATCTTCTAGAGATGGGGTTTACTCTGGGGTCGGGGAACAGATCAGAGGAGATCTTCTAGAGATGGGGTTTACTCTGGAGTCGGGGAACAGATCAGAGGAGATCTTCTAGAGATGGGGTTTACTCTGGAGTCAGGGAACAGATCAGAGGAGATCTTCTAGAGATGGGGTTTACTCTGGGGTCGGGGAACAGATCAGAGGAGATCTTCTAGAGATGGGGTTTACTCTGGAGTCGGGGAACAGATCAGAGGAGATCTTCTAGAGATGGGGTTTACTCTGGAGTCGGGGAACAGATCAGAGGAGAAGTCGTGTGGTTTATTCCAGCCTTCAGTTTTTCTTCTGTAACCGTTTACAAAGTCAGTCCTTAACAAAGACAAATAGACAAATCTTCCTGAATGTGTTTCCATATTCATTTATTTAATGTTGAAGTGTGACTGCTGATCCGTGTGTAACACGTGTTCCCTTGAGATTCATGAAGTAAAAACACTGACAGTCATCAATCCATCTCATACTATTTACATTCATAATAATACTGGAGAACAAGAACAAATGATGCAAATGTATCATATATACAGGAATATGTCGATTACAGTCGTGTCAGGAACTAGTCACATGTTTAAGGTGCATTTCAAGATTAAATAACATCTAGAAAATGTTTCTGTGTATGTAAACATGTAGGACCATGTGACCGTTTCTTCAACAATCATCCGATCTGCTGGTCTTCATCTAATCAGCTCTTCTGATCTTAGCATTTAAACATTTACTTTTACAATCAATATGTCAAATGTTGTCACTGTGAAGAGAAACATGAGAGTAATACGCAATATCAGGAAACGTGCCAAACTTGTACAATACAGTTCAGAAGTTTGAGGTCGTGCAAATATTCTTTTTTTTTTTTTTCTGAAAGAGTCTCTTCTGCTCATCAAAGCTGCGTTTATTTGACCAAAAATACAGTAAAAACAGTAAAATATTATTCTAATGTAAATCATCTGTTCTCTATGTGATTGTGAATATATAGTAAAGTGTAATTTATTCCTGTGATCAAAGCTGAATTTTCAGCATCATTACTCCAGTCTTCAGTGTCACATGATCCTTCACAAATCACTCTAATATGATGATTTGATGCTCAAGAAACATTTATGATTATTATCAGTGTTGAACAGTTCAGATTATTGTGGAAACTGTGATGCATTTATTTTTCAGGATTCTTTGATGAATAGAAAGTTCTAAAGAACAGCGTTTATTTGAAATAGAATCTTTTGTAACATTATAAATGTCTTTACTGTCACTTTTGATCAATTTAATGCATCATAATTTAGATTTCAATAATTAAATAATTTAAATATTTGTAAAAAAAATATGCACCCCAAGCTTCTGAACGGTAGTGTACCAACAGTAGGGCAGAGGCATTAAAATTCAATTTTGTACCTTATTTACCTCTCAAAAATTCAGTGTTTTCATCAAAACGACTTTCACTTTTTGACAATTCAGATAAAAATGGAGAGTCATTAAAATTCACCTTATTTACTTGTAATACTAGTCTAAGCAGTGTAAATGTTTTAAGTTCAGAAGCTCCTCTGATCCATCCGTACGTCAGAAGATCCTTCATCAGCGTCAGTAGAGCATGGCGCTCACTACGCCAAAGTCACAGGTTCGATTCCCAGGGAAAGAAGGAACTGATCAAATCTTAAGGCCCGTTCACACCAAGATCGATAACTTACGAACGTCCACACCAATGCATGAGAATGTTCTGTTTATAATAAGTGCGCTGTCGCTTTAAGTGCTCAAGCAACCCTCTGGTGCTCTTCGCGTGGCGGTCAAAAATCACAGATTTTTTTATTTTATTTCAATGAAAGGAATGTACTATTTTAGTTTGATAATGTTTTGCATTTAATATTTTGTATTTTTCAGGGGGTTTTGTGGTACAAAATTATATTTACACTGTATTTATAATCCATTTATTTACTTTTTGAGCATAGACCTGAAAATCTCATTTCCAACTTAAACTGTGGTAAATCTTGAATGCTTTAGAGCAACAGACTGAAGTTTGATCTCTTTTTAAAGTTGACACTTGGCAGATTATGGCTGAAGTGAAAAAAAGGATTAAGTTTATTGGTATGAAAAATGCATTTTTCAACATTTTTGGGGCCGTGGTGTGCCGACTTTTTTTCCCTTTTTTATGAAAATGCACAAAAATACTATTTTAATTTTTTTCAAATTTTTCATTTTAATTATAAATCTAAACAATTTGTGTTCCAAATTTGAGCTTGATATCTCAAAAAATTATCTTTCAGTGAGATGTTGTTCGGCTGCAGTACCAAACGCCTCCACTAGAGGAAATTCGTCTCACATTCATTTCCAATGCGCTCATTTCTGACCGTGAGGAGCACAAGTGGGACTATTTTTTTTCAGGGCCATTTAACCTTTTCAAATCATGTCCATGATTTTCTTACAGCAAATGCCAAAACCGTGACCAAGTTTCGTACCATTCCAATGAATCAAAAAATAAAAATGTAACATTTTTCAGTCAAAAATGACCAAAGAGCACCAGATGCCAGGTTCAGACTACACAATTTTTTTGCCTGTTACAATAGTCACGGTGTCAGATTATGCTTTTTTTTTTCGTCATGAACAAGAACCATTTCAGATCACACTGTTTCCTGACCAATCATTGTTCCTCTGTGTCATTATCGTTATAGTCGTGCTGTGAACGATTTTAAAAACTATTATCTTTATCATAATAGTTATCGTCTTTGGTGTACCTCTGGGAATCCTCGAACCCAATGGAGACTCAGTCATCCCGTTATTTCAGTGGTCCATCAAACAGAGAGAAACGTAAAGATAAGCGAGGTCATTCTCCAGCCTGATTGGCCCTTGTGTTCGCTGACCTGTCCTCTATTGGACAGAAAGTCATTCGGTCACAGGCTGCAGGTCCGGCCTCATGGACTCGCAGTCCTTCACTTCGTCCTCGCGCATGTACATGAGGAAGAGTGTGACGGTGGCGAAGGTGGTGGCGTTCACAGGGAACGCTCTCAGGAGAGTGGAGGTCAGGCCGCGAGTGAACGCCCTCCACCCCTCCCTCCGCCAGCTCTGGCGCACGCAATCCACGATCCCGTCGTACCTGTTGGCTCCACCCATTCCGTCAGCCTGGAGGCGGGACTTAATGACGTCCACAGGATAGGTGGAGAGCCAGGACGCGATTCCCGACATGCCTCCCGCCAGGAGCAGCTTGGGAATGATGTATCCGTCGTCGGGTTCGCAGCGTAGCGATCGCGTTAGCGTGTCGTACGTGAGGAAGTAGATGCCGAAGCCTGGCGTCTCGCGGATCACGGTCGTCACCATTCCTCGGTTGATTCCTCGGATTCCCTCCTTCCGGTAGATTCGGACCAGGCAGTCCAGAGAGTTCTTGTAGAGCCTCCGGGTCGTGTTCTTCTGGCCCGTTCCTTGCGTCTGCATGCGGGTCTTGGCGAGCTCCATCGGGCAGCAGATGATGCACTGGATTAGCCCGGCCGCCGCGCCCGCTAGGAACTGGTGCTGCGGCGTATCCGCACCCAACATGCGCATGGCGTTTCCCTGGACGCCGAACACAATAGCGTTGATGAAGGTCAGGCCCATCATCGGGGAGCCGATGCCTTTATAGAGACCCAACATCTGGAGAAACAGAAAGGGTTAATGAAGAGCGAAGGGTTAATCCCAGCAAGCAATATCCATCATTTCTCCGTCTCGGTTAACTATAGACCCGGTACAGTCCGACTATGAGTAACACACTTCTAGCCAAAATAACCTTGAATTTGGTTACATGTCGTTTTTGTCAAAATAACTTTTTATGATATTTATGATATTCCATCATCTAGGCAAAGTAAACGGTGATTACAAGGTGTTTGGTTACATTTAATTTGGTGTTTCATTTCACTTAATCTAATTGATGACTAGACTAACCTTGGGCTCTGATTTAGACATTTATTAAATTTTCACTGACAGCCCAAACTTGTTTGGACGGATATTTGGACTTGTTTGGTGTTTGGAGGGATATTTAACATTTTTTAAACACAGAATTGCTTGCTGGGATGTCTCCAGAACATGAAACCCTTCGTCTCTCAGGTAAATATAGATGTTCCCTGAGCCAGATTTAGCTCTGCGTCTCGTTCCTGACGGCTCGAGTGACTCCTGGAGCTCAGGTTATTAGAGAACTACAACTACAGACATTTAGCATTCTGAATATCACTGGTAAATGATCTGCAGTTTAAGTCTCTCAGTTCTCCTCTGGCCATTGAGCGAACAGTGTATGATTATAGTTATAGTAGTAATAAATCCCACTCACTGTTTCTTGTCGAATGATGGACTGGAAGCAGTGAATCGTCCCGCGATACAAGGGCTTTTCCACACTCTGAACCTGCAGTCGCACCTGAAACATGCAGCGTTTCTCATCACACTGGAACTAATGCGAGGAATGCTTGACAAACAGCAGAAATCACAGAAGAAGTGAATAAAACTAGATCTGGGTGATGTTTGTCCTGGCTGTGTGTGGATTTACATTCAATGACAGTCCAGTCCAATGAAACAGAAGGATTGACCTGGTCTTTACTTCCGAGGTTAACCCCCGAGCGGCCGGTGTAACAGCCTCGCTCTCATCTACAACAAAGCAATACTTTTGCTGTAAAAGACCCTTCGGCTGTGAGGTTTTGATCAGGTTAAAGGCATCAGGGCGAGACGAGAGAAGAGGCTTTAACGAGTCGTTCACTTCAGAATTAAAATCTCCTGATAATTTACTCTCAACCACGTCATCTAAGATGTTCATGTCTTTCTATCTTCAGTTGAAAAGAAATGAAGGTTTTTGAGGAAAACTTTCCAGGGTTTTTAAATCTTGGATGTTGAAAGGTCAAGCGTGACGTAGGCGTAAGAACAGACCCAGTGTTTACAAAGCGAACGTGCAAAGACTGAGTCAAACGCCATTTACTAAATAAATGAATAAATAAAAGGAAAAACAACGATGTCGGATGATTTTGAAGTTGGAGGAAAATGAGATGAGAGTTTTTCGCCCTACATTTATAAACCGGAACATGCGTGACCTTTCAAAATGATTAGGTAATTTGTCGCATCACAGCGAGTGCAAGACCAGCATTAGTGGTTAAAAGTATATAAATGTTTATTTAGTTGTAAAATGTCGGCTGGTTTGTCTAGATCAGACTCTTATTCCTCGGCTGGATCGAGACTTTGAAGCTGCACTGAAACTCACATCTGGACCTTCGACCCGTTGGACCCCATTGAAGACACTATATGGAGGAACATCCTGGAGTGTTTTCCTCAAAAACCTGCATTTCTTTCCCACTGAAGAAAGAAACACATGAACATCTTGGATGACGAGGAGGAGAGTACATCATCAGGAGACTTTAGTTCTGAAGTGAACGACTCCTTTAAAACACGAGCTCATGTGAGACTCGATCTTGCCCTTTGCCTTCAAGAACAGCAACACTCTCAGTGTTAGTTTTCATTCACAGAAACACACATGCAACGCTAATGACAAAAACATCCTGATTTACTTAATGCAATACACACCTCTGAGTGTGTGTGTTTAATATCCAGTGAGAGTTTGTCATTAATCACTTAGTAGTTTTAGCACAGTAAAGACATGCTTCGTGATGCACTATATCAGATACACATTTACCAGATGCTTTTATCCAAAGAAACTCACATTTGCATTCAAGGTTCCAGCCGACAGGGAACATTCTCTCGCCGTTATGAACAAAAGTTCTTCCAGTAACATTAAAAGGATGTTCGTTCGAAGTTATCTCGTCTTTAATCATTTTCTAAAATGCTTTAGTTGGACATTTTTTAAATGTAACAATACTTGATTCGGAACGTTCAGAGAACATTCAAAAGTAACATTCCAGAATGTTTGAAGAATGATACAATGTAAGTTCCCTCAACGTTCACATAACCAAGAAAAAAACATTTAAAAAACATTTAAAATGGACGTTTTGGACATTCAGAAATAACGTTTTCGTAACTTAATTGGAATGTCAGCAAAACGTTCTTAGAACATATTTTTGTTGAGTCTTAGTTGAGACTGGAACTCTCAAATCTCAAGCTAAAACATTAAAATATTAATATAATTTGTAGTTGAATGTGTTGGAGTGTGTTCAGTGTTCAGTGTTGGAGTGTGTTCAGTGTGTTCAGTGTTCAGTGTTGGAGTGTGTTCAGTGTTCAGTGTTGGAGTGTGTTCAGTGTTCAGTGTTGGAGTGTGTTCAGTGTTCAGTGTTGGAGTGTGTTCAGTGTTCAGTGTTGGAGTGTGTTCAGTGTTCAGTGTTGGAGTGTGTTCAGTGTTGGAGTGTGTTCAGTGTTGGAGTGTGTTCAGTGTTGGAGTGTGTTCAGTGTTGGAGTGTGTTCAGTGTTGGAGCCGGACGTACCTTCACCGTATCGAACGGATGTCCGACCAGAACACCAGCGGCTCCTGCAACATCAGAACATTCAGTCAGAAGCTTCAATCCACAGTGAGTTCTGTGTTCATTGGTATGTGATCAGTTCATGCATTCCCTGGGAATCGAACCCATGATCCGGTGTTGCGAGCGGCGATCTCATGATCTCAAGTCACGTCTCCTTCATTTATACAGCGCTTTAACAATATAGATCACAGCAGCTTTACAGTGATAACAGGAGATTACAGTAACAGAGATTAGGCTTTACAGCAGCTCTAGAATACAGTTATTGTCCAGATAAAGTTAGTTTTGATTGATTCACTTCCGTAAAGAAGAAAAAAGCCCCTGAGTGTGAGCACGTCAGGTCTGGTATATTTGACTGAAACGTGTGATGCAACCGTGTTTGAGCTGCAGTCCTTGACCTGCCAAACCTGCGTCATACGAGCATGAGGCAAGAGCCCAGACCCATGATCATACAGGCAAACCAAACACTATTCACACGCCAGAGATCACTTCACTAGTGTGTGCAGGACACTATAGTCATTTATGTGAGTGAGGAGAGCAGAATAAAGTAAACTGTGACACATTATACCCAATAATTCTTCATACAGAGACTACCAGTGACATTTGGGAGCAAAAATGATTGGGACTCTTTGAGCTGATCATGTTTTGCTGAAGTGTGTTTTCTTTAATTGCTAATGCTCTTTTTACACACAGACTGAACACAATGAAGCATTGCTTGGTGATTGGTTGAGCTAAACTGGTATTATCTAATTGTGTAGTTAAATTTAACAGCTGACAGATATTCAACATAATTCATGTGTGAGACAGTCTAACAGAAGGACGGACAAAACCAGTCAAATATCAACTGAGTTCTGCTCATATTTTATTACCATTTTCTAAACTAAAGTGAATAAACTGATGATGTGAGAAGTGTTGATGGTGTGTGAGTAAGGTTTGGTTTGACTGAACACGTGCTTCACAGGATCAGTCCTGTTTATGAGCTTTACTTCTAACAGAAAGACTGAGTTTGTGAAGGTTTGAGTGTTTCGGACTGAATGAAGAGTCTCACAGAGAGCTACTAAATCACTTTTACAAACATGAACCATCTCTGAACTTCCTTAAGCTGGACTGTGACGCTATTTTCTTCTGGACACAAACTTTGCATTATTGTCCTGTTATCTCAGTAAAGCTGCTCTGAAACAGTCAGTGTTGTATAAAGCGCTGTAGAAATGGAGACTCGACTCTCAGCTTCAGCTTCAGCTCCAGATCACTCTTCAAATCATGTTATTTGACTCATTTCTGTGCTTTCAGTGCCGTGGCATGACTTACCCCCAATGCACCCTGCAGCAAAGTCCATCGCTATTCCTGAGATGAAGAAGAAGAAGAGCCTGTCCTGCTGGTCTCCTGATGGTGTGTGTGTGTGTGTGTGTGTGTGTGTGTGTGTGAGCTCTAGAGCAGCTGCTGTCAGAGGGACACGCTATTTTTACTGAATGAAGTTGATATGAAGGGGAAAGTCCATCTGTGACCAATAGAAGCTCAAGGATGAAGAAACACCCCCATCATCATCATCATCATCATCATCATCATATCTGTGCTTACAGACACTAATCAACTCATAATGAGCCGCATCTGATTAACGGTGCAGCAGAACTTCAGTTATTATCCTTCACTAGAACCATAGAAAACCTGTTACTTAAAATATCGATAACACTTTACAATAAGGTTTAGCATTAGCTAATGTATTAACTAACATGAACTAACGTATTAGTAAATGTTGAAATTAATATTAACTACGATTAATAAATGCTGTAGAAGTATTGCTCATTCTTAGTTCATGTTAACTAATAAATCTTACTGTAAAGTGTTACCAAATACAATCAAACGTATTATGTTTCAGCTATTGCCAAGGCAACTCATTAAATACTAAAATAACTAAAACTTAAATAATAATTAATAAAAAGTATAGGAAATGTGGCAACAACAAAAACCTATTTTTATTTAAATTTCAAATACTAAATATTTTGGCATGAAAATAGCCGTGACGTGTCCTTAAAATATAAACAATTTGTAGAAATAAAGTTGATCTGCGAGTTTGCGCGCTGAAGTGTTCAGATCTGCACATCTGTGAAACTCGCGACTGTAACTTTAATTCTTCCTCCTCCTCCTCGTCAGTGACAGTGACATGATGAAGAGCAGCGCCACACAGCGGACACACACTGCAGGAACACACACACCGATCTGACACTCGCCGGCTCTATGTTTCATACAGATGATATTTATATTTTCCGCGACTGTAAATCATAGAGATCATCAGAAACATCAGCGCGCGCTCGTGACTGTGAACGAGTGTGTTCTGAAGGACACGGTGACCTTCGGTTTCACGTTCCTCAATGACAAAAGCGACACACACACACACACACACACACACCCGTATACGACACATGACACGCGCTTCTCCATCGTTGTTGTTCATCATCATCATCATCATCACGATGAAGACGTTTCTCCGCTGATCGAACCGGATGATTCCGATGCTTGTGTTTGATCGGTTCCGATAGATTCGGTTCTTCTGGTTCGGTTCCTCTGATCGGTTCTTCTGGTTCAGTTCCTCTGATCGGTTCTTCTGGTTCAGTTCCTCTGATCGGTTCTTCTGGTTCAGTTCCTCTGATCGGTTCTTCTGGTTCGGTTCCTCTGATCAGTTCTTCTGGTTCGGTTCCTCTGATTAGTTCTTCTGGTTCGGTTCCTCTGATCGGTTCCTCTGGTTCGGATCGCGATGCATCTCGCGGATTTCATCGCCGGTTCTGTCGGAGGTTCGTGTGTGTGTGTCTCAGTGTGTGAATCATGTGACATTAATCATTCTCCATGGAAAGTTTCATATACACAAAGCTAAAGTATTTCATTCTGAATATCTCATTCATTGCTTTACTTTGTATGATACAATAAAATATGTAAATTGTTCAAGATAAAAGAATGTCTTCTGACAACGTGTGTACACGGAAATAGAAAGATCAGTTATATGTATCTTTCACTCGTGTTTGATGTTAAATCTGCTCTTTTAAAGTTCTAGACATATATATGCAATTTAGTGCATCTTAAATAGATTCATGAAGAATCATATTCATAAATGTGTCTTGTAGTTTTGAGTGTGTGATGTGTGTGTTCAGGAGCGTTTGGAGTGGCGGTGGGGTATCCGCTGGACACCGTGAAGGTAAAACCCTTCATCATCATCATCATCATCATCATCATCCTCAGCTGATCATACAGTCTCCAGGTGTGTGTGTGTGTGTGTGTGTGTGTCTAACGGCTGCTGATGTTGCAGGTGAGACTCCAGACGCAGACTCATTATTCCGGCGTTTGGGAATGTGTGAGAAGAACCTGCAGAACTGAAGGCGTGAGTATCAGAAACACTTAAAGTCATCATGAAGGTGAAGTAGCGCTGGTCTTCTCTCCTCTATTGTGTCGTATATCCGAGAGAAACGCTTCAGGAACAAGAACACATGTGGGCGGGGCTTGATTGTGTCTGTGGGGAATTGATGGAATGATTGTGGTTTGCTATTGGCTGTTCTCCTGTGAGTGACAGGTTGCCCCGCCCACATCATCAGAGATAGATGTTATTCTGCTTCAGGATTATGAACACTGGTGTGTTTCAGGTCGCTGGTTTCTACCGAGGGATGTCGATGCCGCTGACCACCGTCTCCATCAGCTCGTCTCTGGTGTTCGGCACGTACAGGAACGTTCTGCATTCCCTGCATCAGATGCGGCACAGAAGCGCAGTGGATCCGCATCATAAAGCTGATATATTTCTGTCTGGGTTCAGCGGAGGCGTCGCTCAGGTGCGCTTCATCACTTCACACACATAGACTGTATGAAACACTGGGCGTAGTGTGCGTGACGTCACCCGTAGTGTTCCTGAAGAGTGTTTCTGAAGCCTAAAGTGGGCGGAGCCGGCCGTCGCCATCTTGGCAGCGTCACTCCCGGATAAACGTAAATGTGCAGCGAGGCGGATTAGCTGAGGTGACGCTAACAGACAGCAGACAAACGGCTAGTAGTGACATCAGCAGCCATCCACCTGTCACTCAAGTGGCCACGCCCTTAATTATGCAGAACTTTAAGGCTTAATATAATTTATACGGATGAGTCATAAAATAATTAACCCTCCTCACAGTCGTCATGAAGGGCAACATTAGCTATAGAGACCAAAGCCACTTTTTGACTGTAAACATGTTTATTTCTGCTGTAAAGTTGAGCATTTTAACATGGAGGTCTATGGGACTGAGTCTCTTCTGCAGCCGGCCTCTAGTGGCCAGTGGATGAACTGCAGTTTAACTCTCTTCAGTGTTGAGAGAGAGAGACCGGAAGGTTGTGTGTCACTGTGTTAGGGGTGTCACAATATATCGCAATACAAAAATGCAACAATATGTATCGTGTATAGTTCACGAATATCTTTATTCTGGAGTCTCTATTGTCCTGTGCTTTGGGTTTCCAGCACTATTCATTCATTCACACAATATAGAACAAAATCTAGCATTTTAATCAACAGTAAATTTTTTGTTAACCCTTTATCACATGTCTTGGAGTATGGCAGTAATATGTTATGGTGAGTTCAGGATCGAACCGTGACGTGAGGGAATCGTTACACCGCTAGTGTGTGTTAACCTGCGCTTGTGTGTGTTCAGGTGTTGGTGATGTCTCCCGCAGACATGGTGAAGGTCCGTCTGCAGTGTCAGGCTGAAGGCCGTCGATACAGTGGGCCGCTGCACTGCCTGCTCAGAATCGCCCGGGACGAGGGCCCGCTGGGTCTTTATAAGGGTTCTGCTGCTCTAGCGCTGCGAGACGGACCCTCGTTCGCCACTTACTTCCTCACTTACAACACCATCTGTGAGGCTCTGTCTGCAGAGAACAAGCAGCCGGGTAAGAGCATCCGAACACCGACACATCATGAAAATCTGACTTTATCCGTGTGTCAGTGCTATAATCGGGTGCTTCTACCAACACAGAAAACATGAAAGTGAAACCCAGTAACTTTGTTTGATAAGTCTTTCTCTGACATTCAGAAACGTGTAAAAGTGAAACTCTTCCTGTTCAATGTGACGCCACATTCCTTAACAGCTCATTATGAGACACTGTTTCAGATTTATGAGGAAAATAACAAACGAAGTGGACTGATTTTTACCACAATGGTTGTGTACACACTGCCGACACACAAACATGTTCAAAAACAATATAAAAGTGAATTTTGCATAATAGGTTCCCTTTAAAAAAGCGAGACCTTCCCCGTCCTCCTAACCCTGTCTATGAAAGCCTGTAGATGATGTTTATTCAAATCTTGTACCTTAGAGGGCTTTGCTTCATTTATAAAACCTTTCAGGGTTTCCATCAGGTGATCATTTTATGGATTTAGTCTTAATCGATTAATTTAGATCTAATTCATTTTTAATTTGAATAGAATTTTATGAATTAAGCCGCTCGTAATGATACTTTATCACTAGAAAGAATTGAAAAACCCCATTAAACATGAGAGCATTATGCAGTAATTGAAGACATTTCTCCTTATATGGAACTTGTTTGGTATAAGCTTGAGTGAAGAGCCCTAGAGTTGTGTTTGGTCAGAGTTCTGGTGAGTTCTGGTGTGTTCTCAGGCTGGCCGGTGGTCCTCCTGGCCGGTGGTGTGTCGGGGATGTGTGGTTGGGCCGTCGGGACGCCGATGGACGTGATCAAGGCCCGTCTGCAGGTGTCGGGTGTGAGCGGCCGGCGCTACAGAGGATTCTTCCACTGCGTCACACACAGCGTGAGGACCGAAGGCATAGCCGTCCTGTTCAGAGGCCTGACGCTGAACTGCATCCGTGCCTTCCCCGTCAACATGTCCGTCTTCGCCACGTACGAACTGGTGGTTCGCTTTCTGCGTCCAGCGTCCTGAAGATCAGGCTCACTTCTTCTCTTTGCACAAGTTTTGGATCCTGCACAATGTTTAATATCGTGTGTGTGTGTTCATGAATGTGTATCAGTTGCATTAATGTGTATTTGAGTGTGTTTTGCAGTGTCTACCTCAGATGCTGAAGAGCATCATCACTGTCGAACTACTGTCCTCTCTGTGACCTCAGTCATGTGTAAACACACACGAGCTGTTAGCTGTGTCTCCATCTAACGCTGGGAATCTAAACTGGAACATGGCATAAAACATTTCTGTATAACGCAGCGTTTCCATCTCATGTGTTCAAGAGAACAATCATCTCTTCCTGGGGAAATATCAGTAATAAAAGTGTAAGTTTCTGCAATCGGCTGTTTCTCCTCCGTCATGAACGAGTGTGTCTCGAGCGTCAGGCGAAACACAGTAAACGCCGTCGTGTTCTCTAGCGTTCGGATGCTGGTGTTCGGGAACACACTCGTGTGTGTGAGACGCTTCTGGAAGGAATTACACACACTTTCAGAAACACCAAACCAACATTAGAGATGCTGCGACGCCATTGGTCCACTGCTCACTCCAGTTATCCAATCACAGCTGACGCTGAGTCACATGAGGTTTGAGGGATTTATTCAGTAAATGTGTTAATATCGTAGTTTATACACGTTTTATTATCAGATAAAAATTTATTTAAGCACATTTTTATAATTTATGCTAATTTTGTCATTTCCATCCAGCGTTTCTTTTTATGCGATATCCGTAAACAGAGCTAGTGTTGGTCAGGTTTAACCCTTTAATCTCAGCTGTATCTGAGCGTGTCGAGCTCGTATCAGGGATACACACGTCACTCACAGCATCAGCGTGGCTCTGTTTATTCAGCACAGGTTTATCAGACACGAGCAGAAGACAGTGAGAGTCCGTTCCTCTGCAGGAGGACGCGTGTGGGGTCTAGCAGCTGAAGTGTAGTTTGCGCGGGGTCATGAACTGTCGCACGGTCTCGTCGGTCACTAGCTTCCGTCTCTCCTGATGCGCTGCGATCATGGGCTGAAGCGTCTCGATCAAACACTTCTTCAGCTCGCCGGTGAGCAGCGCACCGCTCCTGTAGTCCTGAAACACAAGCGGATCCTTTACCCATCATGCTTTCAGTTTCAGAGTTAGTCAAACCAACATTCACTCACACACCTTCAACACTTCACAAATGGTGATAAAATATGAGCAGTTGATATTTGACTGGTTTTGTCCGTCCTTCTGTTAGACTGTCTCACACATGAATTATGTTGAATATCTGTCAGCTGTTAAATTTAACTACACAATTAGATAATACCAGTTTAGCTCAACCAATCACCAAGCAATGCTTCATTGTGCTCAGTCTGTGTGTAAAAAGAGCATTAGCAATTAAAGACAACACACTTCAGCAAAACATGATCAGCTCAAAGTGTCCCAATCATTTCACATAAATGACTATAGTGTCCTGCACACACTAGTGAAGTGATCTCTGGCGTGTGAATAGTGCTTGGTTTGCCTGTATGATGACGTCATCAGTGTTCGCTCTCACCTGTCGGATCTTCTCCAGCTGTTCGTCGTCTTCCAGGAAGAACGTCAGATACATGAAGGAAACGTCCACATCGGGATTCCCACCGAGCTTCCGGTGTTCCTCGACCGTGTCCTTCCCGCCGGAGAACGCGTGTTTGTTGACCTGCAGTGAGAAGAGCTCGTGTGTGTAGTGTGTCCTTCACCTCTGTACTGATAACACCTGCTCTAAATGATTCCAGGTCACATGGATCCGCGGAAACAACAAAAATTCTGTATTATGAATTTTTAAGGCCAGACAAGTCATTTGTCGATGTCAGTTTGTAAAGAAAGACACACGCCTGCACACATATATTCACACACTCATATCTATAGACTAAACATGTGATGCGCATGCGCACGCCGTCAGAGTTTACACAGAGATGATGACGTTTTCAAAAATGTTCAAAACTTGCACCTTTGAACCTGTTTCAAGGTTTGCGTTCTCGAGCTCCAGACACTGTTGTGTGAAAGAGCGGCCGGAACACGTTAGGGTTTTCTGTCGTTAATCACTAATGATCTTTACAACGGAAGTGAATCAATCAAAACTAACTTTATCTGGACAATAACTGTATTCTAGAGCTGCTGTAAAGCCTAATCTCTGTTACTGTAATCTCCTGTTATCACTGTAAAGCTGCTGTGATCTGTATTGTGAAAGCGCTGTATAAATGGAGACTTGACTTGAAGGCTAGTTCAGTCGTGGTGAGAGAGAACGGCACCTTGTTCTTGATCTGTTTGGCTGTGTCCGTGAGGAAGATGGAGGAGTTGGCGTCGCTAGCGCTCATCTTGGTCTGCGCGCCCTGAAGCGCCGGGAAGAACGTGGAGTGAAGCAGAGCCGGCTTCAGATAGCCGATCCGCGGAGCCACGTCTCGCGTCATCCGGAAATACGGATCCTGAGGAACAGACCATCATGTGACGTTCAGCAGCAGCACTTCACACCATTAGAACGCTTATTAGTACATTTAACGGGAACACTTTACAATAAGGCTCAACATTAGCTAATGTATTAACTAGCATGAACTAACAATGAGCAATAGATTTGTTACTGTGTTTATTAATCTTTGTTAATGTTAGTTAATAAAAATATTGCTATTCATTGTTCACAGTGCATTAACTAATGTTAACAAATACAATCTTTGATTTTAATAACGTATTAGTAAATGTTTAAATATAATTTATGATTAATAAATGCTGTAGAAGTATTGTTCATTCTTAGTTCATGTTAATTAAGGTAGTTAACTGACGATAACTAAAGAACCTTATTGTAAAGTGTTACCGATTTAACAGATGAAAACATTTGCAGTTGGTTTGTTAAAGCTTTCATTAAGTTATTCTTCATGTTTTGACCAGCAGGTGGCGCTGGCCTGTGGCGTTTCCAAAGCTAGTCAATCGTTTTATTTTGGTTCAGTTGATTCAGAGAGTGGAAAAGCGTGTGAACGTGTATTTGAACGTCTCACCTGATCGATGGCACACGGAATGAGACACTGAACGTCGTTCCTGTCACCGAAGATCTGCGGGAAAGAGTTGCTGAAGGACGGAGCCGCTTGAATGGCCGGGAAACTGATTTTACCTGCAAACACACGCGATTAAACGCGACTGACAAACACTGGGACGAAAACTGGATCAAACACTTCAGAAGAAGAAGATCTGCTCACCGATACAGTCACTGTCTGTGAACCCGAAGATGCCTTTGACCTGGTTAAACGTCACGTGCTTCTGGACCTTCACCACGTTTCTGTAGAACGAAGGACTCGCCCTGCTCAAACAAGTCAAATCATCAGGTTAATGTTTATAATATCTTCATTTATCAGATTAGAGCTGTGTGTTACTGCTATATAATGATAATAGCAGTTATATCCATATACAGATGAGATGCGGTTATATAATGATAATTAATAATAGCAGTTATATCCATATACAGATGAGATGCGGTTATATAATGATAATAATAGTGGTTATATCCATACGCAGACGAGATGCGGTTATATAATGATAATAACCGCATTTATATCCATACGCAGATGAGATGCAGTTATATAATGATAATAATAGCGGTTATATCCATATACAGATGAGATGCGGTTATATAATGATAATAACCGCATTTATATCCATACGCAGATGAGATGCAGTTATATAATGATAATAATAGCGGTTATATCCATACGCAGACGAGATGCGGTTATATAATGATAATAACCGCATTTATATCCATACGCAGATGAGATGCAGTTATATAATGATAATAATAGCGGTTATATCCATACGCAGACGAGATGCGGTTATATAATGATAATAACCGCATTTATATCCATACGCAGATGAGATGCAGTTATATAATGATAATAATAGCGGTTATATCCATATGCAGATGAGATGCGGTTATATAATGATAATAACCGCACTTATAT
The DNA here is from genome assembly GCF_951802725.1 of Rutilus rutilus. Taxonomy (NCBI): domain Eukaryota; kingdom Metazoa; phylum Chordata; class Actinopteri; order Cypriniformes; family Leuciscidae; genus Rutilus; species Rutilus rutilus. The sequence continues at coordinate 35,087,361 of NC_140226.1, forward strand.
CCATACGCAGATGAGATGCAGTTATATAATGATAATAATAGCGGTTATATCCATACGCAGACGAGATGCGGTTATATAATGATAATAATAGCGGTTATATCCATATACAGATGAGATGCGGTTATATAATGATAATAATAGCGGTTATATCCATATACAGATGAGATGCGGTTATATAATGATAATAATAGCGGTTATATCCATATACAGATGAGATGCGGTTATATAATGATAATAATAGCGGTTATATCCATATGCAGATGAGATGCGGTTATATAATGATAATAATAGCGGTTATATCCATATACAGATGAGATGCGGTTATATAATGATAATAATAGCGGTTATATCCATATACAGATGAGATGCGGTTATATAATGATAATAATAGTGGTTATATCCATACGCAGACGAGATGCGGTTATATAATGATAATAACCGCATTTATATCCATACGCAGATGAGATGCAGTTATATAATGATAATAATAGCGGTTATATCCATATACAGATGAGATGCGGTTATATAATGATAATAACCGCATTTATATCCATACGCAGATGAGATGCAGTTATATAATGATAATAATAGCGGTTATATCCATACGCAGACGAGATGCGGTTATATAATGATAATAACCGCATTTATATCCATACGCAGATGAGATGCAGTTATATAATGATAATAATAGCGGTTATATCCATACGCAGACGAGATGCGGTTATATAATGATAATAACCGCATTTATATCCATACGCAGATGAGATGCAGTTATATAATGATAATAATAGCGGTTATATCCATATGCAGATGAGATGCGGTTATATAATGATAATAACCGCACTTATATCCATACGCAGATGAGATGCAGTTATATAATGATAATAATAGCGGTTATATCCATACGCAGACGAGATGCGGTTATATAATGATAATAATAGCGGTTATATCCATATACAGATGAGATGCGGTTATATAATGATAATAATAGCAGTTATATCCATATACAGATGAGATGCGGTTATATAATGATAATAATAGCGGTTATATCCATATACAGATGAGATGCGGTTATATAATGATAATAATAGCGGTTATATCCATATACAGATGAGATGCGGTTATATAATGATAATAATAGCGGTTATATCCATATGCAGATGAGATGCGGTTATATAATGATAATAATAGCGGTTATATCCATATACAGATGAGATGCGGTTATATAATGATAATAATAGTGGTTATATCCATATGCAGATGAGATGCGGTTATATAATGATAATAATAGCGGTTATATCCATATGCAGATGAGATGCGGTTATATAATGATAATAATAGCGGTTATATCCATATGCAGATGAGATGCGGTTATATAATGATAATAATAGTGGTTATATCCATATGCAGATGAGATGCGGTTATATAATGATAATAATAGCACTTATAGCCATACGCAGATGAGATGCGGTTATATAATGATAATAATAGTGGTTATATCCATATACAGATGAGATGCGGTTATATAATGATAATAATAGTGGTTATATCCATATACAGATGAGATGCTGTTATATAATGATAATAATAGCGGTTATATCCATATACAGATGAGATGCTGTTATATAATGATAATAATAGCGGTTATATCCATATACAGATGAGATGCTGTTATATAATGATAATAATAGTGGTTATATCCATATGCAGATGAGATGCTGTTATATAATGATAATAATAGCGGTTATATCCATATACAGATGAGATGCTGTTATATAATGATAATAATAGTGGTTATATCCATATGCAGATGAGATGCTGTTATATAATGATAATAATAGTGGTTATATCCATATACAGATGAGATGCTGTTATATAATGATAATAATAGTGGTTATATCCATATGCAGATGAGATGCTGTTATATAATGATAATAATAGCGGTTATATCCATATACAGATGAGATGCGGTTATATAATGATAATAGCGGTTATATCCATATGCAGATGAGATGCGGTTATATAATGATAATAATAGTGGTTATATCCATATGCAGATGAGATGCGGTTATATAATGATAATAATAGCAGTTATATCCATACGCAGATGAGATGCGGTTATATAATGATAATAATAGTGGTTATATCCATATGCAGATGAGATGCGGTTATATAATGATAATAATAGCACTTATAGCCATACGCAGATGAGATGTGATTTTATAATGATAATAATAGCGGTTATATCCATACGCAGATGAGATGCGGTTATATAATGATAATAATAGCACTTATAGCCATACGCAGATGAGATGCGGTTATATAATGATAATAATAGTGGTTATATCCATATGCAGATGAGATGCGGTTATATAATGATAATAATAGCAGTTATATCCATATACAGATGAGATGCAGTTATATAATGATAATAATAGTGGTTATATCCATATGCAGATGAGATGCGGTTATATAATGATAATAATAGCAGTTATATCCATACGCAGATGAGATGCGGTTATATAATGATAATAATAGCAGTTATATCCATACGCAGATGAGATGCGGTTATATAATGATAATAACCGCACTTATATCCATACGCAGATGAGATGCGGTTATATAATGATAATAATAGCAGTTATATCCATACGCAGATGAGATGCGGTTATATAATGATAATAACCGCATTTATATCCATACGCAGATGAGATGCGGTTATATAATGATAATAATAGCAGTTATATCCATATGCAGATGAGATGCAGTTATATAATGATAATAATAGCGGTTATATCCATACGCAGATGAGATGCAGTTATATAATGATAATAATAGCAGTTATATCCATATGCAGATGAGATGCGGTTATATAATGATAATAATAGCAGTTATATCCATACGCAGATGAGATGCGGTTATATAATGATAATAATAGTGGTTATATCCATATGCAGATGAGATGCGGTTATATAATGATAATAATAGCAGTTATATCCATATGCAGATGAGATGCGGTTATATAATGATAATAATAGCAGTTATATCCATACGCAGATGAGATGCGGTTATATAATGATAATAATAGTGGTTATATCCATATGCAGATGAGATGCGGTTATATAATGATAATAATAGCAGTTATATCCATACGCAGATGAGATGCGGTTATATAATGATAATAATAGTGGTTATATCCATACGCAGATGAGATGCGGTTATATAATGATAATAATAGCAGTTATATCCATACGCAGATGAGATGCAGTTATATAATGATAATAATAGCAGTTATATCCATATGCAGATGAGATGCGGTTATATAATGATAATAATAGCAGTTATATCCATACGCAGATGAGATGCAGTTATATAATGATAATAATAGCAGTTATATCCATACGCAGATGAGATGCGGTTATATAATGATAATAATAGTGGTTATATCCATACGCAGATGAGATGCGGTTATATAATGATAATAATAGCAGTTATATCCATATGCAGATGAGATGCGGTTATATAATGATAATAATAGCAGTTATATCCATACGCAGATGAGATGCGGTTATATAATGATAATAATAGTGGTTATATCCATACGCAGATGAGATGCGGTTATATAATGATAATAATAGCAGTTATATCCATACGCAGATGAGATGCAGTTATATAATGATAATAATAGCAGTTATATCCATATGCAGATGAGATGCGGTTATATAATGATAATAATAGCGGTTATATCCATATACAGATGAGATGCGGTTATATAATGATAATAATAGCGGTTATATCCATACGCAGATGAGATGCAGTTATATAATGATAATAATAGCAGTTATATCCATACGTAGATGAGATGCAGTTATATAATGATAATAATAGCAGTTATATCCATACGCAGATGAGATGCAGTTATATAATGATAATAATAGCAGTTATATCCATACGCAGATGAGATGCAGTTATATAATGATAATAATAGCAGTTATATCCATACGCAGATGAGATGCAGTTATATAATGATAATAATAGCAGTTATATCCATACGCAGATGAGATGCAGTTATATAATGATAATAATAGCAGTTATATCCATACGCAGATGAGATGCAGTTATATAATGATAATAATAGCAGTTATATCCATACGCAGATGAGATGCAGTTATATAATGATAATAATAGCAGTTATATCCATACGCAGATGAGATGCAGTTATATAATGATAATAATAGCAGTTATATCCATACGCAGATGAGATGCAGTTATATAATGATAATAATAGCAGTTATATCCATACGCAGATGAGATGCGGTTATATAATGATAATAATAGCGGTTATATCCATACGCAGATGAGATGCGGTTATATAATGATAATAATAGCGGTTATATCCATATGCAGATGAGATGCAGTTATATAATGATAATAATAGCAGTTATATCCATACGCAGATGAGATGCGGTTATATAATGATAATAATAGCAGTTATATCCATACGCAGATGAGATGCAGTTATATAATGATAATAATAGCAGTTATATCCATACGCAGATGAGATGCAGTTATATAATGATAATAATAGCAGTTATATCCATACGCAGATGAGATGCAGTTATATAATGATAATAATAGCAGTTATATCCATACGCAGATGAGATGCGGTTATATAATGATAATAATAGCGGTTATATCCATACGCAGATGAGATGCGGTTATATAATGATAATAATAGCGGTTATATCCATATGCAGATGAGATGCAGTTATATAATGATAATAATAGCAGTTATATCCATACGCAGATGAGATGCAGTTATATAATGATAATAATAGCAGTTATATCCATACGCAGATGAGATGCAGTTATATAATGATAATAATAGCAGTTATATCCATACGCAGATGAGATGCGGTTATATAATGATAATAATAGCGGTTATATCCATATGCAGATGAGATGCAGTTATATAATGATAATAATAGCAGTTATATCCATATGCAGATGAGATGCAGTTATATAATGATAATAATAGCAGTTATATCCATACGCAGATGAGATGCGGTTATATAATGATAATAATAGCGGTTATATCCATATGCAGATGAGATGCGGTTATATAATGATAATAATAGCAGTTATATCCATACGCAGATGAGATGCGGTTATATAATGATAATAATAGCGGTTATATCCATACGCAGATGAGATGCGGTTATATAATGATAATAATAGCGGTTATATCCATATGCAGATGAGATGCAGTTATATAATGATAATAATAGCAGTTATATCCATACGCAGATGAGATGCGGTTATATAATGATAATAATAGCAGTTATATCCATACGCAGATGAGATGCAGTTATATAATGATAATAATAGCAGTTATATCCATACGCAGATGAGATGCAGTTATATAATGATAATAATAGCAGTTATATCCATACGCAGATGAGATGCAGTTATATAATGATAATAATAGCAGTTATATCCATACGCAGATGAGATGCGGTTATATAATGATAATAATAGCGGTTATATCCATACGCAGATGAGATGCGGTTATATAATGATAATAATAGCGGTTATATCCATATGCAGATGAGATGCAGTTATATAATGATAATAATAGCAGTTATATCCATACGCAGATGAGATGCGGTTATATAATGATAATAATAGCAGTTATATCCATACGCAGATGAGATGCAGTTATATAATGATAATAATAGCAGTTATATCCATACGCAGATGAGATGCAGTTATATAATGATAATAATAGCAGTTATATCCATACGCAGATGAGATGCGGTTATATAATGATAATAATAGCAGTTATATCCATACGCAGATGAGATGCGGTTATATAATGATAATAGCGGTTATATCCATATACAGATGAGATGCGGTTATATAATGATAATAATAGCAGTTATATCCATATGCAGATGAGATGCGGTTATATAATGATAATAATAGCGGTTATATCCATACGCAGATGAGATGCGGTTATATAATGATAATAATAGCGGTTATATCCATACGCAGATGAGATGCGGTTATATAATGATAATAATAGCAGTTATATCCATATGCAGATGAGATGCGGTTATATAATGATAATAATAGCAGTTATATCCATATGCAGATGAGATGCAGTTATATAATGATAATAATAGCAGTTATATCCATACGCAGATGAGATGCAGTTATATAATGATAATAATAGCAGTTATATCCATACGCAGATGAGATGCAGTTATATAATGATAATAATAGCAGTTATATCCATACGCAGATGAGATGCAGTTATATAATGATAATAATAGCAGTTATATCCATACGCAGATGAGATGCAGTTATATAATGATAATAATAGCAGTTATATCCATACGCAGATGAGATGCAGTTATATAATGATAATAATAGCAGTTATATCCATACGCAGATGAGATGCAGTTATATAATGATAATAATAGCAGTTATATCCATACGCAGATGAGATGCGGTTATATAATGATAATAATAGCGGTTATATCCATACGCAGATGAGATGCGGTTATATAATGATAATAATAGCGGTTATATCCATACGCAGATGAGATGCGGTTATATAATGATAATAGCGGTTATATCCATATACAGATGAGATGCGGTTATATAATGATAATAATAGCAGTTATATCCATATGCAGATGAGATGCGGTTATATAATGATAATAATAGCGGTTATATCCATACGCAGATGAGATGCGGTTATATAATGATAATAATAGCGGTTATATCCATACGCAGATGAGATGCGGTTATATAATGATAATAATAGCAGTTATATCCATATGCAGATGAGATGCGGTTATATAATGATAATAATAGCAGTTATATCCATATGCAGATGAGATGCAGTTATATAATGATAATAATAGCAGTTATATCCATATGCAGATGAGATGTGGTTA
>NC_140226.1:35099325-35121825 GCF_951802725.1 Rutilus rutilus
GAGCCGTGAGCTGCTCGTACAGGTCCATCGGGCTCGACATCTTTACCTGTAACACACCGATACTGTAATAACTCTTTATGACTCTTCATAACGAGACTGACATATGCTCGCTGCCGCATGCCAGCCTGTAAACACAGATCTGCAACCAGTGTCATGACCAGCGCTCACACGAGCAATTATTACAAGTTCATTTCAGTATTTAATAGTAATGAAGAATAAACAAACGCACCTTTTTGAGTTAGATGGTTTAATTCATTCCACTTGCATCAGACACACTGTGCCAGTGTCACACCGATCTCAGCCCTACCGGAAACATTCGCGCCATGTAGTTCCGGTCGCATGTCTCACACGTCACTGTCAGCGAAAATATTTTTATTAAAAACACTTTTAGTCATACTGTATTTGACTTGGATAACGGCGATGCACACAACCTGAAATATATAAGTTGTGTATTTTATAAACACGAATTATTCTTTTTTAAAAGACTCTTATTTTGTCGCAGAAACAACCGCTTCCTCTACAAGAAGTGCTTATCACATAAGAGAATCAATATCAAAATTTGGATTAAACATGTGTCGTGAAAACACACGATTATTAACCCCACAAACCAATGTAACGGCTAATCCAAATAAGACAGCTGACACTTTTAGTCCTACTCTGTTTTACTCAGATAACGGTAATGCATAAAAGGTGTTCATTAAAACGAGACTCTTATTTTGCCTGTAAATTCCTCACCCGCTCTTAGTCTTCCGGAGTTTCGCTCCCTGATATTTCAAATTAAAAACACCGCACGACAGATGCGAATATTAATCATATAAACAAGAATAACTGACTGTCTGTATTGTTATACCAACGATTTAAACTGATACACAGATGCGTATATTATGAAAGGGATTTGACGGATCAATATTCGCTAATAACAGATGATGTTGATGATGTCAGTTACTCGTCGTTTAATGTGAGTTTTTGGACACACTAGTGTACTCTGCTTCTTTATTTTTAATTATTAGAATAAATTCAAGAGACATTTGTCGTTTTACTAAAATCTCGTTTTATTAGTAAGATTTGTATTCTTTTTTTTTTAGTCTAAAATGTTTGACTGTTTCATTAATAAGATTATTATTCTTTTTTAATCTATTTTTAGTTAATATATATACATATATATGTGTGTGTGTGTTATTGATATTGTTGTCCATGCAGACACATGCAGTGGTTTGTGAGTGATGATCATGGCTTCACTGGTGGATTATGAGGATTCTGACAGTGATCCGGATCAAGATCTTCAGTCTGCTGCTCCTCATCCTCACCTGGAGCTTTATAAAGATCAGTCCCTCATCATGAGCTCTTCGTTATCCTCATCATCATCAGTAAGCGTGTCTGGCTGCAGCAAGAGAGCTCATCCTCATCTGGAGCTTTATAAAGATCAGTCCCTCATCATGAGCTCTTCGTTATCCTCATCATCATCATCCTCATCATCAGTAAGCGTGTCTGGCTGCAGGAAGAGAGCTCAGCCGCAGCCGGCCGGAGTCAGGCCGTATGTTCCTAAGAGGCAGCGGGTGTCCACTGCAGCGGCCGAGACCCCAGAGACACCTCACACACCTCCACCTGCCGGAGCTCGTCTACTGTCCGAGGTCTCGGAGAGGGTCCGGCCGTTCCTGGCACTAAAGCCCGGTCGGGTCGAGCTGCCCAGACGAGTGCAGTGTCTCCTTCAGGCCCACCAGGGTCCAGTGAACACACTGCAGTGGAGTCCAGTGGATCATCTCAGTCACCTGCTGCTCTCGGCCTCCATGGACAACACCTGCAAGGTATGAATAACACCACCTAACCCAACACAACACAACCTAACCCAACACAACCTAACCCAACAAAAAACATAACACTCACAATCTAACCTAACAAAACCTAATCTAACTTAACCCAACAAAACCTAACCCAAGCCAACCCAACCCAACCTAACCCAACAAAAAACATAACACTCACAATCTAACCTAACCCAACCTAACCTAACCCAACAAAACCTAATCTAACTTAACCCAACAAAACCTAACCCAACCTAACCTAACCTAACCTAACCCAACCCAACCCAACCTAACTCAACAAAAAACATAACACTCATAATCTAACCTAACCCAACACAACCTAACCTAACCCAACACAACACAACCTAACTCAACCCAACCTAACCCAACACAACCTAACCTAACCCAACACAACACAACCTAACTCAACACAACCTAACCTAACCCAACAAAAAACATAACACTCACAATCTAACCTAACCCAACCTAACCTAACTTAACCCAACAAAACCTAATCTAACCTAACCCAACCCAACCTAACCCAACACAACACAACCTAACTCAACATAACCTAACCCAACCCAACCTAACCCAACACAACACAACCTAACCCAACAAAAAACATAACACTCACAATAACCTAACACAACACAACCTAACCCAACACAACCCAACACAACCTAACCCAACAAAAAACATAACACTCACAATCTAACCTAACCCAACCTAACCTAACTTAACCCAACAAAACCTAATCTAACCTAACCTTATGTAGCCTAATCTAACCCTACAAAACATAACACTACTCAACCTAACTCAACCTAGCCTAGCATGACACAACACAATCAGCCGCTTCTTCTACAGGTGTTCACTCTTGGGGAAATAAGGATTACACTCTTCATTCCCTGTGTTAGCACTAAGGCACTGGAGGCTGTGCTGCTGTATCGTGAATAAGTCACGGATGAAGGGTGTTGTTCGGCTCGAGTCAGCCGTCACTTATTCCCGATACAGTGCTAGCCTCCAGTACATTATTGCTTTTATAAAACGGTCACCACATAATACAAGTATTAAAGCCGAAAAATGTGTATCTATGCAACTTTCATGAAGTAAAACCACTAAAAGCCTTCCTTCCGCTGGAAGAACTAGTCCCTGACCGTAAACAGCAACAGACGTTACACACATTATTTCACCAGTAGATGGCGGCAAACACTGTCTTTATGAGTGAGTCAGGCGGTAGAGGAGACTTTTACACTGAAAGGACTGAAACTTGTGAACACAGAGAAGGAAGAGCAACTGACCGATGACTGAGGCACAGGAAACCCCTGAACTGTTCAAAAGGACACGATTTGTTATGATGAATATAGGGCTGACCTGAAGAAGCTATCTCTACTGTAAATGCAGGAACACTCGCTCACTCCATCTCCCACACTACTCTACTCTAGCTTCAATGAACAATATCAGTGAGCACATGTGTTTACGTTGCTAAGAGTGGTTGCTAGGGGTGTGTGTAGTGATGCACAGAACCGTTGGGTGAAGCGGTCATGTGTTATCGTGAATAAAACACAGCTATTGACCAATCAGAATCAAGGATTGGAACTAACCGTTTTACAATACAGTTTACCTATACATTTAAGTACCGAGTAATATTAATGATCAACATTTGGTTCAGGGTTAGTCGCATTATTTACATGTAAAATATGTAACAAGGGAACTGTAAAATAGTGTGTCACCTAAATCAGTGAAGCAATATCAGAATGTGGATTATATTTGCCACACAAACGCCTGATGGTTCATCTCTAACCCCAGAAGGCCAATACTGGGGGAATCCAGTTCATCATTAACAAGACGTTATCATTAAAACTCTGCATGAGAATTATCCACCTCATTTAAGCACATTTTGGGGATTTATGAGGATCTTGGCATTTCCATCCAGAATTTTATTATTCAATATCACACAATTCAGTAAAGCCTGTGGATGTGAACACACCGGGGTTCAGGACCGGAGGAGTGTGACAGGAGGAGTGTGTGTTCATGTGTGTGTCCCTGCGATGCGGCTCCATCACGGTCAGGTGAACATGTGTGTCGAGACCCAGGAGACACACACACACACACACACTCACGCTCATGTCCTCAGGACAGGTGAACTCACACACACACACACACACACACACACTGAACATTATAACCAACCGTTCAGATATTCATGAGAAATGTTCACGAGGACAGATGGAAGGATCGATGAACCAGAGACTAGGAACTAAACCCGTCCTGTTTCTGCTGGGTTATAATTCATAATTCATCTGGTGTGTGTGAGTGTGAGTGTGAGTGTGAGTGTGAGTGTGTGTGTGTGTGTGTGTGTGTGTGTGTGTGTGTGTGTGTGTGTGTGTGTGTGTGTGTTGACTTTCAGTCTGTTTCTGCTGATCTGATTGTGAGGTGATGTTGATCACGGACAGCTTGTTCTGCCCACAGAGGAAATGAGAACCAACACTATCAGATGATGTTTCGTGTGTGAGTGTGTGTGTGTGTGTGAGTGTGTGTGTGTGTTTAATAATGAAGCATATCTGGAGGGTCGAGGAGCGTCTCTCAGTCTGTATCTGTCTGGTTACAGGACGTTCACTCTTCCTCTCCCCGCCGGCTTTATCTGTCGGGATTCGGGATGATTCCTGTTTAATTCAACTCCCAAACTCATGTTTTTATATAAAACCTCTATTATCTCATCAGAATGAAAGCCTGTTTCCAGCACAGTAGAAACACAGTCATCAGGCTTTGATAAATCATAATTTTGACTTTTTATCTCAGAATCATGACTTAATTTCGTAATTTCATAATTTCTACTCATAATTTTTACTTTTGTCATAATTATATAGCATGTCATAATTTCGATTTATGTCAATTTCGATTTTCTCCATAATTATGACAGTCTTAAATATGACCCATAATGTTGTCATAATTTACTTAGTCATAATTTCGACTTTGTGTCTCATAATTGACTTTTTTATTTTTTATGAGAATTTTGACCAAAAATTCTAATTATGTCTAGTATGTCATAATTCAGAGTTTTAATGTTATAAAGTCAGAAGTAACTGTTATTATAACTTTTTATGGCATAAATATTCAATTCAATTCAATTCAAATGTATTTGTATAGCGCTTTTCACAATACATATTGTTTCAAAGCAGCTTTACAGAAAGTGCATTTCAGAAATGTACATAGAGAAATACAGTTAGTTAATCATGTATTGATTTAGGGCATAAACATATCGCCAGCGTCGAGTCGTCTCTTCACGGGCGTCGAGTCGTCTCTTCACGGGCGTGTGACTCATACGTCAAATATGACTCATAATTTTGATTTATGTCACAATTAAGATTTACGAAAGCATGATTTTCCCCCTTGTGTGGCAGAAATGGGCTTCCATATGTTAGAGACTGGACGAATATAAAATATGTGAAATTCTGAAATCCTGTTGTGAAATAGTTCCTCTCTTCCGGTTTCGGGTCAAATTGACCCACATATTTTTATGTTAAAGAACAGTTGCACATAGACAGAAAAGTAAACTGAGTCTTACATTTCATAAATTGTCATGTATTTCATATTTTAGTAGTTGGTGAGTTGATGATTTATTTATTTCTTTTTTAACTTGACTATTTACTGTCTATCCTGACAAATTGCAAGAAGAAATAGTTTAATCAGAGTTTTTCAAGCCGTTTAAAAATCAAATGCAACATAATAGGAGGGTTTTAATGTCAAATCTGTCGCATTCATGACACAATGAGCGAATGTGGAAAAAGATAAAAAAGTTGAAAGTTGAAAAAGTTTACATTTGTTTTTCTTCTTCATCGGAATGGTACGAAACTTGGTAAAGGTTTAGACACTTGCTGTGCGAACACAAAAAAAATCACGGACATGATCTGAACAGGTTTAATGGTCCTGAAAACAATAGTCCCACTTGTGCTCCTCGCGGTCAGAAACGAGCGCATTCCCAGATAGCAAAATTGGTGTGGCCCAGATCTGGCCCACACTTGACACTTTCATCTGGCCCACATACCGCGCGGAATGATGGCACTTGGGCGGTCCGCTCCTGTTTGCCGGATATGGGCCACAATTAAGCCATAGCACTGCCGCATGTCAGCCGTAAACAAAACAAATGAAGCAGAACTGGCCCATATCTGGCCCAGACACCAAAGTTGCTGTGGCCCAGATCCGGCCCACACTTGACACTTTCATCTGGCCCACATACCGCGCGGAATGATGGCACTTGGGCGGTCCGCTCCTGTTTGCCAGATGTGGGCCACAATTAAGCCATAACAATGCCGCATGTCAGCCGTAAACAAAACAAATGAAGCCGAATTGGCCCACATCAGGCCCACACTTGACTGTGGCCCATATCCGGCAAACAGGAGCGGACCGCCCAAGTGCCATCATTCCAAGCGGTATGTGGGCCAGATGAAAGTTTCAAGTGTGGGCCGGATCTGGGCCACAGCAACTTTGGTGTCTGGGCCAGATATGGGCCAGTTCTGCTTCATTTGTTTTGTTTACGGCTGACATGCGGCATTGCTATGGCTTAATTGTGGCCCATATCTGGCAAACAGGAGCGGACCGCCCAAGTGCCATCATTCCACGCGGTATGTGGGCCAGATGAAAGTGTCAAGTGTGGGCCGGATCTGGGCCACAGCAACTTTGGTGTCTGGGCCAGATATGGGCCAGTTCTGCTTCATTTGTTTTGTTTATGGTTGACATGCGGCATTGCTATGGCTTAATTGTGGCCCACATCTGGCAAACAGGAGCGGACCGCCCAAGTGCCATCATTCCACGCGGTATGTGGGCCAGATGAAAATGATGGCACTTGGGCGGTCCGCTCCTGTTTGCCAGATTTGGGCCACAATTAAACCATAGCAATGCCACATGTCAGCCATAAACAAAACAAATGAAGCAGAACTGGCACAAATCTGAGCCACAGTTCATTTTAATTCGGGCCCAGATTCGACACCTTGTATGTATACCTGAAATGATGGCACTTGGGTGGTCCACTCCTGTTTACCAGATCTGGGCCACAAGCAGGCCATTTGTTCAGCCACATATTAGCCAAGAATGAACTAAATAAGCCTTAAATGTGTGTTTTTGTGTGTGCATGCTGTGCCATTTAAACTTTGGGAAACTCAGTGACTGAATATCACTGACACTAAGTGAACTCTGCATCAACAATATCCAACATACAAAAAAGAGAAATGTAAAAATGGCCCCTCTTTATGTTAAGATAAGTTACAACAGATGATTCAAACACATTTCTGAAAACATTTGCATCATTTATTAATATTGCCAAAGAACAACCCACTGCAAGTTTACATTTTCAAAACTGGAAAGCAATCTACACAAAAAAACAAACCAAAAAAAACCCCAACAATAAACAAACACAAAATATATGCATAGAAAGCATAGTAAAAACTAAATAAAAACAAAACATGTTTCCAGTAGCCTTGGTCATCCAAAAAAACAAACAGACAACACAGAAGTTAACACGCTACAAAACCTTGGCAAATGGAACCATCCAAAATTATAGAATTTGACCTCCTTGACTGGGCCCTTCTGCATCATGGCAATCTTGCAAGCCTTTATTGGATACACAAATGAAAAAAAAAAAAAACTGTTGAATCAGTAACAGAACGCTGATAATACAATAGTGTTGAAGTACAAAACAAACACACACACAACTACTTAGAAGCCAAATTAAATAAAAAAGCCCTAAACAAAATATAATAAAAAAATAAAATAAATAAATACAAAACAAAAAAAGCAGGCACTGTAGTGAGAGATGCGTTCAGGAATTACCTGCGTCTATACACCGTCTATTTACTAATAGTGAAGCTGCAAGTTTTAAAAACTTTAAAAACAGCTGTCTCTGTGCTTTAATCAAAGCAGCACATTAATACTGAATGGTGAATAAATGGACTGGAACTACCAGTGCATTAAACGGTTTGGTAACACTGTAAGGTCTTATTTGTTAACATTAGTTAATGTATTAACTAACTAACATTAACTACATTATTTATTAAGCTTTCTTAAAGTTACAGTCAATCATTGTTTGATCATGTTAGTTCACAGTGCATTAACTAATGTTAACAAATAGAACTTTTGATTTTAGTAATGCATTAGTAAGCATCACAATTAGCATTAATTACGATTAATAAATACTAGGGGTGAAACGGTACACAGAAGTCATGGTTCGGTTCATGCCTCGGTTCGGACATCACGGTTCGGTACGAGTTCTGTACAATGGAGGGAAAAGCAAAACAAAAATGTAGAAGGCATTTTTTTTTTCTTGTGCATGTCTGTAGGCTGTACCACCAAAGGAAAATAAATGTCTTAAAGGGATACTCCACCGTTTTTTCATATTAAACTATGTTATTCCCTTAACTAAGATACATACCTCTCTCGTCTCAGTGTGTGCACTAAATCGCTCTGTCTTGCGGCGAAACTTTAGTAGCACTTAGCTTAGCCCAGTTCATTCAATATGGGCCAAGCAGACAAGCTACCAAACACCTTCACGTTTTCCCTATTTAAATACAGTTACTCGCGTAGTGTAACTCGACCTAGGACGGTGACACAAAACAAAACGTTGTGCTTTTCTAAGCGTGTAAAATGGATAACTATATTGTATGGTGGAATACCATAGCAAGTGCTTGGAAGCACTTCGACTTGGCGCAGTAATATCTTCACTAGAGGGAGCGGGGGCCGGTGAGAGGATTTTTCACGAGTGAAGATATTACTGCGCCAAGTCGAAGTGCTTCCAAGCACTTGCTATGGTATTCCACCATACAATATAGTTATCCATTTTACACGCTTAGAAAAGCACAACGTTTTGTTTTGTGTCACCGTCCTAGGTCGAGTTACACTACGCGAGTAACTGTATTTAAATAGGGAAAACGTGGAGGTGTTTGGTAGCTTCTCTGCTTGGCCCATATTGAATGAACTGGGCTAAGCTAAGTGCTACCAAAGTTTCGCCACAAGACAGAGCGATTTAGTGCACGCACTGAGACGAGAGAGGTATGTATCAACTCGTCTTAGTTAAGGGAATAACATAGTTTAATATGAAAAAACGGTGGAGTATCCCTTTAAAGGAGAACTCCGGTCAATTTTAACATTGAGCTCATTTTTTTGTAAATTTGGAGTGCTGTCAGTACAGAGAACAACGACAAAAATCGGTGTTGCCTACACCGTGTTATCCTCTTTTTAAAACTTGCACCCTGTTGACCAAAATGGGGCAAGTTTTAAACCTGCTTTTAGCCTCTACTGTGTGTGATTCTTTCAGAGTGAACACGGTGAATCTGACAGCAGTAGATGTGAAAGATATGAATAAAAGTGATGTTAATTCAGCCAGCGCACATTTATTTACTTCCTGTTTTCGGTCGAAGTCCACAGTAGTCGATTGACGAGTTCTCCACTGTTTCTTAGTTACCTATGATCACGCGCGTGAACTCGACAATCGACTAATGTGGACTTAGACCGAAAACAGGAAGTAAATACAGGTATGAGCGCTGGCTGAATTAACATCACTTTTATTCATATCTTTCACATCTACTGCAGTCAGATTCACCTTGTTCACTCTGAATAAAATCACTCACATGGCTGTGCACTTGTAATGACACATCAAGGATGTTAAGAGGCTAAAAGCAGGTTTAAAATTTGCCCCAACAGGGTGCAAATTTTAAAGAGGATAACACGGTGTAGGCAACACCGATTTTTGTCATTGTTCTCTGTACTGACAGCACTCCAAATTTACAAAAAAATTTGCTCAATGGGATTGAGAAATTGACTGGAGTTCTCCTTTAAGCCTTGTATTTTTTTTTTTAAGTTTTATTAATAAAGTAAAGGCATAGAACCAGTTTATTTGTAGTGCATTGACAATAGTTTTATATAATTAGTTTATTAATTAAATTAATAAAAATACAAAAAGACCTTGAGATATGTTTTGTAATTGTACCTGAATGAATTTAAAATAAATTTGCTACATTTCAGATCAATATATTTGTTTTCCTTAAAATTTTAATTTCTAACTTTATTCTCATGTTAATTATACATAATTTATTTCTGTATAAAATAATACTACCATTAAAAACACATTTGATTTTCTTTTTTAATCAATGTAGAATGTGTAACTTAAAAAAACAAACAAATTAGTGCTCTGTTTATTTTTAGGACAAGAAATGAAAACCAATGCAATATGATGAATGTCCAAAAGATGGCACCCACAGACTGTTTTTAAATGGGGTTGGATAAATATTTTTTGCTTTTAAACAATGTGTGTGTGTGTGTGTGTGTGTGTGTGTGTGAGAGAGAGAGAGAGAGAGAGAGAGAGAGAGAGAGAGATATTTTGGTTGGGTGACAGTTGTAGGTTACAGTTTGACAAGAGTTAACAGTTTGACAAAAGCACAATGTTGTGTTTTATTGCAAGTGTACACAAATATAAGTAAACACTTTGCAGTTTGAATGATGTCCTGTATGAACAAAATGATGGAGTATGTTTTTATGTTTCCACTGTTCGATCGCGCCCGCGCCTCGATCTCTCTCTCACACACGCACGCACACAACATATTCCAGCATTGCAATCTTGACATCGCAGCCTGTTCATTATAGACACAGAGCTTCAGAGCTAAGGCGGAGCTACAGATTAGGTGTCCCTAAAGAACATGCGTATTTAACAGTAGTCCCGCTTTACATTAATTAATTTGCACGCAAGTTTTATTTATTTTTATACCGTGTATTCTCCGTGTATATTCATGCACCGAACTGTGACGCCGTACCGTTTCGGTTCAATACGAATACATGTACCGTTCCACCCCTAATAAATACTGAAGAAGAATTGTTCATGCCACATGTTAACTAAAGTAGTTAAACTTGTAAAGTGTTACAAATGGCTAGGCTACACCTTGCAGCCAATCAGAATAAAGTATTCAGACAGACCATGGTATACACATCTAGCAAAAACGCAATGTAACTGACTTACTGGTGTCTTGGACCCTCCTCCGTTTCTCTTTCTCTTCTCCCTCCGTCTCGGTCACTTGCAAGATGAAGCCATTTTTTAATAAATGATTCGATCTCTTGATCGGTGGCCGCAGCTGTCAGTCTGTTGTTTCTGACAGTTCCTAAAAAAATATAACATTGTAAATGCAAGGATGGACTACACAACTTTTAAAATCTTAGGACCCAATTACGTAACACAAGCATTAGCGCATAGTTAATGCATAGTTAGCCAGCGCCAATGTAAAGAACATTTTGGCCATGGCCAAGGACACTCTTTGCTTCCAGATGCCCAAAAGGAACAAGTTTGATGCCTGCTAGGAAGATCGGACTGCGTCAAAAAATGGAAATCACATTATGAAATAAATGTTTATCTCCAATACACATTGGCCACAATTATTGACACCTCTAGATTTTGTTTACGAGTAAAATATCTCAGAAGTATATTCCCATTAATATTTATCTTTTTTTAGCACACCAGGGTGACTAGGAACATGAAATTGTCCAGCTATGACTTCTTGTTTCACAGGAGTTTAAATATGAGGAAACACAAAGGCCAAATTCCCTGAATCATCCATCACAATGAGTAAAACCAAAGAATATAGTTCTGATGTTCAGCAAAAGATTGTTGAACATCACAAAATAGAAAGTGGCTGTAAGACAATAGCTAAAGAATTTAAAATCCCCATTTTGACCATCAGGGCAATAATTAAGAAGTTATAATCAACTAATGATGTTACGAATCTGCCTGGAAGAGGACGTGTGTCTATATTGTCTTAATGGACGGTGAGGAGGAGAGTTTGAGTGGCCAAAGACTCTCCAAGGATCACAGATGGAGAATTGCAGAGATTACTGGAGTCTTGGGGTCAGAAAGCCTAAAAAAAAAAAAAAAAAAAAAAAAAAAACCTACATCCCCACATGTTGTTTGGGAGGGTTTCAAGAAAAATCCTCCTCGCTCCGCTAAAATTAAACTCCAGCATATTCAGTTGTCAGACACGACTGGAACTTCAAAAGGGACCAGATTCTATGGTCAGATGAAACAAAAAAAAAGGGGGCTTTTTGGCAGCAAACCCACTAGATGTGTTTTAAACTGTAGGCTATTTTATTCCCACCCGCAGTTTTCTGTAGCAAATCACATTGACACATGTTATTAAGGTGAAAACATCCTGACTCAAAACATAAAGCAGGCCAACTAATGTTAATTTTATAACTACTAGGGTATAATAAAAATGTGAAATACATAGAGAAATAGCCTAATACCTGACCCAACTTTTAAATAGTCTACCTGAACCCAAAACATCTATTATTGTTACTTTGTAATCAAGCTTTTATTGTAAGAAAAAGCATGTAGTTTTTTTTATTTATTTGTGCATTATTCCTAGGGTTAATGAAACATTGCTGTCACAAAGTAATACAACTAGTGCAGTATTATGTCCAATGTATAAACATGAATGTCAAATTACACTATATTATTAGTATTATTTTTTTTCATTGTTGTGCCAAAATAAGACACGAGTTTTAAAATACTTTAACCGTGCAGAACTGACTAAAGGTTGGGAGAGTGATAACATGAGCAAATCTAAATGTAACGTTAATGGCGCGCCGAGCAATCGATACTTGTTTCATTCGTGACAACCATAATAGATCTAGCTTAGAGTTGAACTGCCAAAATAATGTAACTTCGAATATAAATTATTCCATCGACTCTATATAACACAACATGCAGACTCCAACTTGATATAACGAAGCAATCGCTAACAAAAAGAAACATTTATGGATTACGTCTTACCTTGACTTTTTGCAGTACTGGTATCCGTCCTCCGTCCTCCTGACAATCCTCTGACGTTTTGGTTTTGAGCGCCTTTTTCGCGCTTTCCGGCAACGTTTAAATTTAAAGGGCCGTGAACTGGAAAATCGTCAGTTAGATTTTTTTTTTCTTCACAGACAACTACAAATGCAGTAAATATTATATTTAAACATAATGGATCTTATCTCTAATCAGCAAAAAAGTGGGAACATTTTGTCATGAATGCAGGGCTTTGAAAAAGTATTCAAGAAAACATATCAAAATAATATTTTCTCATAGCAGGTTCTGCTGATTTGTCATCTTCATTTAATTGTATTTCATCAATTATAGTGTCAATTAGTATTATAATTTTTTAATCTTTAATAAAGATTGTTTATAACCTAAAGATGACAGTTGTATAAATGTCAATTATATTTAGCCAGAAATGTAAGAAAAATTTAAGGTTTATTTAGAATAAAATATTGTTTATATATATATATATATATATATATATATATATATATATATATATATAAACATTTAATATAATATAATATTATACATATAGCCTACATTTAACATAATATAATATTTTACATATTTAAATATTTTAAGGGAGTTTAAAATATTACCCTTTGTGGGGTCACTTTGACACACCTAGGAACAGTGAATCGCAACCTTTTTGACTTCAATGTCCCCTTATATTCTCCACAACAAATCCTGTACATTTGTTATAAAAATAGCCAAATAATGAGAAATATCTTTTCTCATTGGTGGATTTAGTTTTGTCATAATTTTAAGTCATCTTGAGGCCCCAGTGGAAGTTTGTCCAGGTCTGCTCTAGAAGTTAGATGACACTGCTAGCAAGATAAGCAAGGTTACACCGAGTAGGCTACATACAACATGTTCCTGGCTTAACATCTTTGTTGATCCTGGAACAGCATTCGACCAATTAGATTTGAAGTTTGCAGTTGTGTCAAGTTTAGGCTTACAACCATGCTTTTAGATCAATGTTATTATCATTTCCCTCTGATTGTAGGTTTAGGGTTAGGGTTAGGGTTAGGGTTAGGGTTAGGACTATTTTTATGGACAGGAATGTTGTTCCAAGATCAACAAAATATATTGATACAGGAGCATGTACTTGGCAAAATCATTGTGCCCCAAGCTTTGCACAAACATCAACTAAAGTATCTTCTTGCACATCCCAAAACCATAAAAAGTCTTCATAAGTTTGAACCTAGACACTTGAACTTTTCTAGACACTGTACCTACAAAACATATGTTAGCAATAGCATATATGTCATAGATGTAAGTACATGTAGCCTCACATCCAGCCTAAGTGTCTACTCCATCCATACCAAAAAATATTGTTAAATGTTGTTAAAAAAATGTTTAAAAAATATTCAGGCCATTACAGGTTCAATCTTTGTCCCTTTTAAGCTAAATTAGCCATTTTCAGAAGTGTGGCATCGAATCCAGAAATGGACTTACCACGTAGGTTTTAATTTTTGGGAAACACAAAGAATATTTGCCACGTCGAATGTGAGCCAAGTTAGACTTACACCCTGCAATGCTGACTGTGCCGTATATATTTCCCAAATTGTAATTAATTATTTGGGCAATATTTGCCATGTCAAATGGGGGCCACTTTTGCCTCACATCGAGATGAGATAGTGCTCACTGAGCCATATCTTTGCCAAAACTGGCCCAGATATGTTTTAAGATAAATGGGTCACATTTGCAGCATTATATGTGGGCCACTTTTGGCTCACACCCAGATGAGCCAGTGCTCACTGAGCCATATCTTTGCCCAAACTGGCCCAGATATGTTTTAAGATAACTGGGCCACATTTGGAGCATCATATGTGGTCCACTTTTGGCTCACACCCAGATGAGCCAGTGCTCACAGAGCCATATCTTTGCCAAATCTGGCCCAGATATGTTTTAAGAAAACTGGGCCACATTTGCTGAAACATATGTGGGCCATTTTTGGTTTACATCCAGATCAGTCATTGTCGATTGTGCCACGTTTTTGCCATAGGTGGCCCACATTTGGCTTGTGATATTTGGGCCATATTCATTATTTATCATATGGGCCACTTTAGGCTCACATCCAGATGAGCCAGTGCTTACTGAGCCATATCTTTGCCCAAACTGGCCCATATATGTTTTAAGATAACTGGGCCACATTTGGAGCATCATATGTGGGCCACTTTTGGCTCAAATCCAAATGAGCCAGTGCTCACTGAGCCACATCTTTGCCCAAACTGGCCCAGATATGTTTTAAGATAACTGGGCCACATTTGGATCATCATATGTGGGCCACTTTTGCCTCACACCCAGATGAGCAAGTGCTCACTGAGCCATATCTTTGCCAAAACTGGCCCAGATGTGTTTTAAGATAACTGGGCCACATTTGGATCATCATATGTGGGCCACTTTTGGCTCACACCCAGATGAGCCAGTGCTCACTGAGCCATATCTTTGCCAAAACTGGCCCAGATATGTTTTAAGATAACTGGGCCACATTTGCAGCATCATATGTGGGCCACTTTTGGTTTACACCCAGATGAGCCAGAGCTCACTGAACCATATCATTGCCAAAACTGGCCCAGATGTGTTTTAAGATAACTGGGCCACATTTGCAGCATTATATGTGGGCCACTTTTGGCTCACATCCAGATGAGACAGTGCCACTGAGCCATATCTTTGACAAAACTGGCCCAGATGTGTTTTAAGATAACTGGGCCACATTTGCTGAAACATATGTGGGCCACTTTTGGCTCACACCCAAATGAGCCAGTGCTCACTGAGCCATGTCATTGCCAAAACTGGCCCAGATGTGTTTTAAGATAACTGGGCCACATTTGGATCATCACATGTGGGCCACTTTTGGCTCACACCCAGATGAGCAAGTGTTCACTGAGCCATATCTTTGCCAAAACTGGCCCAGATGTGATTTAAGATAACTGGGCCACATTTGCAGCATCATATGTGGGCCACTTTTGGTTCACACCCAGATGAGCCAGGGCTCATTGAGCCATATCATTGCCAAAACTGGCCCAGATGTGTTTTAAGATAACTGGGCCACATTTGCTGAAACATATGTGGGCCACTTTTGGCTCAAACCCAGATGAGACAGTGCCACTGAGCCATATCTTTGCCAAAACTGGCCCAGATGTGTTTTAAGATAACTGGGCCACATTTGGATCATCATATGTGGGCCACTTTTGGTTCACACCCAGATGAGCCAGAGCTCACTGAGCCATATCTTTGCCAAAACTGGCCCAGATGTGTTTTAAGATAACTGGGCCACATTTGGATCATCATATGTGGGCCACTTTTGGTTCACACCCAGATGAGCCAGAGCTCAATGAGCCATATCTTTGCCAAAACTGGCCCAGATGTGTTTTAAGATAACTGGGCCACATTTGGATCATCATATGTGGGCCACTTTTGGCTCACACCCAGATGAGCAAGTGCTCACTGAGCCGTATCTTTGCCAAAACTGGCCCAGATGTGTTTTAAGATAACTGGGCCACATTTGCAGCATTATATGTGGGCCACTTTTGGCTCACATCCAGATGAGACAGTGCCACTGAGCCATATCTTTGCCAAAACTGGCCCAGATGTGTTTTAAGATAACTGGGCCACATTTGCTGAAACATATGTGGGCCACTTTTGGCTCACACCCAAATGAGCCAGTGCTCACTGAGCCATATCATTGCCAAAACTGGCCCAGATGTGTTTTAAGATAACTGGGCCACATTTGCAGCATTATATGTGGGCCACTTTTGGCTCACATCCAGATGAGACAGTGCCACTGAGCCATATCTTTGCCAAAACTGGCCCAGATGTGTTTTAAGATAACTGGGCCACATTTGGATCATCATATGTGGGCCACTTTTGGCTCACACCCAGATGAGCAAGTGCTCACTGAGCCGTATCTTTGCCAAAACTGGCCCAGATGTGTTTTAAGATAACTGGGCCACATTTGCAGCATTATATGTGGGCCACTTTTGGCTCACATCCAGATGAGACAGTGCCACTGAGCCATATCTTTGCCAAAACTGGCCCAGATGTGTTTTAAGATAACTGGGCCACATTTGCTGAAACATATGTGGGCCACTTTTGGCTCACACCCAAATGAGCCAGTGCTCACTGAGCCATATCATTGCCAAAACTGGCCCAGATGTGTTTTAAGATAACTGGGCCACATTTGCAGCATTATATGTGGGCCACTTTTGGCTCACATCCAGATGAGACAGTGCCACTGAGCCATATCTTTGCCAAAACTGGCCTAGATGTGTTTTAAGATAACTGGGCCACATTTGCAGCATCATATGTGGGCCACTTTTGGTTCACACCCAGATGAGCCAGGGCTCATTGAGCCATATCATTGCCAAAACTGGCCCAGATGTGTTTTAAGATAACTGGGCCACATTTGGATCATCATATGTGGGCCACTTTTGGTTCACACCCAGATGAGCCAGAGCTCACTGAGCCATATCTTTGCCAAAACTGGCCCAGATGTGTTTTAAGATAACTGGGCCACATTTGGATCATCATATGTGGGCCACTTTTGGCTCACACCCAGATGAGCAAGTGCTCACTGAGCCGTATCTTTGCCAAAACTGGCCCAGATGTGTTTTAAGATAAATGGGCCACATTTGCAGCATTATATGTGGGCCACTTTTGGCTCACATCCAGATGAGACAGTGCCACTGAGCCATATCTTTGCCAAAACTGGCCCAGATGTGTTTTAAGATAACTGGGCCACATTTGCTGAAACATATGTGGGCCACTTTTGGCTCACACCCAAATGAGCCAGTGCTCACTGAGCCATATCATTGCCAAAACTGGCCCAGATGTGTTTTAAGATAACTGGGCCACATTTGCAGCATTATATGTGGGCCACTTTTGGCTCACATCCAGATGAGACAGTGCCACTGAGCCATATCTTTGCCAAAACTGGCCTAGATGTGTTTTAAGATAACTGGGCCACATTTGCTGAAACATATGTGGGCCACTTTTGGCTCACACCCAAATGAGCCAGTGCTCACTGAGCCATATCATTGCCAAAACTGGCCCAGATGTGTTTTAAGATAACTGGGCCACATTTGCAGCATTATATGTGGGCCACTTTTGGCTCACATCCAGATGAGCCAGTGCTCACTGAGCCATATCTTTGCCAAAACTGGCCCAGATGTGTTTTAAGATAACTGGGCCACATTTGCAGCATTATATGTGGGCCACTTTTGGCTCACATCCAGATGAGACAGTGCCACTGAGCCATATCTTTGCCAAAACTGGCCCAGATGTGTTTTAAGATAACTGGGCCACATTTGCTGAAACATATGTGGGCCACTTTTGGCTCACACCCAAATGAGCCAGTGCTCACTGAGCCATATCGTTGCCAAAACTGGCCCAGATGTGTTTTAAGATAACTGGGCCACATTTGCAGCATTATATGTGGGCCACTTTTGGCTCACATCCAGATGAGCCAGTGCCACTGAGCCATATCTTTGCCAAAACTGGCCCAGATGTGTTTTAAGATAACTGGGCCACATTTGCTGAAACATATGTGGGCCACTTTTGGCTCACATCCAGATGAGACAGTGCCACTGTGCCATATCTTTGCCAAAACTGGCCCAGATATGTTTTAAGAAAACTGGGCCACATTTGCTGAAACATATGTGGGCCATTTTTGGTTTACATCCAGATTAGTCATTGTTGATTGTGCCACGTTTTTGCCATAGGTGGCCCACATTTGGTTTGTGATATTTGGGCCATATTCATTATTTATCATATGGGCCACTTTAGGCTCACATTCAGATTACACTTTGCCATAAGTGCCGCATCTTTGCCTAAAAAGGCCCACATGTAATTTAAAATATTTGGGCCATATTTGCCATTTTACATGTGGGCCACTTCAGGCTCAGACACATTTGGTCCGGGCCATAAGTAGGCCTGAGTGCCGCATCATTGCCTGAAGTGGCCCACATCCGTCTGCTATCTGGGTTGTAAATGAATGTGAGGCGAGTTTCCTCTAGTGGAGGCGTTTGGTACTGCAGCCGAACACACTCTCACTGAAAGATCATTTTTGAGATATCAAGCTAAAATTTTTAACACAACTTGTTTTTATGGCTTTGATTTTCTAACAGTTTTAGAGTAAAACATGTTTTTGAAAATATATATTTCATATACAAATTTTAAATAGTATTTTTTCACGAGTTTATGTTGGAAATGTAATTTTCAGGTCTATGCTCAAAAAGTGCATAAATTGATTATAAATACAGCGTAAATATAATTTAGTACCATAAAATCCCCTAAAAATACAAAATATTAAATAAAAAAACATTATCAAACTAAAATATAGTACATTAATTTAATTGAAATAAAAAAATACATTTCGGTCATTTTTGAGCAACACGTGAAGAGCCCCAGAGGGTTAATAGAGTCACGGTGCGGTGATACTGGCGTTCTCGTTGAGCTGAACGTGTGTGTGTTTGTAGGTGTGGGACGGTGTTGGCGGTGGGCGGAGCTTACGCACTTACTCCGCCCACAGGGGCGCGGTCCGTGATGCGTGTTGGCTGCCGTGTGGGCGTCGCCTCCTCTCGGGATCGTTCGACGGCACGACGGCGCTCACTGACGCGGAGACGGGTGAGTAGTGAGTGAGTGAGTGAGTGAGTGTGAGGAGAGAAAAATAAAGGAAACTTACATATTATACCCAAAATATTCTTCATACAGTGACTACCAGTGACATTAATAAACATTTGGGAGCAAAAATGATTGGGACACTTTGAGCTGATCATGTTTTGCTGAAGTGTTTCTTCTTTAATTGCTAATGCTCTTTTTACACACAGACTGAACACAATGAAGCATTGCTTGGTGATTGGTTGAGCTAAACTGGTATTATCTAATTGTGTAGTTAAATTTAACAGCTGACAGATATTCAACATAATTCATGTGTGAGACAGTCTAACAGAAGGACGGACAAAACCAGTCAAATATCAACTGAGTTCTGCTCATATTTTATTACCATTCTCTAAACTATAGTGAATAAACTGATGATGTGAGAAACGTTGAAGATGTGTGAGTAAGGTTTGGTTTGACTGTGTGTGTGTGTGTGTGTGTGTGTGTGTGTGCGCAGAGAGACGGAGGATTCAGATCATCATCATGATTGTTTGATGTTTACAGGAGAAGTGAAATGATCCTTCAGCTGCTCATCACGAGAGACGCGCTTCTTATCGGCCGTCAGAGAATCACATTCATTAATGAAAAACACGGAGGACGCGTGTTAATTATGCAGGAGATGATGTATCGGCTCCACAAACATCTGCACAATCTCATGTGTTAACATTACATTAGATTACTTAAACTAATAATAACTAATGTTAACAAATGAATCTTATTGTGAAATGCTACAAAAAAAACAGTGGAGTTTCTTCAGACACTCAAATCAAATTAAACTTGATCATATGCAAATCTTCTCATTAATATGCATGAGTTGATTGTCATATGAATCATGTCACAGTTAATAAAGAAGTGCTGCTTTACCAACATTCACAGTTCGTCCTCAGACATATTCCACAGTTTTAGTCAATTATGAAACTAATTCACATTCAGCTCTTCAGAAGAATAGAGTCATTATGGTTCTCGTCTGATAGTGTCACTGCAGTCAAATCAATAATATTACTGAATATTAAGTGTCTTTGAAACTAAAGTAGCGACACTGAATTGACTGACTGCATGATTGATTGATTGATTGATTGGTTGATTGGTTGGTTGGTGGATTGATTGGTTGATTGGTTTATTGATTGATTGGTTGGTTGATTGATTGGTTGGTTGGTGTATTGATTGATTGATTGATTGATTGGTTGGTTGATTGATTGATTGGTTTATTGATCGATTGATTGCTTGATTGGTTGGTTGATTGATTGATTGATTGGTTTATTGATCGATTGATTGACTGACTGATTGGTTGATTGATTAATTGATTGATTGGCCGATGTCTCCTCAGGTCAGACCGTCGCTCAGATGGACAACGGTTTTAAGGTGACCTGCGTCGCCCCGCGACCTTCCGACCCCGACGTGTTCCTGAGTGGCGGCTTCAGTTCAGAGGTCAAAGCCTGGGACGCCCGCTGCCGGAAGGTCAGTCTGATTGCAAACCCTTCCCATGAGCCTTTGCTTGGAGTGTGTGTCTCAGGCGCTGTGTGTCGCAGGTGCTGCGCGTGTATAAAGCTGCGGTTCAGCAGACGCTGGACGTCTTGTTCCTGAGCGGCGGCCGAGAGTTCGTGAGCAGCACCGACGCCGTGAGTCGAGACTCGGCCGAGCGAACACTCATCGCCTGGGACTTCCAGACCTCCGCCAAACTCTCCAACCAGATCTTCCACGTGAGAACCTTCCCTGAGGACACGGACACATTCATGCAGACACACTAGAAAAGGGTGTTTTCCTTTTAGAACGCTAGGGCTCTATGGTTTACATGCGGGAAAACAGGGACGGAATCCACTCATACAAACTGAATTTACTGTATAACGCAGAATTTCACAGAATTTGTCATTTTTAATGAGTAAATAAAAATCAGGTCAGAACATTTTAAATATTACACCTGCATGTGTGTGTGTCTGTGTGTTTAATTCCACATTCTCACACACTGAAGCACGCGTGACGCTCGTGTGTGTGAGGACATGAACACACAAACTTCATCTGAGAGTCACTTCAGCATTTTACCGTTTCATTTGAGAAAAACTTTCGTCATATCATAAATAAACCCACTCAGAGGTCTGCACGGCAACCCGTCAAAATAAAAGTTCGGTTTAACTTGAAGAAATTGTGACAGAAATATTTTACTGTTGTACAGTAGTACACTAATAATTATAATTTATTATTAAAACTTTTTTTTAAAGGAATAATCACAATTTTTCTTCCATGTTTCAATTTTAACTGTACAGCTGTTAGAAAAAAACAGTGACTAAACAAACCCCTAGTTTGACCAAAAAAAAAGATCATTTAAATTAATGTTTTATTCCTCCATTTGATTGCCAGAAAAATATAAATACACAACACAGAGTTTCTGGGGGGAAAAAAATCCTAGAAATGAGAATTAATATGAATTCAATTAATTAGACTTGATTGAAGAAGTTGAACAAGTAGACAATTGATTATTAAAATTAAGTTAAACCATTTAAATGGAACCCAGAAAACTTAAAACGAAAAACAGAGAATTTGGTAAAATTAAAACTAAATAAACTAAACTAAAACTTATTTTTTAAGGGCCCTAAACATGTACTTTTTGTTAAACTTTTAATAAAGTGTTGTTGAATTGTATGTTTCATTGTTTTAATTACTTAGACACTCTTTTTGATTACTAAAATTGTATTTAACCATTAAAATGGTGTCCAAAAAAATACACGAAAAAATGATATAAAAAGGAATTTGGAAGTTGTTTAAGTTGTTGATGATGATGATGATGATGTTGTTGATGTTTATGTCGTTGTTTATGTTGATGTTGTGTTAGGAGCGCTACACCTGCCCGAGTCTGAGCGCTCACCCGCTGGACGCTAGCTTCATCGCTCAGACTAACGGCGGCTACATCGCGCTGTTCTCCGCACAGAGGCCGTACCGCATGAACAAGAGACGCCGATACGAGGGTCACAAGGTCAGCGCCAAATCACGTCACATGATCACCTGCATATTCCTGTGACTGAAGGCCTCCTTCACCTCTGTACAGATAAAACCTTGTCAAAATTATGCCGGTTCGCATGGACACGTGGAAGCGACAAAAAATTCTGTATTATGAATTTTTAAGGCCAGACAAGTAATTTGTCGATGTCAATTTGTAAAGAAAGACACATATATATATTCACACACTCATATCTATATAGTTAAAGCGCT
>NC_140226.1:35124325-35141825 GCF_951802725.1 Rutilus rutilus
ATGGTTAGTTGAGCAGCGTTCCATACAGCTGTGCTCTGTTAAGACTGTCTTTGCGACTGAGTCCCGTGTTTCCAGACTTTCGATGCCGTGGCGTGTTTTTCCGGAGATCCCTCTTGTAGTGCTGAGCGTCCCGACTCTGGTCGAGAGACTCGTTGGAGTTGCTGGGACTTCCGTCTGTGTAATCTCTCCGTAAAGCTCCTTCAGTCGTGCTCGGCTTGTCTTTGGAGAACCAGCTCGAGTCCTGACCTGAGCGGAACATCAAGCCGCTCTTTAAAGCGTTCAGGCTGATCTTCGGGTTCAGCGCAGGACTGGGTCCGGCTGACGCAGGGAACTGTGGAACTGGTGCGTGTGCTTGGAAAACGTGCTCTTCCTCCGGGAAGCTGTTGTAAAGCGGACCCAGTTTGATCTTAGCGGGACGGACTGCAAAGTTACGCTCTTGGAAACTGAAGGCTTCAGGACTGCAGAAGAAGGAGTTCACGTCTTCAACGCTCATCTGATGCCAGCTTCCCGTCGGGACGCTCCTATTCCCGCGGGAACTGTATCCGTGTGCCGGAGAACCTCCGTTCGGTGAGCCGTGAGAAACGTGTCTCGACTTAGGAAAACCTGGATGTTCCTTTCCAAACGTTGGGTTCTTGTGCTCATAGTCTCCGTCATGCCAGTCCGTGAACAGATTCTGCTGGGATGAGGACGATACGTGAGCCGGATCATCCAACGCTGTGCTAAAGCTGGAGTGCCGTATGGAAGCCGGAAGAGATCCGAAAGGAAAAGCGTCTTCGTGTAAAGAGAAACTATGAGGGAAACTCTGGTCTTCCGGGTTGCAGTCGGTGTGTCCTCGGATCCGGCGCTCGTGCCGACGCTCATCCGCGGGACAGTATAGCGCTGTGTCGCTGCAGGACAGGTCTGACGACTTATACGCTGCGCGCCGCTGAACTTTATCCGCGTTTGACGGAAACTCTTGAGGACTCTGGGAGCGTGTGACCGGACAGCTTCTCCCGGGCTCCGGTTTCTCCAGGAGTCGGCCGATGACGGCGGTGGGAACGGCATCTGAGCCGGAGTGACGGAGCGATATGCTCTGCTTCTCCATGTGGGAACTGACTCGCTCCTGCAGATCTGCGGGAAGCTGAAAACACACACAGAGACACCAATGAGAGAGACTTGAAGATGTGAGACCGTATGTAAAGACGTCACTCGCATCTGTTTTCTACAGAGCCCTTAAGGGACATGGTGATCGAAAATAGTTCAACATTTGCATTCTCTCGCAAAACATTTGCGGTCTCTTAGCGAACTATTGCTTTCTTTCGTAAAACTATTGCGTTCTCTCGTAAAACTGTTGTGTTCTTTCATAAAACTTTTTTTATATATATATAGTTTTTTTGGTGATTTTTGCCTTTTAATTGCCTATTATTGAGTGGACAGGAAGCGAGGTGGGTGAGAGACGGGGGACGGGATCGGGAAAGGTCCATGAGCCGGGACTCGAACTCGGGCCGCCCGAGCGCAACGGCGCTACATGTCGGCACACTGACCACGAGGCCATCGGCGCAGACCTTTCATAAAACTATTGCGTTCTTTCGTAAAACTATTGTGTTCTTTCATAAAACTATTTCTCTCTTTCTTAAAACTGCGTTCTCTCACAGAGCTATTGCGTTCTCTCGCAAAAGTGTTCTAGTTGAAGTGTTGAAGAGCACTGAATGAGAGCAGGCATCCGTGGATTCACACTGATTGTACGATCACATCTGAGATTTGATGAATCATATGAAGGATGATCTCTCTGTTCTCTCTCTGATGAACTTCATGAAGCGGTTCAGTAAACGGACTCTATCAGCAATAAAACAGCACATTTCTCTTCCTGTCAACATCAAAAGCAGAGAGAGTTTATATTCAAATGAAACCCATCGGGCCTCCAGGAGAAAGAGAGAGAAGAAATGAGTGTGTTTGAAACCTGTGACCGCAGAATGAAAGTGGAAAGGATTCGCTGCGCCTCTGACTTTCTCGAAGGTTGTGCTATTTTTAGGACCAGTTTTCCTCAGAAAAAGCTAATTTTTTGGCCCCCATGAGGAAAACAGCTTATAAAACGGGTTAGTGAGTGTGTGTGTGTGTGTACCTCAGACAGTCTGTGTACTCTGTAAGGAGATTTCCCACACTGGAGAAGTTGAGCCGCCAGATTACAGTCTTTCCTGTACAGATCCTGCAGAAAAACACAAACCAATCCTGCCATCAGACTTACATGATTTAATTCGGCAAATGATCATCCAATACACAACTCTCAGTTTATCAATATTAGACATTGATCATTTACTGACAAACACAGAAGACGAACGTCTTTACTCTTATCGGAAACACTTAAGTTTACAGTACAATTATTATCCAACTATTAACTAGTTGCTTATTATCATGCATATTACTAGGATATTGTCTGTTTATTAGTACTTATAAAGCACATATTAATGCCTAATTCTGCATGACTATATTCTACATTCCTTAATCACCAAATATCTAAACTTAACAACTACCTTACTAACTAATAAGCAGTAATTAGGACTTTATTGGTGCAAAAGTCATAGTTAATGGTTAGTTAAAAGTGAGAAATGGACCCTAAACTAAAGTCTGACCCTCATTTAATTCGAGCTGAATTCGGCTGTTTGTTTCGACGTGCTGATGTGATAAATGATTATAATCAACACACTGATGACCAACTAGACTAAATATAATCAGAAACTGATTTGCTTAAATTTATCACATCAAGAAAAGCTCTTATAGATTTAAAGGTTCTCTGTGTTCTAGCAGTTTAATC
Organism: Rutilus rutilus; assembly: GCF_951802725.1. Classification (NCBI taxonomy): domain Eukaryota; kingdom Metazoa; phylum Chordata; class Actinopteri; order Cypriniformes; family Leuciscidae; genus Rutilus; species Rutilus rutilus. Next base: position 35,127,117 of record NC_140226.1, read on the forward strand.
AGTTTTCAAACTCGCTGTTTTCAGTCTTTTCTAGTGTTTGATGATCCATTAGTCTATTGAACTCTTAGGGTTCTATTTGAAGGATCTGAGCTCATGGTGTAAAGTTCACTCAGGGCGTGTCCGAATCCACTTTTGTTAGTTTAACGATGAGAAAAATGGTCGGCGCTCTCAAATGGGGTTGTCTCTATTCTCTTAATGAGTAATGGGTGTGTTTTGGGCTTTACGTGAAATAAACCAAAGTGTGTGTTACGTACGTTATCCGCTCAGGTGTGTGTTACGTACGCTATCTGCTCAGGTGTGTGTTACGTTGTACGGTATCCGCTCAGGTGTGTGTTACATACGGTATCCGCTCAGGTGTGTGTTATGTCGTACGCTATCTGCTCAGGTGTGTTACGTACGTTATCCGCTCAGGTGTGTGTTACGTACGTTATCCGCTCAGGTGTGTGTTACGTACGTTATCCGCTCAGGTGTGTGTTACATACGGTATCCGCTCAGGTGTGTGTTACGTCGTTCGCTATCTGCTCAGGTGTGTGTTACGTCGTACGTTATCTGCTCAGGTGTGTGTTACGTACGTTATCCGCTCAGGTGTGTTACGTACGTTATCCGCTCAGGTGTGTGTTACATACGTTATCCACTCAGGTGTGTGTTACGTACGTTATCCGCTCAGGTGTGTGTTACATACGGTATCCGCTCAGGTGTGTGTTACGTCGTTCGTTATCTGCTCAGGTGTGTGTTACGTCGTACGTTATCTGCTCAAATGTGTGTTACGTACGTTATCCGCTCAGGTGTGTTACGTACGTTATCCGCTCAGGTGTGTGTTACATACGTTATCCGCTCAGGTGTGTTACGTACGTTATCTGCTCAAATGTGTGTTACGTACGTTATCCGCTCAGGTGTGTTACGTACGTTATCCGCTCAGGTGTGTGTTACATACGTTATCCGCTCAGGTGTGTGCTCAGGTGTGTGTTACATACGTTATCCGCTCAGGTGTGTGTTATGTACGTTATCCGGACAGGTGTGTGTTACGTACGTTATCTGCTCAGGTGTGTGTTACGTACGTTATCCGGTCAGGTGTGTGTTACGTACGTTATCCGCTCAGGTGTGTGTTACATACGGTATCCGCTCAGGTGTGTGTTACGTCGTACGTTATCTGCTCAGGTTTGTGTTACGTCGTACGTTATCCGCTCAGGTGTGTGTTACATACGGTATCCGCTCAGGTGTGTGTTACATACGGTATCCGCTCAGGTGTGTGTTACATACGGTATCCGCTCAGGTGTGTGTTACATACGGTATCCGCTCAGGTGTGTGTTACGTACGTTATCCGCTCAGGTGTGTGTTACATACGGTATCCGCTCAGGTGTGTGTTACGTCGTACGTTATCTGCTCAGGTTTGTGTTACGTCGTACGGTATCCGCTCTGGTGTGTGTTACGTCGTTCGTTATCTGCTCAGGTGTGTGTTACGTCGTACGTTATCCGCTCAGGTGTGTGTTACGTCGTACGGTATCCGCTCAGGTGTGTGTTACATACGGTATCCGCTCAGGTGTGTGTTACGTCGTTCGTTATCTGCTCAGGTTTGTGTTACGTCGTACGTTATCCGCTCAGGTGTGTGTTACGTCGTACGGTATCCGCTCTGGTGTGTGTTACGTCGTTCGTTATCTGCTCAGGTGTGTGTTACGTCGTACGGTATCCGCTCTGGTGTGTGTTACGTCGTTCGTTATCCGCTCAGGTGTGTGTTACGTCGTACGGTATCCGCTCAGGTGTGTGCTACATACGGTATCCGCTCAGGTGTGTGTTACGTCGTACGTTATCTGCTCAGGTTTGTGTTACGTCGTACGTTATCCGCTCAGGTGTGTGTTACGTCGTACGGTATCCGCTCTGGTGTGTGTTACGTCGTACGTTATCCGCTCAGGTGTGTGTTACGTCGTACGTTATCCGCTCAGGTGTGTGTTACGTCATACGGTATCCGCTCAGGTGTGTGTTATGTCGTACGCTATCCGCTCAGGTGTGTGTTACGTCGTACGTTATCCGCTCAGGTGTGTGTTACATCGTACGGTATCCACTCAGGTGTGTGTTACGTACGTTATCCGCTCAGGTGTGTGTTACGTACGTTATCCACTCAGGTGTGTGTTACGTCGTACGTTATCCGCTCAGGTGTGTGTTACATCGTACGGTATCCGCTCAGGTGTGTGTTACATCGTACGGTATCCACTCAGGTGTGTGTTACGTACGTTATCCGCTCAGGTGTGTGTTACATCGTACGTTATCCGCTCAGGTGTGTGTTACATCGTACGGTATCCACTCAGGTGTGTGTTACGTACGTTATCCGCTCAGGTGTGTGTTACGTACGTTATCCACTCAGGTGTGTGTTACGTACGTTATCCGCTCAGGTGTGTGTTACGTACGTTATCCACTCAGGTGTGTGTTACGTCGTACGTTATCCGCTCAGGTGTGTGTTACATCGTACGGTATCCGCTCAGGTGTGTGTTATGTACGTTATCCGCTCAGGTGTGTGTTACGTACGTTATCCGCTCAGGTGTGTGTTACGTACGTTATCCGCTCGCAGCTTCTGGATGGAGATCTGGGCCTCCATCAAGTGTTTCTTCAGCTCCACGATCTCTCGTCTCAGAGATCTCTTCTCCTCTTCATAACGCTGAGTCTGAAACACAGAACTGCTGTTAAACACGGAGTCTTTCATCAGCAGTTTTATTAACACGGAATATTCAATTCACATTTATTTGTATATTGCTTTTCACAATACACATCGTTTCGAAGCATCTTTACAGAAAATGCATGAGTCCATAATACAGTTTAGAGTGTTCTGTTTTCAGAGGTGACTAAGTTGTGTATTTCAGAAATGTACATATACAAAATCACAGTTAGAGAAAAAGGTATTAATTTAAACAATGTAATAATTTAATGAAGAAACAATGAGCTCACTGAAGTAATGAATATCAGACGTCATCATTGTTCAGTAGCCTATAGATCACAGAGCTCATGTTAAATCTGCGTATCAATTAGGTGAGTTTCAAAAGTCAGATTTCGAAGCATCTGTTTGTGTGTTTGAGTTTTGTTGAAACTTCAGATTTATTGAACAAAGCACGTGGAGCATCAGCAGAATTTGCATATGATTAATGTGTTTAATTCAGAGGGTTTATGTCTTCTCTGAGCTCGTTCTCTAAACACTCACTGTTACGTACTGCTCCGAGACACAAAGGTTGAGGATCCAAATGCAGTTTTATTTAAAGGGTTATACAGAATCGTAATCAAAATCCAGGCTAAGGTCATACACAGGCAGGCAATCCAACAAACAGACAAATCCAGAGGGTGAGGCAGAAACAGGAAAACCAGGACACGGGCAGAGATCAGGAACCAGGAACAACGACAACAAAGGAAATGCAGTGGAATAACGTACAAAACTTCGCAGGGAATGATGAGGTGAACCAGGGGTGAACTAAACAATATAATGAGACACAGGTGAATGTGATAATCAGGGATGATGAGTCCGGGCAGTGAATTATGGGAAATGTAGTTGTGAGTGAAATAATGATAGTCTGATGTAGAGTGCCCTCAGGTGGCTCTCAAGGGCACTCCAGCTGATGACCGTTACACTCACTGACAGGACAGACCGACTGCAGACTTTAGTCTGTGAAGATGCACTGATATAAACCAAAATTGTGTGTGTGTGTGTGTGTGTGTGTGTGTGTGTGTGTGTGTGTGTGTGTGTGTGTGTGTGTCTTGGGTTGAGTCTCAAGTCCCCCGTGAGCCAATTATTTATAAACTGAAAGGCTGAAAGTATCAGACGCTGATAGTTTCTCGAGGGTGAGTGTGTGTGTGTTTGTTGCTCAGACTGTGTTATCGAGGGTGAGTGTGTGTGTTTGTTGCTCAGACTGTGTTCTTGAGGGTGAGTGTGTGTGTTTGTTGCTCAGACTTTGTTCTTGAGGGTGAGTGTGTGTGTTTGTTGCTCAGACTGTGTTATCGAGGGTGAGTGTGTGTGTTTGTTGCTCAGACTGTGTTATCGAGGGTGAGTGTGTGTGTGTTTGTTGCTCAGACTGTGTTATCGAGGGTGAGTGTGTGTGTTTGTTGCTCAGACTGTGTTATCGAGGGTGAGTGTGTGTGTTTGTTGCTCAGACTGTGTTCTCGAGGGTGAGTGTGTGTGTTTGTTGCTCAGACTGTGTTATCGAGGGTGAGTGTGTGTGTTTGTTGCTCAGACTGTGTTCTTGAGGGTGAGTGTGTGTGTTTGTTGCTCAGACTGTGTTCTTGAGGGTGAGTGTGTGTGTTTGTTGTTCAGACTGTGTTATTGAGGGTGAGTGTGTGTGTTTGTTGCTCAGACTGTGTTATCGAGGGTGAGTGTGTGTGTTTGTTGCTCAGACTGTGTTATCGAGGGTGAGTGTGTGTGTTTGTTGCTCAGACTGTGTTATCGAGGGTGAGTGTGTGTGTTTGTTGCTCAGACTGTGTTCTTGAGGGTGAGTGTGTGTGTTTGTTGTTCAGACTGTGTTATTGAGGGTGAGTGTGTGTGTTTGTTGTTCAGACTGTGTTATTGAGGGTTAGTGTGGATATTCATAATATAGGCTCCTTCATTTTTGTTATCTGTAATTAGTAATATTCGTAATGCAGATGAAGGATGTGCAGCTCGAATTAAAGTTTCTATCAGTTGATTCTGTAGGGATTTCTCTCTCTCTCTCACACACACACACACACTCTCTCTCACTCTCAGTCTCCTCTCACTCTCTCACACTCTCTCACACTCACTCTCTCTCTCTCTCTCACAAACTCTCTCTCACTCACTCTCTTTCTCACTCTCACTCACTCACACTCTCTCTTTCTCTCTCTCTCTCGCTCTCTCTCTCTCGTCCCATCTGCCCTTCTGACCTTCATTTCCATCATTTGACCAATTTAAAATTACATTTCTATTCTGAGCCGGTCTCCTGTGTTCTGAAGATGGGATTTTCCACACGGAGAGCTGTGGCACTGCGGGAATCACTTCTGAAATCACATCCATCACAGTCTGAGCCGTGAACAGACATCAGCCTTTCTCTGTGTGTGTGTGTGTGTGTGTGTGTGTGTGTGTGTGTGTGTGTGTGTGTGTGTAAAACTGCATGTGAGGAACACATTTGCACATTTACTAAAACATTTGTAAGATTGCATTTAATAATATTTAAATAATATTCTTTATGAAAAGCAAATGACTGCAAACATTTAGTCTAGAACCACAATAAGCATCTCTGCACTTACGATTCCCTCCACATGAGGACAGGAGAGCTGTCAGTCAATACAGATATTTTGTTGTAAAAATAATGTTAATTTACTAGTTATTTGAAAAGTAATCTGATTACGTAACTCGTGTTATTTGTATGTGTTACCCCAACACTGGTCCGCAGTGTAATATTGTGTTGAATGAATGAGCAAATGAACTATCGTGGCCTGAAATGAGCAGCTCCTCTAATAATCTCTAAAGCTGGAACACAAAATCAGTCTTTTTTGCATCAAGTTAATGTTTAGATTCAGTAAATGGCTTGAAACTTTCATCAGATTTCAGATGAAACGCCTTCATCTCAGGAGCGTCTCTGATGGTGTAATTGCTTTGAGAGTGAGAATCCCGTGTGGTTATCGATCTCCTGCTGCTCGTCTGCCATTTATCTCCTTCATTTCTCCTGTTAAACTGAGCTCAAACACATCGAGCACATGTTGCTCACTGAGCAAGACATAGAGAGAACCTTTCCAGAACGTTCCCTGTTCCCGTCCATGGAGAGTTACTGGTTATGATAAAGTATCGTCATTCTTTGAGATGTAAACCAAGGCAATCAGAAATATGCAAGTTTTATTCGAACGATCAAGCGTTGATGAGACGACCAAAAAAATATTTAAGTCAATCGAGTGTTTGTCATTTGGGATTTTTTTAAAGTAATTTGGTTTTAAAGGTCATTTTCACAAGATGTAATATAAATCTACGGTGTCCCCAGAATGTGTCTGTGAAATTTCAGCTATAAATTTAATTTATTATAGCTTGTCAAATTTGCCCTTTTTTGTGTGTGAGCAAAAACACATGTGTGTCCCTTTAAATGCAAATGAGCTTTAGCTCCGCCTCCGTTCAGAAGAGGGCGGAGTCTTTACACGAGCTTCAGAAACTCCGGCAATAACAAAACAGGCCAATCTCACTCATCCAGAATCCCAGAATAACCAGTAGCGAGTGCAGCCTTACGGAGAGACTCAGGAAGAGTTTCTGAATGTTAGTGGAGACATTTGTGTAGTTGTTGTGGAGTTACATTGATCATCTCATCATCATGTTGAACTTCTCCACAAGTGTCCACAGTTCCTGAGGTCTTTATAAGACAGCGGTGACATGTTCTGGTCAATAGTGTTCAGTGCTCGTCTGTGCTCAACCACAGAACAGTTTCAGGCTTTGCTGGATCTTTATCATTGCGTTAGAACTGGTCTCTGTTGTCGCGTGTGAAACCAGATGTCGGCTGGTGTGTGTAAACGTGCAGATTAAGGGCCGGTAATATTATAATAAGATCCTCTTCATACGTCAGAAGGAGAGCGAAATCTGATCGGCTTATTTTTAGACATGCTTGCAGAGAAAGGCTCACCAAAACACAGTCACTGGGTTTCACTTTTCATGTTTTCTGGGTTTCAGAAGCACTGGGACCCGATTATAGCACTTTTTAGATTTTCATGATTTGTCCCCTTTAAATGAATCAGATCAGGATCTCTTACCGTTCTGTGTAGTTTCTCCTCCATGTCCTGGTTTATTCTCTGTAGTGCCACATAGCTGCTCTGAATCCTGCAGGAGAGATGATGAAGATGAAGATGAAGTCAGACACACTCTGTGCCACTATAGTGGGAGTTATTACAGTTATTTTTCTCCAGGCCTTGAGCTTTAATATTTGGTCAAATTAAGACTCATGCTCTTGTGTGTTTCTGGGCAGAGATCATTCGGACTCGCTGGTAGTTTCAGATCATTATGTGTGTCGACTGTAAATGTCACTATTTACTTCTGGAGAGGTTTCAGATCAGCTCGTTCGTTCAGTGAGCGCCTTCATGTTGTGTCTCTGACCTGCACAGTTTCTCAGTGAACTTGTCCAGCTCCTCCTGCGCTCGCCGAAGCTCCGTCTCCAGAAACTGACGCGTCGACTTGAACTCGCTCTCCAGCAGATGCAGTTTGTGTGTGGAGACGCTGAGACGCCTGCGCAGATCCTCCTTCTGCTCCTGCGCTGAGCTGCACACACACACACACACACACACACACACACACACACACAGAGAGAGAGTCAGATAATCAGACAGACAGATCTCTGTCATTTGTGCTCATTCATTTCCAGTGTCGAGGTCACACATTACAAGTATCTTGAGTTATGTAATCAGATTACTTTTTCAAGTAACTGACAAAGTAATGCATTACTTTTAAGGGTATTTTTCTGACAACTTATACTTAAAACTGAGAAGTTTTTTCTTTGAGTTTTCCGCGTACAGACGACACCATTGTCAAAATGATCCGCATTCACACGTATCCGCGCAAACGACTAAAAACGCTGTATTCTGCAGCCAGGCCAGTAGATGGCGATAGACTGAACACGTAATGCGCATGTGCCTGAAGTCATCGGTTTCAGTGATTCGTGTTTTTGCTGTTTACTCAGAGACAGTTTTCAAACTTGCAAATTGAAACCCTTTTTAAAAGTATGCGTGTTCCAGGCACCCTAAACGCCGCTGTCGTGTAAATGAACGGCCAAAACACATAAAAAGTTTTAATTTTTTAGTTGAAAAACGTTAGTTAGTTACTTTTTTACATAAGTTACTTTGTTCTCCCATTTATTGACCGTCCGCACGTTGAGGGGGATCGGGAGTACGTGCAGAGGCGCTGTGTGTAAACACTAAATGTGAGCAGGCATTACTAATATCACTTGCACAAAAACCGATTCACTAGCAACAAAATCAATAAAAACACTGAAATGCAAATTCAAAATATTATGCAAACCAAAAAAAAAATACACAAAATATACTTTGTCAAGTCAAGTCAAGTCACCTTCATTTATATAGCGCTTTTACAATAGAGATTCTTTCAAAGCAGCTTTACAGAGATAATAGTAAAACAACGCAAGATCTAGAAGAAAGTCATTGTCCAGCTAAACTACGTTTTTAAGTAAGTATAGTCAAATCATTGGTTATTGAAGCCGCTTACACAACACCGTTTTCAACTGAAAACAGAAAACTTTTAATGTGTGTAAGTGCACGTTTTTGAGAACAAGTTTTGAAAGCGTTATCATCTCCGTATGAACTTCAAAAACGTGAATCTGTGAAAGCGGTGACGGCGTGCACGTGTGTATTACGTGTTTAGTCTATAGGCACGTGTGTTTGAATGCGTGTGTGTGTGGGTGCGGAGTCTTTCTTTACAGTGACATCACCGATTACTTGTGTGGCATGAATAATACAGCGTTTTTAGACGTTTCCGCTGATCCGTGTGAACTCGAGGCAATTATGTATTTAATCTCACTTTATTAACCCATGTCTTTGCTTCTGACCTTCAGCTGTCCAGTTCAACCAGACTAATAAACAAACATGACATTCATTTTTTGTTTTTATTGCTGAAGAGTGTTGAACTTTCTTCTCCTGCGTCCTGTTCTTCTGTACTTGACAATATCAGCACAGTTGAAAGTACAAAAATATATAACTTTATTTGTAGCCCAGATGAGAAAAAGTAACGCAAAAGTAACGTAACGCACTGTTCATTTCAGTGGTTCTCGACCAGCGTTTACTAGTCAAAAGTTTGGAATAATTACGATTTTATTGTGATGTTTCTGAAAGAGTCTCTTCTGCTCACCAGGGATGCGTTTATTTGATCAAAAAAACTGTAATGTAAATCATCTGTTCTCTATGTGAATATATAGTAAAGTGTAATTTATTCCTGTGATCAAAGCTGAATTTTCAGCATCATTACTCCAGTCTTCAGTGTCACATGATCCTACACAAATCACTCTGATACGCTGTTATACGGCAGTGCTAACCTTAACCTGTGTTCTGCTGAACCGGCTGTAGTTCACCTGTGATTAACCAGTTCATCGGTGTCTCCTGAGCCGTCTTAAACCCTGGAGTCCAGGCTCATTCTGCCTCGGTCTGGCCCTGCTGTCCTCAGTCCTCTGAACTCTTTTATAGTTCAATAACTTTATGTTTGACTGGCAGTCTTTGTGTCCTTTATGTTGCTTCCCTAGAGCCGTAATGGGGGCTCGTCCGGGATTGCTGGAAAAAAGCTTCTTTTTTTTACTTTGATACTTTGGGACTGTGCCTTTTTAATTCCCTTTGATTGAGATCTTTTGGTGAATGTAGTTGTTGGAGAATGTTTTAATATATGCATGAGTTTCCCTGGTTATGTATAGGGTGAGAGTTCCAGCTGGGTTGAATATTCAATCCTTTCATCGGTTCACTCGTTTGATATTTTTCCTTTTTTATTTTCAAGGTTATCCTGGGTGGAGAGAGACTTGTTCTCTGTCGGGGGGAGCATTGATTATATGGCCTTCAGTTGCAGAGTTTTTGCTTTTAAAGTCGCCTCGTGCCCGGTCAGGAGATGTATAGGAGTTAGGGAACGTGTCGGTCCTCCTCAGGAGATAGGAGTTAGGGAACATGCCCGGTCAGGAGATATATAGGAGTTAGGGAACGTGCCCGGTCAGGAGATGTATGGCGAGTTAGGGAACATGCCCGGTCAGGAGATGTATAGGAGTTAGGGAACGTGTCGGTCCTCCTCAGGAGATAGGAGTTAGGGAACGTGCCCGGTCAGGAGATATATAGGAGTTAGGGAACATGCCCGGTCAGGAGATGTATAGGAGTTAGGGAACGTGTCGGTCCTCCTCAGATAGATAGGAGTTAGGAATAAGTTAAGCATTTTTCAACCTTTTTTTATATACGTTATACAAGATTCAACTCATTCTTTAAGTCAGTTTAATGTAATTTAAGTTGAAATGACTTAAACATCCAAGTTGATTGTACTTAAAAAATTTAAGGCAGCAAATTAGTTTTTTTTACAGTGTAGTAAAAAGGGAATATTTGGGTTAATAAATAACAAACTTGATGAATAAGTTAGGTGAGTTAAACTTTTCTGTGTTTATCTGGTCCATGATCCTGACTTCAGTGTGTTAGCAGCTTCAGTGTGGACTTCAGACTAATGCCTGGGTTTTGTCCTTAGATGTTTATGATTACTGACCAGTTGCATTAGAAAGTATTTGCTTGTCTGGGTTTGTAGTCTGTTGTGTTTCTAGTTCTACTTCTGTGTTTTAAAAGAGAGCATTTTTTGTTGCTTATTGTCATCTTTGTGTATAGTGGACCTGTTGTGTCGGCTGCACGTTTGTGTGCGGAACAGTGGAAGGTATAAGCTACTCTTTTAATGTTTTGTGCTGTTTATTGTCAGCATTTGCTGCTCAAGAAACATTTCTGATGATTATCAGTGTTGAAAACTGTTCTTCTGCTTCATATTTCTGGTGGAAACCACGATACACTACCTTCCAGAAGTTTGGGGTTTGAGAAATCAATACTTTTATTAATCAAAAACACATTAAACTGATCAAAAGTGACAGTAAAGACATTTATAATGTTACAAAAGATTATATTTCAAATAAATGCTGTTCTTTTGAACTTTCTATTCATCAAAGAATCCACAGTTTCCACAATATTCTGAACTGTTCAACACTGATAATAATCATAAATGTTTCTTGATCATCAAATCCTCATATTAGAGTGATTTGTGAAGGATCATGTGACACTGAAGACTGGAGTAATGATGCTGAACATTCAGCTTTGATCACAGGAATAAATTACACTTTACTGTATATTCACATAGAGAACAGCTGATTTACATTATAATAATATTTCACTGTTTTACTGTATTTTTGATCAAATAAATTCAGCTTTGATCACAGGAGTAAATGACATAAAGTACCTCAAGCTCACACAGCAAACACAGTCTAAGTTCAAAAGCACTGAACATGATTTATTCATGCACTTGTGGAATATCCATAAGCCTGAGATATTATTATACTTTAAAGACTCTGAAAATCATAAAATGAAAGAGAAATAATAATGATTGATCCGTGTCACATGACTGCTTGCTTCATCTGATTTCAAACCAGTTATATCACATTCATCTGTATGCGAAAGTAAAAGCTAAAACAAAACTATAACGTTTGGTATTACTAGAAAAATTATTGTTCTGTTTTACCAAAGTATTTAACTTTAGTAATTAACTTTAACCCTGTTAACATTCGGTCAAGGTTCTCTCAAAGTTATCCGGTCTTTATAAATGTCCTCTAAACGCACAAAAACATTATTTATAGGCTATATCTTTCATTAAGCGTTTTTTATTTTATTTTAATGTTTTAGTTGGACGTGTGTCGCTTCTTGTTTCAGAACATTCAAAAGTAATGTTCCCATAATGTTTGAAGTACGATACGATGAAACGTTCCCTTAACGTTCACATAACCAAGAAAAAAACATGTTTTTGGCAATATTAGCAAAATGTTCTTAGATTTATTATTCATTTATCTGGGAGATATGAGCCCCTGTGCCTTTAAGGTTCACTGTGGCGATACGGATCAGGAAGTGATGTCACTGATGTGTGTCTAACTGGATTAGAGAGATCGATCATAACGGGATCAGATGATGATGATGGAGATGACATTCAGATGAAGAGTCTGATGATGGATTCAGTCTCTCTCTTCCCTCTTACCTTCTCTTCTGATGTTTACCACCATTTCTTACTGCAGTTTTCCCCATATAAACCTTTTTCATGTTTTTCTTAGTGTGTTTGTGAGTGTTTCCTGCAGAATCACAAACACACACACACACACACACACACACACGGGCGGATGGACAAACGAGTCAAAAAGATTCAGCACATAATTATGCAGTATCACAACAACACACGAGACACACACAAGAGACACACACAGACACACACACACACACACACACACACACACACACACACACGAGAGACACACACAGACACACACACAAACACACACACACACACACACACACACACATGAGACACACACGAGAGACACACGAGAGACACTCACAGACACACACAGACACACACGAGACACACACAGACACAAACAGACACACACGAGAGACACACACACACATATATGAGAGACACACACGAGAGACACACAGACACACGAGAGACACACACAGACACACACGAGAGACACACACAGACACACACGAGACACACAGACACAAACAGACACACACACACACATACATGAGAGACACACACAGACACACACGAGAGACACACACAGAGACACACAGACACACACGAGAGACACACACAGACACACACGAGAGACACACACAGACACAAACAGACACACAAGACACACACACACATACATGAGAGACACACACAGACACACACGAGAGACACACACAGACACACACGAGAGACACACACAGAGACACACAGACACACACGAGAGACACAAACAGAGACACACAGACACACACGAGAGACACACACAGAGACACACAGACACACACGAGAGACACACAGACACACACAGACACACACAGACACACACGAGAGACACACAGACACACACAGACACACACGAGACACACACAGACACAAACAGACACACAAGACACACACACACATACATGAGAGACACACACAGACACACACGAGAGACACACACAGAGACACACAGACACACACGAGAGACACACAGACACACACAGACACACACAGACACACACGAGAGACACACAGACACACACAGACACACACAGACACACACGAGACACACACAGACACAAACAGACACACAAGACACACACACACATACATGAGAGACACACACAGACACACACGAGAGACACACACGACAGACACACACAGACACACTCGAGAGACACACACAGACACACACGAGAGACACACACGAGAGACACACACAGACACACACGAGAGACACACACAGACACACACGAGAGACACACACGAGAGACACACACGAGAGACACACACGAGAGACACACACATACACACACGAGAGACACACACAGACACACACGAGAGACACACACAGACACACACAGAGACACACACAGACACACACGAGAGACACACACAGACACACACAGACACACACAGAGACACACACAGACACACACGAGAGACACACACAGAGACACACACAGACACACACGAGAGACACACAGACACACACGAGAGACACACACAGACACACACAGACACACACAGAGACACACACAGACACACACGAGAGACACACACGAGAGACACACACAGACACACACCAGCTGTTTAACTAAACCGGAGGATTGCATTACAGAACTATAGTGAGTGTTAATATTTGTGTTTAAAACCATTCGCTTCACAACAGCAAACAGAGAGAACAGCTCAAGATCCGCCGTAACCATTAAAACCATAAAATACATTTTTGTTCCTTGAAATAAAATAAAATAAAATGTTAAAAAAAACTTTTCGTGAAATCTCGAGTGAAGCTTGTCAGCAGAAGCTCTGGCAGCTTTACAGAGACAAAACAACCATCTGTCACATGACTACTGAGACACCACACACACACACACAGTGACTAACACACTCAATAACACACTCACACAGACACACTCACTAACACACACATACTCACGCGCACATGAGTGTCTCATGGTTCTTCAGTTGAATAACTCTAAAGGAATATATCCTGCAGAATGTGTGTATATCAGGATCTGTGTGTGTTTGCTCCAGTCGGACAGTGTTTGTGTATCGCTGCTTCACACTGGAGCTCTGCTGTTTCTTCTCATTCTTCACACGTCAGAGAAACTGAGTTTCTGGAGCTTCATCATGACAGTTCTGTGCAGCAGGAATATCAAATGCGTTTCTAGTGCAGAGAAACACCAGAGAGACGACAGAACTGTCTGATTCACTCCACAGACGTCAGTGGTGTGTGTGTGTGTGTGTGTGTGTGTGTGTGTGTGTGTGTGTGTGTGTGTGTCCGACTGGCAGATATTTGTTCAGTCTGAGAAAATCATCAGGAATGAAACACAAGATCTGCTTTCATTCCATGGATTCAAATATTTGTTTGTGTGATTCTGTCATAGTTCAACACTGCTGAACCGCTGCTGTTAATCCGGAGCCCAAAGGAGACGCTCTTTTATCAGTGATGAATCTCTTTAAATCTCATCTTTTTTTGTCATACTGTGCATGAAGCGGATTATCAAAAAAAGTAAAAATGTAGGGCGGGGCTTGGTTTCATGCGCTGAGTGTTGATTGGGTGTTGAGATGTGGGCGTGGCACTCAAAAATGGCTCTGGATCTGAATGTGAGATTGCAGTGTATTGTGGGAAAGGGGCAGAGTGTAAACACACTGAATGACTGCAGAAGACCAGCATACGTCACTAGAGAGAAGTTTGTCTTTTCACAGGAAGACCCAGTTATGACATTTTGATTAAATATTACAAGATAAAAAAATTAAAAAATCATATGCATGGATGATTAGTTTATAATATGCATGAGGAGATCTGCAGCTCTGATTTACAGTCTCAGGTCTATTTCTCTCCTTGCAGTCGCTGAGCTGCACGAACCATCAGGTGTTTCTGAAGAAAAACATCCTGAAAACCTCCTCAGAATCAACTGAAGCCCCACGGATTTCTGTTGCACTGGATCAGCATCTGAAATGTGAGTGTGTGTGTG
>NC_140226.1:35144325-35151825 GCF_951802725.1 Rutilus rutilus
TACACACACTCACACCAATAACACACACTCACACAAACACACACACACACACACACACACACACACACACAATAACACACACTCACACCAATAATTACATACACTCACACCAATAATTACACACACTCACACCAATAATTACACACACTCACACCAATAATTACATACACTCACACCAATAATTACACACACTCACACCAATAATTACACACACTTCCACCAATAACACACACTCACACCAATAACACAAACACTCACACCAATAACACACACTCACACCAATAACGCACACTTACACTAATAACACACACTCAGACCAATAACACAAACACTCACACCAATAACACACACTCACACCAATAACACAAACACTCACACCAATAACACAAACACTCACACCAATAACACACACTCACACACACCCCAAAAACAAACAATTATACCAATAACACACACTCACACCAATAACACATACTCGCACAAACATACACACACCAATAACACACACACACTTTCACACCAATAACACACACACACACACACACACACACACACAGTCAGATCAATAACACACACACACACACACACACACACACAGTTTCAGTGTTCACACCTCAAGCAGTGTCACTCTGAGATGTGTGTTTCCTGCAGAACGTCTTCATAACCAAAGCTGTCATATGGCACCGATCCACTATTGACTAACACTGAATAACTTCACAGCTGAAGCCCATTATTTTCAGTCTGTCACACACTGTTTTCTCAATGCATTTATTTCTGAGCGACAACATCTCTTCTGTCACACACTGTTATCCAGACGGCCTCAAAAACTCCCTGCTTCAGATAGGCTGATTCCTCTGCTCAGACACAGCTGGTCTGGCAGTGACTCGAGTCGTTCCTGTTGCTCCAGAACTACACAGCCTTTATGACCAACATTTTCACCTCTATACAAAACAGACCAAATGAATTATTAATACGGCTGCTGTTCCCCGGCAGATGAGAGAAGAGTGGTCCAGACAGTGGCGTAAATAATATGAAACGCTGATGTATTTTTAATAAATGCTGTCATAGAGCAGCGATGGGCTCGATTACACCTGTGACCTCAAAATAATGTTTGATAAGAGCCTTGCACATTGTTTTAAAGGATGATATATTTTATAAAAGCAAGTAACTTGCATTTGGTGGCTTTCCAGCTAACAGGGAGCATTCTCAGAACTTTAGTTGAACGTTCATCTAACGTTTTTGCTACTTGTTTCAGAACATTCAGAGAACTTTCAGAAATAACGTTATCATAACTTCATGAGAACATTAACAAAAACCCTCTTAAAAATCCTCAGAAAAATCCAAACCAGTTTCTACAGAAAGTAAACAACTCAAGTCAGGTCTCCTTCATTTATACAGCGCTTTAACAATATAGACTGTTTCACAGCAGCTTTACAGTGATAATAGGAGATTACAGTAACAGAGATTGTTTGGCTTTACAGCAGCTCTAGAATAAAGTTAGTGTCCAGATAAAGTTAGTTTTTGATTGATTCACTTCCATTGCAAAGATTGTTAGTTATTAACTAATCCGCTTACACGACACCGTTTTAAATGAAAACATAAAACTTTTAATGCGTTCTGGCCGTTCATTTGTGCGACAACAGTGTTTGGTGGCTCAAGAGCGCAAACCTTGAAACAGGTTCCAAGATAAACATACAGCAATCAACAACTTCAAAAAATGAGCTAGAACACACATCTGTCGTGATGCAGGTGTTTGTGCGAAGCCACTGAACAGAAAGCCCTGGATTCAGGAGGGTTTATGGGTGGATTTCTCCGACACTCACCGGGATGTTGCTCGCGGCGGGTCTGGGAAGCGAGGTGGAGCGGTACGGTGGCCGCGGCGCCCCGTCTGAACGCTTAGAAACTGGACTCTGACGTCTGTGAGAAGATTCACCACTCAGCTGTAAAGTTCTGTCCTCCACGTCTCTTGGATGTGTGGAGCTCACTTCATCTTCCCTCCTCACTTGGTCGATGTCAGTCTCTAGGTAGGTTCTTCCCAATGTTCCCGATCCCTCTTGAGTCCTTCTCAGGGTCTTGCTGGCGTCCAGAATCTTGCAGCTCGGCATGCACTTGGCCCACTTGTGCTCGGAACCATCCCTGGAGTCGCAGAGAGAATCCCTACTGGAAGCAAACCAAGGGCTGGAGGAGAGGGAACCGGAAGCTGGAGTTGGATTTAAACATTGGAGAGACGAAGTGGCAAGCGGCTCCTTGTGACGGACATGGGCGCCGAAAGCTTGCAGACACTCGGGGTCCAGCACCCGGCACGTCACCTCATCCAGAAAATGAGAAAACTTCAGCTTCTCTTCGATCTTCTGCTCTAAGTGTGTAGACGCTGCCGAAGCAGAAGAGGACGTCGAATCCCTGCAGACTAACGCCACCTGCTCCTCTCCCTCCTGGCTCTCCGATCCCGCGCAGCTGTCGGAGTTCTGGTAGCCGGTCTCAGAATCGCTCGTACCTCCTGGTTGGCTCGCCGATTCTGCACGCACCCGAAAAACCTCCTCGCTGTGCTGTTTAATGGAGCTGCGCAGGAGACAGGTGGCGCCGGAGCTCCAACTGTTGGTGTCCCAGCTGTCGTCCTCACTGGAGCTGCGCAGACTGGGACTGGAGCTGCGCAGACTGGGACTGGAGCTGTGCAGACTGGGACTGGAGCTGCGCAGACTCAGACTGGAACCCTGCAGTGCCGAGGATGTTGGAAAGCTCTTGAGGCTGGTCACTGAACCCTTTAGGCTTGGCAAGGATCCTTGCAGGCTGGAGATCGAGCTCTTCATTGAGGTGAAACCATGAAGGGTGGGTGAGGAAAGGCTTGACAGACAGCGAGACACCGGCTCTTCGTCTAGATCGCATCCGGAGAACACGGGACAAGAGGCCGTGGATGAACAGGATCCGCGCTCCTGCCTGACGGACGCCGTCTTGGGCCTCAGCTGCCTCTTCAGGGTGGACGCCGTCCCGTTGACCGTTACCCCTCTTCCCGTTTTCGATGAGCCGTTCTGCATTTTTGAGTTTTGAGTGCATGGAAAACTGTAGCATGATGATCTGGGCTGGCCAGATTTTGACGGCTCTCGCGCCCCGGTCCTCCTTACACCGTCGCCCTACATGCACTTACTGACACACTTTCTCAAACACTCTCCCGGCTCTGCAAGGACAAACACGTACAGACTTTAAAACATACTGATTATTAGGTGAATAAAGGTGATAACGCAGTCTTTTCCGCCGGACACATAGCGGCCAATCCCTCCGTATGTGTTCTGTTGATAAAGTCTAACAGGAATCCTGGTTAACTTTCCAGGTCAGTTGCTCTTTAGAGCAGGACATTGATCATGATGCCACATGATGGACGGGATGTGGGGCAGAACTTGTGTTCCATAAATCGATTTTTCATTGAAGTTTACCGAGGCAGACTAAAGCTGGCTCTGTGTGGTCAGTGTGGCTGGCCCATGATGGAGATTAAGGCTTCATTACATGTAGTTTAACGGAGCATCAGAGCCGAGTGCAGTTGAAGAGATGAAGATGATTCGAGGTGAAGATGTAAACAATGTAAACTATGGACTAACTAAATGCAGTGAGATAGCTGGTGTTGAAAAGGTGAAGTGAACAGACAGAAAACTGTGGGCACGATTCATTATCTAAACGGCAACAAACACACATGAAGGAAACGGAATCAATTGTGATAAGAGCATAGATCATTCTGTCAGCATTTACTTTCCAAACCTTTATGACTGTCTTCCTTCTGTGGGATACAGAAGATATTTTGAAGAACGTTGGGAACCAAACGATATTGGAGCCTTGACTTTCATTGTATGGACAAAAACAAAACAAAACACTGAGACATTTTGTGTTGCACAGAAGAAAAGGCCATACATGTTTGGACCGACATGAGAGCGAGTAAATGATCAGTTCTGGGTGAACGATCCCATTAATGTCGTCGGTTCAGTCTCTGACTTAAAGAAAGTTTAGTGCTGTATCGACTAGTGAGAGCAAGCTACTGAATCAACGATGACGGCTGAAACTAAGAAACGTCTGAGGCACATAAAACACATTTTGTTGTCTCCTGGGTCATTGTTTGCCTATGGAATCACATACATTTAACAGACAACTGAGTGGAACATTGTTTAGAATGAGCGATGACTGAACCATTGACTGGCAGATTCATCAATACACACATCAATAGACCCTTAAGCAACATGCTGAGCAACACACACACACACACACACACACACACACACACACACTCACACTCACACTCACACACACACTGCTCGTGCTGAGCAAGATCTCAGATGTCGTGGGTCGTTTGCGTGTACATTAGGATCAGCTGTGATCAGGCCAAACTCTGAACATTCATATTATGCTGTTTTTCCATTTTTTATATATTTTATTTTAATTGTATCTAATTTTGAATACGTTATGGTTATCTGAGCAGATATTTGACAGACAATACTCAGCATTGAATACATGACTTTGATATATATATATATATATCCTTTCCTCTGCCACACGACTGTAGAAATCAGTTATCTTAAAAGATTAGATGAGTGTGTGAAGGCATGGTCTCAGTTCAGCACCGCTTCCTTCTTATTTCTCTCCTGTGTAAACATCATCTGAAAAGTTAAAGGATCTTGAACTGAATTGAATCTCAAGGGAAATTTCCGCAGCTGTGAGAGTCCATTATTAATGTCAGTGGAGCGAAACCCTCCTGTAGAGTGAGAGACGCACGCAGATCATCGCTGGTGTTTTACGCTTTATGATTAATAACTGTCTTAAAGACGCCAATGAAGAGATTCAGAAGCATGAGCAATTACCAGATCCTCAGACACATCTGCATGAAGAGTTTCAGTCTGTACCCATCTAACAAAAATATGTAAATCTCAAGTATTAAAGATTTGTGTCGTCTCAATACCTCATCTACATTTATGCATTTGGCATATGCTTTTTTTCAAAGCAACTTACATTACATTCAAGTTATGCATTTTTTCAGTTTAATACATTCATTTAAATGCAATTCCCTGGGAATCAAACCCACGACTCCCGATTAACTCGAGTCTCACGGCACTGATATCAGCACACACCAGATCACCCGTCTGGGAAAAGGTACAACAAATATAATGCATTAATGAATGCAGCCAACTTTAGTGTGTGTGTGTGTGTGTGTGTGTGTGTGTGTGTGTGTGTGTGTGTGAGTGTGTGAGAGAGAGTATATTTGTGTGTGTGTGTGTGTGTGTGTGTGTGTGAGTGTGTGAGAGAGTATATTTGTGTGTGTGTGTGTGTGTGTGTTATAATGAATGCAGCCAACTTCTTTTTGGGATAACGCTATAAATGAGTTCCATTGTTTAATGAAGGTTCTGTGGGGTTTATGAACTTTCACACGTTGTTATTTACAGATCTCACACACACTGATCTCACACACACTGATCTCACGCACACTGATCTCACACACACAGATCTCACACACACTGATCTCACACACACTGATCTCACGCACACTGATCTCACACACACTGATCTCACGCACACTGATCTCACACACACTGATCTCACACACACTGATCTCACACACACTGATCTCCTGCGAGGGTCTCAGCGTCCTCTGGTGGACGAGACGGTCAGAGATCAGACACTGATCAGACTGATGAGATCAGAAGCCCTGTGTGTGGACTGAAGAATGTTCATCAGTGTCTGATTTCGTTCAGTTCTCATTAGTTTCTGCACATTCATCATTACGCACGACGACGATTCACACGAGAGCCAATGAGGAGCGTGTGCAAGTTCTGCTCCGCCTCTTTTCCTTATATGGCGCTGAATGGAAAGTTCGGCGAGACTCGCTCCTCTGCAAAGCTTTATAATGGCTTGCAATGCAGCATTCGAATCATATGGAGATATCATATCTCATCTCATATGCCATCAGCTTCTTCGTGTTTATAGATAATGTGCAGTGTTCTCCAATGTTCTCACTTCCAGCACAAAATTGAATGCTTTATTTTTAATAATTGAACTCAGACACTCAGTCGGTGATCTGATATCTGATCATCACATCTCAAGGTGTTCTGAGAGAGTCCAACTCGTTCAGATACAGATATTAAGTCACATCTATAATTGTAAAATAATGTGTCTTCATGAGATAGTGGGATCTAATTCTCTATTAAATATCGGTGTGTGTGTGTGTGTGAAACTGAAATAGATCAGGAGAATGTGGTCGCTCCCCCTGTTACCATGACAACCACTGCCTGCATATGTATTAAAACTGCCTCATATCCACCAGGACCCAATTATTTTTCAGAGGTACGACACACAGAAGAACACACACATCTCTCGTGTGGATCACAACATCCCTGTGAAAACATATCTGAGAATGAATATGAGATGTGCGGATAGATCTGAATGTGTTTTGATGTAAATATGAAAAACATGAAGTTTTCAGCAGCTACAGGTACTTATAATGATCAGTTTCTGATAACACACTCACACACACACTCACACACACACACACACACACACACAGAGATCCCTGCATCTCATTCCCATCCGTCTGTCTGTGAAGCTCTGAACACACACACGCACACACACACACACGCACACACACACACGCACACACATCAGAGAATCAGGCAGAATTGAGGAGCGCTGCTGAATGTCGATCAGTATAATTCAAGCTTTATGAAATAAGTAACTTATGATTTGATGCTTTGAGTGAATAATCATCACAGACTCGATTTGCCTGGAAATCCAGCAGCGATTGAACAGATTTTAAAGTGTCTTTGATTTGGGGATTTTTAACTCAGTGTATAAATATATATATGAAGAGTTCAGATGCAAAAGCCTCTGAGTGCCATCTGAAATGTTCTTCTAGAATGATCATTTTTATCAAGCTCATATATATAAGTTCAGTAATTTCACTTAAATGTCAATTAATCAGTAATTTTCATTACCATTTAAGTGAAATTACTGAACTTAAATATACAAGCTTGATAAAAATGATCATTTTAGAAGAAAATTTCAGATGGCACTCAGAGGCTTTAGCATCTGAACTCTTCATATATAGTTAGTGTGTTACTTACAGGAAAACTCTTCCTCTCTGTGTGTGATTATGTGTGTGTGTGTGTGTGTGTGTGTGTGTGTGTGTGTGTGTGTGTGTGTGTGTGTGTGTGTGTGTGTGTGTGTGTGTGTGTGTGTGTGTGTGTGTGTGTGTGTGTGTGTGTGTGTGTGTGTGTGTGATTATATGCTCTAATCAATCATCAGAATCTCACCACTCATTATAAATCATCACTGTGAGTATCACCTGAATCACTGATAACAGTGTGTGTGTGTGTGTGTGTGTGTGTGTGTGTGTGTGTGTGTGTGTGTGTGTGTGTGTGTGTGTGTGTGTGTGAGGTGTGTGTTCAGAGCTTCACAGACAGACGGATGGGAATGAGATGCAGGGATCAGTGTGTGTGTGCGTGTGTGCGTGTGTGTGTGTGTGTGTGTCTC
>NC_140226.1:35156825-35201825 GCF_951802725.1 Rutilus rutilus
TGTGCAAAGTCAATTGCGCTGGGTGTGAGATAGGGCCTTATAACATTATACACTCTATAACATTATTCATGTGAACATGAGTAACTGTCCCTGTGAGCTCAGATCCTGCTGTCCTGCACAGAAAATTGCTCTTTGATTTAGCACTCGCATGAAGACTGGATAAGATGTAGAGCACAGTTGTAGCTCACAGTGCCGTGACTAATGTGAGGCGTTCCTCATGGACACAGACACAGGATTAAATGACCTGTCCAGAACACTCGGAGAACAAGCTTCACACTTCTGCTTTTAAACCCTCTGCCTTTTTTATATTTATGGCTCTTCATGCCATCATAACTGTAGAATTATTTACAGTGTTTTCTGATGTGTCAGGAATCATGATCACAGACTCGGCGTCTACAACAGTGAGTCGACTGAAACAGACGCTTGTTTGATCAAGCGGAAACTTGAGTTGCACTTCAGTTCTGCCGGAGAAAGATAAAACATCCTTCATGTTGCCTGAGGAACACATGATCTGACTTGGACTAATTGAGCTGATTTACTGCAGAGGATTCTCTGTTCTTCTCGTCCACCACAATTAATTTCACATCAAAAATCATCTGACGGCCATCGACACTCAAGAGCTTGCTGTTACTTTTCCCTTTAAGTGTTTCTGGAAGAGTTCATATTTGAATAGTCTGGAAATCAGGACATTGATTGGCTGGTTTGTGTTTGGCATGATGATGGCTGTTCATTTCACATAGAATCCTATTTTCTCCTTCTTTCATCCTAGCTGTTGGAGATAAACATGTGGTTCTCTCCATTATATGAAGAGATTCTCGTGATGGATACATGTGAGTTATAGTGGTTTAATTAAAGTGAACCAATGAGGCTCATCCAACTAAGATTAAATTGCATTTGGGGACAAACCTAATTATACTGTGTAATGCATTTGATCTTTTAATACAAGCGTTTTTCAGGAGCTCTACAGGGATTATATCTAAACTAAAGATATGTGTAATGACTAATGATCCTTCTGTCCCACAGCTGCTGTAATTAAGTCACGGCTGTAAATCTACAGCTTGAATCAGACATTTATAGCCGAGTCCATTAAAGTGTCAAAAATGAATCGACCTCTTTGTATTTCATGTCACGGTTGTATATATATATCATTAATTGTCATTTTTCTCTCTGCAGGAATGAGGCCATCCGCTCGTCTCAGTGCTTATTGTGTTTGGTTTATAAATATAACGCATTAAACATCATTAAGTCATGCTGAGTTATAATTACTTCAGATGAAGCAGGAGAGAGCGTTCACCTTCAGATCTCTCGACACCGGTGTTCATTTATTCATTTTCCCTGTTCCCGCTGTAATCAATCATCGCTGAGTGACGGACGCTTGTCCACGGCCTCCCGTTGAGCCGAGAGACTCTCGGGATGGATGAAATAACGGATCTCAAATGAGATCAAAGTGGCACAGATCAATGGCGGATCCCTGTAAATGGTAAATGAAAAGCTGATATTTCATGGCAGCTGCTGTGCTGGTTATAAAACACACTCAAATGAAGTTGGAAATATTGCTTATCTGACAAGATTGAATTGGGTTTTTTCTTTACAAACCCCCTGTGGCTTCACCCTCATGTCTCTACGCCCGAATCGCAGCTTTTCCGCAGACGGCCCTGTTTTTCCAGCCAGTTTATCAGTGTTTACATCCAGCAGGAGCTGCGCTGGCGATAAGAGATGCAGCACATGTAGGTCATCGCTGAGAGAGTCGAACTCATTTCCCAGTTCCTTCGGTGAGAATCAACTATTTAGAGGCCAAAAGAACATATTTGAAAAGTTAGTGTGGTTCTCTCAGTGTGGTTCTTTATTGGCATCGATGGTTCCATGAGGAATCTTTAACATCCACAGCATCTTTCCATTGCACAAAAGGTTCTTCATAATGGACAAAGGTTCTTTAGATTATTAAAACGATATTTACACTGAGCAAAAAAATGGTTCTTTTAGGAACTGATCACCAAAAGGTTTTTTGGACAACCAAAAATGTCATTGCTTCAAAAACCCTTATTGAAATCTTGATAAGGAGATGTTGAAGTGTTTATGTGTGTAGTTGACGGTCTTTGATGGGTGGAGTTTAGTGTGTCTGATGTTTATGTCTGTAGTTGAAGGTGTTTGATGGTGGAGTTTAGTGTGTCTGATGTTTATGTGTGTAGTTGACGGTCTTTGATGGGTGGAGTTTAGTGTGTCTGATGTTTATGTCTGTAGTTGAAGGTGTTTGATGGTGGAGTTTAGTGTGTCTGATGTTTATGTGTGTAGTTGAAGGTGTTTGAAGGGTGGAGTTTAGATCTCTGATGTTCATGTGTGTAGTTGATGGTGTTTGATGGGTGGAGTTTAGATCTCTGATGTTCATGTGTGTAGTTGAAGGTGTTTGAAGGGTGGAGTTTAGATCTCTGATGTTCATGTGTGTAGTTGAAGGTGTTTGAAGGGTGGAGTTTAGATCTCTGATGTTCATGTGTGTAGTTGAAGGTGTTTGAAGGGTGGAGTTTAGATCTCTGATGTTCATGTGTGTAGTTGATGGTGTTTGAAGGGTGGAGTTTAGATCTCTGATGTTCATGTGTGTAGTTGAAGGTGTTTGATGGGTGGAGTTTAGATCTCTGATGTTCATGTGTGTAGTTGAAGGTGTTTGAAGGGTGGAGTTTAGATCTCTGATGTTCATGTGTGTAGTTGATGGTGTTTGAAGGGTGGAGTTTAGATCTCTGATGTTCATGTGTGTAGTTGAAGGTGTTTGAAGGGTGGAGTTTAGATCTCTGATGTTTATGTGTGTAGTTGAAGGTGTTTGAAGGGTGGAGTTTAGATCTGTGATGTTCATGTGTGTAGTTGAAGGTGTTTGAAGGGTGGAGTTTAGATCTCTGATGTTTATGTGTGTAGTTGAAGGTGTTTGAAGGGTGGAGTTTAGATCTCTGATGTTCATGTGTGTAGTTGATGGTGTTTGATGGGTGGAGTTTAGATCTCTGATGTTCATGTGTGTAGTTGAAGGTGTTTGATGGGTGGAGTTTAGTTCTCTCATGTTCATGTGTGTAGTTGAAGGTGTTTGATGGGTGGAGTTTAGATCTCTGATGTTCATGTGTGTAGTTGATGGTGTTTGATGGGTGGAGTTTAGATCTCTGATGTTCATGTGTGTAGTTGATGGTGTTTGATGGGTGGAGTTTAGATCTCTGATGTTCATGTGTGTAGTTGATGGTGTTTGATGGGTGGAGTTTAGATCTCTGATGTTCATGTGTGTAGTTGAAGGTGTTTGATGGGTGGAGTTTAGATCTCTGATGTTCATGTGTGTAGTTGAAGGTGTTTGAAGGGTGGAGTTTAGATCTCTGATGTTCATGTGTGTAGTTGAAGGTGTTTGAAGGGTGGAGTTTAGATCTCTGATGTTTATGTGTGGAGTTGAAGGTGTTTGATGCGTGGAGTTTAGTGTGTCTGATGTTTATGTGTGTAGTTGAAGGTGTTTGATGGGTGGAGTTTAGTGTGTCTGATGTTCATGTGTGTAGTTGAAGGTGTTTGAAGGGTGGAGTTTAGATCTCTGATGTTTATGTGTGGAGTTGAAGGTGTTTGATGGGTGGAGTTTAGTGTGTCTGATGTTTATGTGTGTAGTTGAAGGTGTTTGATGGGTGGAGTTTAGTGTGTCTGATGTTTATGTGTGTAGTTGAAGGTGTTTGATGGGTGGAGTTTAGATCTCTGATGTTCATGTGTGTAGTTGATGGTGTTTGATGGGTGGAGTTTAGTGTGTCTGATGTTTATGTGTGTAGTTGAAGGTGTTTGATGGGTGGAGTTTAGTGTGTCTGATGTTTATGTGTGTAGTTGAAGGTGTTTGGTGGGTGGAGTTTAGTGTGTCTGATGTTTATGTGTAGTTGAAGGTGTTTGATGGGTGGAGTTTAGATCTCTGATGTTCATGTGTGTAGTTGAAGGTGTTTGATGGGTGGAGTTTAGTGTGTCTGATGTTTATGTGTGTAGTTGAAGGTGTTTGATGGGTGTAGTTTAGATCTCTGATGTTTATGTGTGTAGTTGATGGTGTTTGATGGGTGGAGTTTAGATCTCTGATGTTCATGTGTGTAGTTGATGGTGTTTGATGGGTGGAGTTTAGATCTCTGATGTTCATGTGTGTAGTTGAAGGTGTTTGATGGTGGAGTTTAGATCTCTGATGTTCATGTGTGTAGTTGAAGGTGTTTGAAGGGTGGAGTTTAGATCTCTGATGTTTATGTGTGGAGTTTAAGGTGTTTGATGGGTGGAGTTTAGTGTGTCTGATGTTTATGTCTGTATTTGAAGGTGTTTGATGGTGGAGTTTAGTGTGTCTGATGTTTATGTGTGTAGTTGAAGGTGTTTGAAGGGTGGAGTTTAGATCTCTGATGTTCATGTGTGTAGTTGAAGGTGTTTGAAGGGTGGTGTTTAGTGTGTCTGATGTTTATGTGTGTAGTTGATGGTGTTTGATGGATGGAGTTTAGTTCTGCGATGTTCATGTGTGTAGTTGAAGGTGTTTGATGGGTGGAGTTTAGATCTCTGATGTTTATGTGTGGAGTTGAAGGTGTTTGATGGGTGGAGTTTAGTGTGTCTGATGTTTATGTGTGTAGTTGAAGGTGTTTGATGGGTGGAGTATAGTGTGTCTGATGTTCATGTGTGTAGTTGAAGGTGTTTGATAGGTGGAGTTTAGATCTCTGATGTTAATGTGTGTAGTTGAAGGTGTTTGATGGGTGGAGTTTAGATCTCTGATGTTCATGTGTCTAGTTGAAGGTGTTTGATGGGTGGAGTTTAGATCTCTGATGTTCATGCGTGTAGTTGAAGGTGTTTGATGGGTGGAGTTTAGTTCTCTCATGTTCATGTGTGTAGTTGAAGGTGTTTGATGGGTGGAGTTTAGATCTCTGATGTTCATGTGTGTAGTTGAAGGTGTTTGAAGGGTGGAGTTTAGTGTGTCTGATGTTTATGTGTGTAGTTGAAGGTGTTTGATGGGTGGAGTTTAGTGTGTCTGATGTTTATGTGTGTAGTTGAAGGTGTTTGATGGGTGGAGTTTAGTTCTCTCATGTTCATGTGTGTAGTTGAAGGTGTTTGATGGGTGGAGTTTAGATCTCTGATGTTTATGTGTGTAGTTGAAGGTGTTTGATGGGTGGAGTTTAGTGTGTCTGATGTTTATGTCTGTAGTTGAAGGTGTTTGATGGTGGAGTTTAGTGTGTCTGATGTTTATGTCTGTAGTTGAAGGTGTTTGAAGGGTGGAGTTTAGATCTCTGATGTTCATGTGTGTAGTTGAAGGTGTTTGAAGGGTGGTGTTTAGTGTGTCTGATGTTTATGTGTGTAGTTGATGGTGTTTGATGGGTGGAGTTTAGATCTCTGATGTTCATGTGTGTAGTTGAAGGTGTTTGATGGGTGGAGTTTAGATCTCTGATGTTCATGTGTGTGGTTGAAGGTGTTTGATGGGTGGATTTTAGATCTCTGATGTTCATGTGTGTAGTTGAAGGTGTTTGATGGGTGGAGTTTAGTGTGTCTGATGTTTATGTGTGTAGTTGAAGGTGTTTGATGGGTGGAGTTTAGTTCTCTCATGTTCATGTGTGTAGTTGAAGGTGTTTGATGGGTGGAGTTTAGATCTCTGATGTTTATGTGTGTAGTTGAAGGTGTTTGATGGGTGGAGTTTAGTGTGTCTGATGTTTATGTGTGTAGTTGAAGGTGTTTGATGGGTGGAGTTTAGATCTCTGATGTTCATGTGTGTAGTTCAAGGTGTTTGATGGGTGGAGTATAGTGTGTCTGATGTTTATGTGTGTAGTTGATGGTGTTTGATGGGTGGAGTTTAGATCTCTGATGTTCATGTGTGTAGTTGAAGGTGTTTGATGGGTGGAGTTTAGATCTCTGATGTTCATGTGTGTAGTTGAAGGTGTTTGAAGGGTGGTGTTTAGTGTGTCTGATGTTTATGTGTGTAGTTGATGGTGTTTGATGGATGGAGTTTAGTTCTGCGATGTTCATGTGTGTAGTTGAAGGTGTTTGATGGGTGGAGTTTAGATCTCTGATGTTTATGTGTGGAGTTGAAGGTGTTTGATGGGTGGAGTTTAGTGTGTCTGATGTTTATGTGTGTAGTTGAAGGTGTTTGATGGGTGGAGTTTAGTGTGTCTGATGTTCATGTGTGTAGTTGAAGGTGTTTGATAGGTGGAGTTTAGATCTCTGATGTTCATGTGTCTAGTTGAAGGTGTTTGATGGGTGGAGTTTAGATCTCTGATGTTCATGCGTGTAGTTGAAGGTGTTTGATGGGTGGAGTTTAGTTCTCTCATGTTCATGTGTGTAGTTGAAGGTGTTTGATGGGTGGAGTTTAGATCTCTGATGTTCATGTGTGTAGTTGAAGGTGTTTGAAGGGTGGAGTTTAGTGTGTCTGATGTTTATGTGTGTAGTTGAAGGTGTTTGATGGGTGGAGTTTAGTGTGTCTGATGTTTATGTGTGTAGTTGAAGGTGTTTGATGGGTGGAGTTTAGTTCTCTCATGTTCATGTGTGTAGTTGAAGGTGTTTGATGGGTGGAGTTTAGATCTCTGATGTTTATGTGTGTAGTTGAAGGTGTTTGATGGGTGGAGTTTAGTGTGTCTGATGTTTATGTCTGTAGTTGAAGGTGTTTGATGGTGGAGTTTAGTGTGTCTGATGTTTATGTCTGTAGTTGAAGGTGTTTGAAGGGTGGAGTTTAGATCTCTGATGTTCATGTGTGTAGTTGAAGGTGTTTGAAGGGTGGTGTTTAGTGTGTCTGATGTTTATGTGTGTAGTTGATGGTGTTTGATGGGTGGAGTTTAGATCTCTGATGTTCATGTGTGTAGTTGAAGGTGTTTGATGGGTGGAGTTTAGATCTCTGATGTTCATGTGTGTGGTTGAAGGTGTTTGATGGGTGGATTTTAGATCTCTGATGTTCATGTGTGTAGTTGAAGGTGTTTGATGGGTGGAGTTTAGTGTGTCTGATGTTTATGTGTGTAGTTGAAGGTGTTTGATGGGTGGAGTTTAGTTCTCTCATGTTCATGTGTGTAGTTGAAGGTGTTTGATGGGTGGAGTTTAGATCTCTGATGTTTATGTGTGTAGTTGAAGGTGTTTGATGGGTGGAGTTTAGTGTGTCTGATGTTTATGTGTGTAGTTGAAGGTGTTTGATGGGTGGAGTTTAGATCTCTGATGTTCATGTGTGTAGTTCAAGGTGTTTGATGGGTGGAGTTTAGATCTCTGATGTTCATCTGTGTAGTTGAAGGTGTTTGATGGGTGGAGTTTAGTTCTCTCATGTTCATGTGTGTAGTTGAAGGTGTTTGAAGGGTGGAGTTTAGATCTCTGATGTTTATGTGTGTAGTTGAAGGTGTTTGATGGATGGAGTTTAGTTCTCTGATGTTCATGTGTGTAGTTGAAGGTGTTTGATGGGTGGAGTTTAGATCTCTGATGTTTATGTGTGTAGTTGAAGGTGTTTGATGGATGGAGTTTAGTTCTCTCATGTTCATGTGTGTAGTTGAAGGTGTTTGAAGGGTGGAGTTTAGATCTGTGATGTTCGCGTGTAGTTGAAGGTGTTTGATGGGTGGAGTTTCGATCTCTGATGTTTATGTGTGTAGTTGAAGGTGTTTGAAGGGTGGAGTTTAGATCTGTGATGTTCGCGTGTAGTTGAAGGTGTTTGATGGGTGGAGTTTAGATCTCTGATGTTCATGTGTGTAGTTGAAGGTGTTTGAAGGGTGGAGTTTAGATCTGTGATGTTCGCGTGTAGTTGAAGGTGTTTGATGGGTGGAGTTTAGATCTCTGATGTTCATGTGTGTAGTTGAAGGTGTTTGAAGGGTGGAGTTTAGATCTGTGATGTTCGCGTGTAGTTGAAGGTGTTTGAAGGGTGGAGTTTAGATCTGTGATGTTCGCGTTTAGTTGAAGGTGTTTGATGGGTGGAGTTTAGTGTGTCTGATGTTTATGTGTGTAGTTGAAGGTGTTTGAAGGGTGGAGTTTTGATCAGTGATGTTCGCGTGTAGTTGAAGGTGTTTGATGGGTGGAATTTCGATCTCTGATGTTTATGTGTGTAGTTGAAGGTGTTTGAAGGGTGGAGTTTAGATCTCTGATGTTCGCGTGTGGTTGAAGGTGTTTGATGGGTGGAGTTTAGTGTCTGACTGAAGCAGCGGCGGCTCGCTGATTCATCGATCACACTGGACTTTCTCAGAGGAGTTTGTTCATTTCCACAGTGTCTGTTTTCTCGCGGAGTTCAAAGATTAGAGGACTAGTTTATAGAGAAGTAAGTTTGAATGATGATGATGATGTGAATGCGATTATCAGCGGAAGATCGAGCTCCAGGAGGATGAATGTATTTCTCCGACTCGGATTCTCATTTCT
This sequence comes from Rutilus rutilus, assembly GCF_951802725.1. Classification (NCBI taxonomy): domain Eukaryota; kingdom Metazoa; phylum Chordata; class Actinopteri; order Cypriniformes; family Leuciscidae; genus Rutilus; species Rutilus rutilus. The sequence goes on from NC_140226.1 coordinate 35,165,148, forward strand.
GCTGCTCTTCTGCGCGCCCGTTTCTACTCAAGGTGAAATATAGGAATATAAATCTTAATATCTGCGTTACGTCGCTCTTATTTTACTGATTTACTGACGCGCATAATCAGCATCCGTTGCATTTCTACAGCTGTCAGTCAAACTTCATGTGTTGGAGTGCGCGTGAGACACGATGCATGACAGACTTCGGACAGATGATTGCTTATTCGTCTGTAATGTGTGTGTGTGTGTGTGTGTGTGTGTGTGTGTGTGTGTGTGTCTGTGTTCAGGTCCGGAATGTGCTTCTGGATGTCATGGACAGCACGGGTTCTGTGAGTCTGGAGAATGCAGGTAAATGTTGAGAAACACATAGAGATGCTGTCAGTGTGTTGAGAGACCTGAATTGAATTGTCCAGACGCTCAAACACAGTCAAACCAAACATTATTCAGACACCAGATATCATTTTTGATATTTGTTTTACTAGTGTGTGCAGGACACTATAGTTCATTTATGTAAGTGAGGAGAGCAAAATAAAATAAACTGTGACATATTATACCCAATAACTTTTCATACCAGTAAAACTGATCAAAATTTGGGACCAAAAATGATTGGGACACTTTGAGCTGATCATGTTTTGCTGAAGTGTGTTTTCTTTAATTGCCAATGCTCTTTTTACACACAGACTGAACAAAATGAAGCATTGCGTGGTGATTGGTTGAGCTAAACTGGTATTATCTGTGTAGTTAAATTTAACAGCTGACAGATATTCAACATAATTCATGTGTGAGACAGTCTAACAGAAGGACGGACAAAACCAGTCAAATATCAACTGAGTTCTTGTCATATTTTATTACCATTTTCTAAACTATAGCGAATAAACTGTGATAATGTGAGAAATGTTGAAGGTGTCTGAATACATTTTTTGTTATGGATGCTCTTAAAACCAGTTAAAGGTCAGTGATGGACTTGCAGTGTAAAGGCAGGAGTTGGTGTTTGTGTAAAGGCAGGTGTTGGTGTTAGTGTAAAGGCAGGTGTTGTGTGTGTAAAGGCAGGTGTTGTGTGTGTAAAGGCAGGTGTTGGTGTTGGTGTTGGTGTGTGTGTAAAGGCAGGAGTTGGTGTTAGTGTAAAGGCAGGTGTTGTGTGTGTAAAGGCAGGTGTTGGTGTTTGTGTAAAGGCAGGTGTTGATGTTTGTGTAAAGGCAGGTGTTGTGTGTGTAAAGGCAGGTGTTGGTGTTGGTGTAAAGGCAGGTGTTGTGTGTGTAAAGGCAGGTGTTGTGTGTGTAAAGGCAGGTGTTGTGTGTGTAAAGGCAGGTGTTGGTGTTTGTGTAAAGGCAGGTGTTGTGTGTGTAAAGGCAGGTGTTGTGTAAAGGCAGGTGTTGGTGTTGGTGTGTGTAAAGGCAGGAGTTGTGTGTGTAAAGGCAGGTGTTGGTGTTTGTGTAAAGGGAGGTGTTGTGTGTGTAAAGGCAGGTGTTGGTGTGTGTAAAGGCAGGTGTTGGTGTTTGTGTAAGGGCAGGTGTAAGTGTGTGTAAAGGCAGGTGTTGTGTGTGTAAAGGCAGGTGTTGGTGTTGTGTGTGTAAAGGCAGGTGTTGGTGTTGTGTGTAAAGGCAGGTGTTGGTGTTGTGTGTGTAAAGGCAGGTGTTGGTGTTGTGTGTGTAAAGGCAGGTGTTGGTGTTGTGTGTGTGTAAAGGCAGGTGTTGGTGTTGTGTGTGTAAAGGCAGGTGTTGTGTGTGTAAAGGCAGGTGTTGGTGTTGTGTGTGTAAAGGCAGGTGTTGGTGTTGTGTGTAAAGGCAGGTGTTGGTGTTGTGTGTGTAAAGGCAGGTGTTGGTGTTGTGTGTGTAAAGGCAGGTGTTGGTGTTGTGTGTGTGTAAAGGCAGGTGTTGGTGTGTGTAAAGGCAGGTGTTGTGTGTGTGTAAAGGCAGGTGTTGGTGTGTGTGTGTGTAAAGGCAGGTGTGTGTGTGTGTGTGTGTGTGTGTGTGTGTGTGTGTGTGTGTGTGTGTGTGTGTGTAAAGGCAGGTGTTGGTGTGTGTGTGTGTAAAGGCAGGTGTGTGTGTGTGTGTGTGTGTGTGTGTGTGTGTGTGTGTGTGTGTGTGTGTGTGTATGTATGTGTGTGTGTGTGTGTGTGTGTGTGTGTAAAGGCAGGTGTTGGTGTGTGTGTGTAAAGGCAGGTGTTGGTGTGTGTAAAGGCAGGTGTTTTGTGTGTGTGTGTGTGTGTGTGTGTGTGTGTGTGTGTGTGTGTGTGTGTGTGTGTGTGTGTGTGTGTGTGTGTAAAGGCAGGTGTTGGTGTGTGTGTGTGTGTGTGTGTGTGTGTGTGTGTGTGTGTGTGTGTGTGTGTGTGTGTGTGTGTAAAGGCAGGTGTTGGTGTGTGTGTGTAAAGGCAGGTGTTGGTGTGTGTAAAGGCAGGTGTTGGTGTGTGTATGTGTAAAGGCAGGTGTTGGTGTGTGTAAAGGCAGGTGTTGGTGTGTGTATGTGTAAAGGCAGGTGTTGGTGTGTGTAAAGGCAGGTGTTGGTGTGTGTAAAGGCAGGTGTTTTGTGTGTGTGTGTGTGTGTGTGTGTGTGTGTGTGTGTGTGTGTGTGTGTGTTGTGTGTGTAAAGGCAGGTGTTGGTGTTGTGTGTGTAAAGGCAGGTGTTGGTGTTGGTGTGTGTAAAGGCAGGTGTTGTGTGTGTGTGTGTGTGTGTGTGTGTGTGTGTGTGTGTGTGTGTGTTGTGTGTGTAAAGGCAGGTGTTGGTGTTGTGTGTGTAAAGGCAGGTGTTGTGTGTGTAAAGGCAGGTGTTGGTGTGTGTAAAGGCAGGTGTTGTGTGTGTGTGTGTGTGTGTGTGTGTGTGTGTGTGTGTGTGTGTGTGTGTGTGTGTGTAAAGGCAGGTGTGTGTGTGTAAAGGCAGGTGTTGTGTGTAAAGTTAGGTGTTGTGTGTGTAAAGGCAGGTGTTGGTGTGTGTAAAGGCAGGTGTTGTATGTGTAAAGGCAGGTGGTGTGTGTGTGTAAAGGCAGGTGTTGTGTGTGTAAAGGCAGGTGTTGTGTGTAAAGTTAGGTGTTGTGTGTGTAAAGACAGGTGTTGGTGTGTGTAAAGGCAGGTGTTGTGTGTGTAAAGGCAGGTGTTGTGTGTGTGTAAAGGCAGGTGTTGTGTGTGTAAAGGCAGGTGTTGTGTGTAAAGTTAGGTGTTGTGTGTGTAAAGACAGGTGTTGGTGTGTGTAAAGGCAGGTGTTGTGTGTGTAAAGGCAGGTGTTGTGTGTGTAAAGGCAGGTGTGTGTGTGTAAAGGCAGGTGTTGTGTGTAAAGTTAGGTGTTGTGTGTGTAAAGGCAGGTGTTGTGTGTGTAAAGGCAGGTGTTGTGTGTGTGTAAAGGCAGGTGTTGTGTGTGTAAAGGCAGGTGTTGTGTGTAAAGTTAGGTGTTGTGTGTGTAAAGGCAGGTGTTGGTGTGTGTAAAGGCAGGTGTTGTGTGTGTGTAAAGGCAGGTGTTGTGTGTGTAAAGGCAGGTGTTGTGTGTGTAAAGGCAGGTGTGTGTGTGTGTAAAGGCAGGTGTTGTGTGTGTAAAGACAGGTGTTGTGTGTGTAAAGGCAGGTGTGTGTGTAAAGGCAGGTGTTGTGTGTGTAAAGGCAGGTGTGTGTGTAAAGGCAGGTGTGTGTGTAAAGGCAGGTGTTGTGTGTGTAAAGGCAGGTGTTGGTGTGTGTAAAGGCAGGTGTTGTGTGTGTAAAGGCAGGTGTCTGTGTAAAGGCAGGTGTTGTGTGTGTAAAGGCAGGTGTGTGTGTGTGTGTGTGTGTGTGTGTGTAAAGGCAGGTGTGTGTGTAAAGGCAGGTGTTGTGTGTGTAAAGGCAGGTGTTGGTGTGTGTAAAGGCAGGTGTTGTGTGTGTAAAGGCAGGTGTCTGTGTAAAGGCAGGTGTTGTGTGTGTAAAGGCAGGTGTGTGTGTAAAGGCAGGTGTTGTGTGTGTAAAGGCAGGTGTTGTGTGTGTAAAGGCAGGTGTGTGTGTAAAGGCAGGTGTTGTGTGTGTAAAGGCAGGTGTTGTGTGTGTGTGTAAAGTTAGGTGTTGTGTGTGTAAAGTCATGTGTGTGTGATTTACAGGTGCAGGTCCGGTTGGCACGGGCCGGCGTGTGATCAGTGTGTTCCTTCGGTCGGTTGTGCGCATGGGACCTGTGAGGAACCAGGCCAGTGCATCTGTGAGCGTGGCTGGACGGGACCACACTGCGATCGAGGTCCGAAACACCAGAGTCTTCCTCAGGGTTTCTGTCTGGTGTTACAGCACTAATATCTAAACATTCTTAATCAAGACACATTTACTGAAGAAGCAAAATGACTTGAGATAAAATATATATATATATATACACAGGATTATTAGGAACACCATACTAATACTGTGTTTGACCCCCTTTCGCCTTCAGAACTGCCTTAATTCTACGTGGCATTGATTCAACAAGGTGCTGAAAGCATTCTTTAGAAATGTTGGCCCATATTGATAGGATAGCAGCTTGCAGTTGATGGAGATTTGTGGGATGCACATCCAGGGCACGCAGCTCCCGTTCCACCACATCCCAAAGATGCTCTATTGGGTTGAGATCTGGTGACTGTGGGGGCCATTTTAGTACAGTGAACTCATTGTCATGTTCAAGAAACCAATTTGAAATGATTCGAGCTTTGTGACATGGTGCATTATCCTGCTGGAAGTAGCCATCAGAGGATGGGTACATGGTGGTCATAAAGGGATGGACATGGTCAGAAACAATGCTCAGGTAGGCCGTGGCATTTAAACGATGCCCAATTGGCACTAAGGGGCCTAAAGTGTGCCAAGAAAACATCCCCCACACCATTACACCACCAGCACCAGCCTGCACAGTGGTAACAAGGCATGATGGATCCATGTTCTCATTCTGTTTACGCCAAATTCTGACTCTACCATCTGAATGTCTCAACAGAAATCGAGACTCATCAGACCAGGCAACATTTTTCCAGTCTTCAACTGTCCAATTTTGGTGAGCTCGTGCAAATTGTAGCCTCTTTTCCCTATTTGTAGTGGAGATGAGTGGTACCCGGTGGGGTCTTCTGCTGTTGTAGCCCATCCGCCTCAAGGTTGTGCGTGTTGTGGCTTCACAAATGCTTTGCCGCATACCTCGGTTGTAACGAGTGGTTATTTCAGTCAAAGTTGCTCTTCTATCAGCTTGAATCAGTCGGCCCATTCTCCTCTGACCTCTAGCATCAACAAGGCATTTTCGCCCACAGGACTGCCGCATACTGGATGTTTTTCCCTTTTCACACCATTTTTTGTAAACCCTAGAAATGGTTGTGCATGAAAATCCCAGTAACTGAGCAGATTGTGAAATACTCAGACCGGCCCGTCTGGCACCAACAACCATGCCACGCTCAAAATTGCTTAAATCACCTTTCTTTCCCATTCTGACATTCAGTTTGGAGTTCAGGAGATTGTCTTGACCAGGACCACACCCCTAAATGCATTGAAGCAACTGCCATATGATTGGTTGATTAGATAATTGCATTAATGAGAAATTGAACAGGTGTTCCTAATAATCCTTTAGGTGAGTGTGTATATATATATATATATATATATATATATATATATATATATATGTATATACAGTATATTCACATGTATTTGTATAGCGCTTTTCACAATACACATAATTTCAAAGCAGCTTTACAGAAAGTCCACATTACAGTTTAGAGTGATCTGTTATCAGAGGAAACTGTCTAAGTTATGTATTTCAGAAATGTACATATACAAAATCAAAATTAGGTAAAGGTATTAATTTAAACAATGTAATAATTTAATGCAGAAACAATGAACTCAACAAGTAATGAATACTTGTTAGTTAACAAATGATTCTGACATTTAGATAAATGTAGCATTGGTGCGTGTTGATTCAGAGTTAGCGTCATCTGAAGTCAATATATCATAAAAATTAAGTATGTTTATGCTTAAAATAAGAAAAATATTTGCATATTTTAAGCATAAAATCAATTACTTTTTCGACATTTTTCATAAAACAAGACTTAATATCTTCAGTCATTTTGCTTCTCCAGTAAATGTATCTTGATTTAAGAATGTTGAGATATTTGTGCTGGAAAACAAGACAATATTTTTTGTGCTGTGTACTGGACGTTATAAACTACAGTGGGGAGAACAAGTATTTGATACACTGCCGATTTTGCAGGTTTTCCCACTTACAAAGCATGTAGAAGTCTGTAATTTTTATCATAGGTACACTTCAACTGTGTGGTAACAGTGGATGTGTTGTTCTTCCTCTCAGACGTTCGCCCGTGTTCATCGAAGCCCTGCTGGGGAAACTCCACCTGTGTGGAGACGGAAGGAGGACATGCGTGTGTTTGCTCTGCTGGAGACGGGTAACAGTGACGACTGTTTCCTCTGTTAAACGTGTGTGGAGAGAAGAACATGTTCACTAGTCCACAGAAATATTCCTCACACAAAGCTGCTCTTGATATGTGGGAGCAGACCTGAGATTATCCAGCGCTGGCACTAATTTATGTTCGCATTGATCGATCTTATTTGACCTTTACACTGAAATCAAGAGCAATCCATCAAGTGTGCAACCTTAGACTAACAAAAACAGTCGTCACAAAAAGGCCTAAACATGTCTGAACTTCACTGCATTAGATGCATCATATAAAGTTATGTTTATTTCTACAGCGCTTTATACAGTACAGATCGATTCAAAGCAGCTTCAGTAATAAACAGAATCAATGATGCAAACTTCATTAAATGTGAAACTCAAACTCAAATTAAGCTGTAAAGCAGCTCAATAGAAGACAATACCCAGCAAGCAATTTTGCGTTTTAAAAAACACGTCTAGGCTCAAACAAGTCAAAGTTTGGGCTGTCAGTGAACATGTAATAGACGTCTACACCACAGCCCAAGAAAAGTCTAGTCATCAATTAGAAGACATGACAAAGAAATTAAACTAAACACCTTGTAATCACTGTTGACTTCGCCTACATGATGGAATATCATACATCTCGCAAGTTCTTTTGGTAAAAACGACATGTAACCAAACTCAGGGTTATTTTGTCTAACAAAAATATCTTATTTTGTATAACTCATATCTGGACAATATCGGGTCTATAGTTAACCGAGACGGAGAAATGACGGATATTGCTTGCTGGGTAGAGTCATTATTCAGATCAAGCTTTGTTCTCAACTCAGTGCACTCACATCAGTAATATTGCTGAATATTAAGGGCCCTATTTTAACGATCTGAAACGCAAGTATCAAGCGCGAAACGCAAATATCTTTGTGGGCGGATCTCGGGCGCTGTTGCTATTATACCGGCGGGATAAATGACTCTTGCTCCCGACGCAAATCTAAAATGTGTTGGTCTGAAGTAGCTTCATTACTCATAGGTGTGGTTTGGGCGTAACGTGAAATAAACCAATCAGAGCGACATCTCACATTCCCTTTAAGAGCAGGTGCGCTTGTTCCATGGCGGATTGCTATTATAACGGCGGATTTGCCAGACGCACGCCAGGAGCGGTTCACAGCCGAGGAGACCGACGTTCTCGTCAGGGCCGTAAAACACAGAGAAGTGACATTGGGGATGGAGAAACACACACAAATTAGCTTCGGTTAAACAGGCGTATGATAATTTGGGTAAATGTGTAAGCTAGATTTATGCCTATTCTTTCACATCTTCATGGACACCACAGTGATTTCCCTCGTGTGGTAATATTTTTCCTTTTAATAATGTATGGTTTTCTAAAATGAGAACTGCTGCGTCTGTGTGTGAGAGACGTGTATGAGCGTTGTGCACACGCTACATTGATTATGGCCAAGCATGCGCCCTTAAAATAGCATCTGAATAACACCACTGACTTTAGACAAGGTTTCTCCTGGTCTGTGGCGGAATTGTTTTCTGAAACTGCAAAATAGCACCAGGGAACGTTTGCGCCGGAACACGCCTCCTCTTTCCGCTGAACCGCCCCCGGGAGCGCAAGTTCATTCCCTAATTTACCGACGTGCGTCTGTGGAGGGAAAAGTCCGCTGTGCGTCGGGTGAGAAATAGGAATGATACATGCGTCGAAGTCAATTGCTCTGGGTGTGAGATAGGGCCTGGTGTGTGTCTTTCAAACCCCAAATAAGCAAGCTCAAACTCTGTTAGAAATAGAGTCACATGTTTTGATACTTTGATGTATGATGCGTGTGATGATGCGTGTGACAGAGGCGTGTGATGATGCGTTTGATGATGCGTGTGACAGAGGCGTGTGATGATGCGTGTCCTGTGGTCCACAGCTCCCGCTGTCAGAACGGAGGATCCTGCTCTGCCAGCCGTTGCCTGTGTCCTGCTGGGTTCACCGGATCGTTCTGTGAGATCCAGCTGGACGTCTGCGAGCCCAATCCGTGCCTGAACGGAGGCAGGTGTGTTAGCGGGATCCGCGAGTCCAATCCGTGTGTGAACGGAGGCAGGTGTGTTAGCGGGATCCGCTGCTCCTGCCTGCCGAGATTCACCGGCCCGTCCTGTGAACTTCATGTCAGGAAGCTGAAGCTGAAGCCCAGAGTTAAAGCCCAGCACTTCTCGCCTCCAGCGCTCCACAAGCTCCTCCGGCCGGTCCCGGGGTCCGCTCCACTGGTGACCCGCAGCCAGATCCTCTGCTTCGCCGTCCTGGGTCTGCTCACCTGTCTGGTGGTGCTGGTGACCACGGGCCTGATCTTCTTCCCTCGCTGTGAGGTGTGGGTCGCCAACCGCAGGTACAGACGGCTGGTTCAGGAGAACCAGAGGAACCTCCTCCAGCACGCGCCGGTCAACACCATCCTGCCCGAGAAGATCCGGCTCAGCGCCTACGGGCCGCACTACACCTCCATATGAGCCGGATCTCGGGATTACAGGGTTCCTATCAGACGTACTTATTGTGGGAATACATGCATATATACAAACATGGTCATATGAGGCGAACATTCAAAAGCTATCTGTCTTTTATAAACACAAATTAGTTTCTATTAAGTTATACATTATTAAAAAAAAATTCTACTCTCTTAATTAATGTACTGCTAAATGTTTTCTTTGTTTATTTATTTAATTTTTATCTAAATCTAAAACACTCATTTTATTAATGCATTTTAATCTAATTTATTTGCTTGGTTTAATCTTATTATTAATGATTTATTTATTTATTTGTATTGGATGTTTTTCTATTTTTATTTCTTTGTTTTATTTATTTATTACTAATATAATTTTTTAAACACTCATTTTATTCATGTATTTTAATTTAATTTATTTTCTTGTTTTAATCGTATTATTTAAATAATTAATTAATTACATTTTTGTTATATTTTTTATATTTTTATCTAGTTATTTTTATTACTATTATATTATTTTAAACACTCATTTTAGTCATTTATGTATTTTACAATACAATACAATATTTATTTATAAAGCACATTTAAAAACAACCAAGGCTGACCAAAGTGCTGTACAGAACAGAATAATAATAATAATAATAATATTAATAATAAAACAACCAATCCTAACCCATTTTAATCTAATTTATTTACTTAGTTTAATCTTTTTATTCAATTTGATTCATTTTTAAAGCACATTTTTTTCTATTTTTATCTTTCTTTTTTATTTATTCACAGCTAGTACTCTCTCTCTCTCTCTCGGTCTCTCTCTCTCTCTCTCTCTCTCTCTCTCTCTCTCTCTCATCCCGAAGGCCAGTGACATAAATGTTGTTCTCCAGTTCTCTGTAGTGAGTGAGTTCAGTGATCCTGTTATTGAAATGTCCTGAAGCAGATGAACTGTGATTATGTTCTTCACTGATTCCTTTACTTTTCATGCTCATATTTTAATGTGAACAGAGGATTAATGTAGCTCTAAATAAACCAGTATTTATTGATGTAGACTTCTAATACTCATTCTCGAGTGATGATTATGCATGCTGTCTTGCCAATATGGTTTTGCATTTTAGTAAAAAAAAAAAAATGAAAAGAATGACCTTCACAATAGCTATTTTTTATATTCTGGGAAATCTCGTTGTTGATTGTGTTGTCAGAAATGATCATTTGTTTTCCTCCTGAAATACAGATGTTCAGTGACAGCCGGTCTCTGCCGCCATCTACCGGTGACGCTCGGAATTACGCTAATGACCGCAGCACGTGTTTCACATTCACTTTCCACGGGCTTTTCTCCTACACTCTTCTCTTCTGAAGGTCAAATACTCGGTCATGGTCAAATAAAGACGTTTGTTGCGGGTACATCATTATAGTGACGTCTTTCAAGCTTCAGCATATCTCGTCATGCATCTCGTGACTCGTCAGTGATAATGGCGGTAATTCTGCGTGTGTCCAGAAGGCGGCGACATACAAACACGAGCTCTCCTGTCCTGAGCTCAATTAATGAAAATCAACAGTTGATTTGGTGGATCGTTGCTTTCGATCTGATTGACACATTAAGGATCGCTGGTTTTGCGGGAGAGAAGCTGTCATTCAGTGTTATTGCTTTCACTCAGCCTGATTACAACAATATTGCTTGTATTGTGTTTACTGTATATTTACAGCAGCATTCACACTGTCTGCCAGAGATGCATCGCACATGTCTGATCTGATGGTCTCTGGAAGCACATTTATGCCACATAGGGGAAAACATGCCTTGGTAAGTCATAGTCAAGTCGAGAAATTACTTGATAAAAAGTTTTTAAAAAATCGAAATTGCGAGTTTTCTGTCATAATTTTGGCTTCCTCAGTCTCGTTTTCCAGCACAAATATCCAAACATTCTTAAATCAAGATACTTTTATGGCAAAGCAAAATGACTGAAGAAATTAAGTCTTATTTTCAGAAAAACTAAGTGAGTTTATGCTTTAAATGACACAAAAAAATGTCTGCCACTGGGAAAATAAACTTAATTCAAAGGAAAAACAAGATATTTGTTCTTGTTTTTAGCATAAGCTCATTTAATTTTGACGATTTTTTCTGAAAATAAGACTTAATATCTTCAGTAATTTTGCTTCTCCAGTAAATGTCTCTTGATTTAAGAATGTTTAGATGTTTGTGCTGGAGAACGAGACAGAAACACTGAGGAAGAACATCTTCATCTACATCAAACATTTGAAAACAATATTTTGGTCAAGCTCAGGTAAATAAATGTAACCATTTATTAAACAAAATAAATGAAATGGAAGATAAACCTTTTCCACCCTGTAAGAGACTGATACGCCTAAAACTAACGCATTTTTGTTCACTTTTTAAAGTTCTACATTATTGATACTCTAGTAGATTTTCATTGTCACTGAATCTTTAGTATGTTTGCTTTTTTTGTGCTAATTTTATGAAATTATTGTGGAAAACTGCTTAACAGGGCGGACAAAATAATAACAGGATGGACAAAATAATAACAGGATGGACAAAATAATAACAGGATGGACAAGTGGTAAAAAGAATGGCTGTATGATTTCAGTTCCAAGCCTAGAGTTCTGTTACTTTATTCGACTGGATTTAGATGGAAATATGTAAAACATTGCCAGTGAGCTTTAAATAGCTCTACACGACTTCTTCAACTTTAAACATGAATGACTTTGACAATCACTATGTTCACTGTCAGTGTCCTCTCTGTTAGCTCTTCATCCTGACCTCAGATCAGCCACTGCACCGAGTCTGAGCAGAAACAAGCGAACATACAACATTTATCTAATAAAGAATTGCTTGGTCTTTCAAAACTAATTTTAAAAACATGATTTTTCTACTAACTTCTTTCATATTTCCCTTAACAGGGTGTATGTTCTCAGGTTGACCACATCATATTTGAAAGATTAAACGCGTAAAAATAGACAGTTAAAATAATCAGTGATCTCACTCACTTTCCCAAGTTGTTTTCCCTCCAAAAAAGTGACGACTGCTTTATGATATGATGTCATTTAATTTTTTCCAACTTTCATTTAAAGGGAAAGTAGTCAGAAATAACAGGGTGGATGATGGCTAAAAACCTAGATTATAATTGTTAAAATAAATGTAATTTATCATTATTTAATTTAATTAAAAAAGAATTTGAAATGAAAAAATCATGTATAGTAAGTGTTGTATTTATCATGAAGTTGTGAAGCACAGGCCTGGGGACAGGTATATATGATCTGGGGAAATGCTGATATATGAGGGTTCAAAATGCTGTTAAAATCTCAATTATTATTTTTTTTTATCAACTTCAATATGCTTAGAGTTTATATGGTGTTGTTTATGACTAGGAGAGGTTTAAAACTGATATTGTTCAACATTTTGAGGCAGTAAGATCATGATCTGAGGACACAGGCACCGGATCCCAGAGTAATGCTGCTATCTTGCTTTCGTGAGGCTTTATGGAGACGAGATCAGAGGACCGGCTGAAACTCATTTAACCCTTTGTAAATATATATATATGTATATTTAATCTGAGACCTCGTTGAGTTTGCTGGAATCACAGACCAGCGACATGATTCTGAATGGAAATCCCTCCATGTTCTTACACCAACACACACTGGATCATCATCTGGGATATGGAGGACGGATCAGTAAATGTTAGGCTTCGTCTGCATCGTTCCGGTTCTGGATGCTGATTGGTCAATACAGTGCATAACATTCCACCGTACAGGAACAGCGTCACATATGTCAGGACTAGATCTTCTAGGAACAGAATGGCACAATTTCAGGAAAATTTCTAATATATTTTTATTTAACTCTTTTTTACAAATCTGTCATGGTCCCTGTTGGAGTCATGTGACGTGAATGTCATGTGACCGAGGGCAGAAGGGGAGTGTGATTAATGATGTGGGGTTAAACACCTGTAGTGTGTGTGTGTGTGTGTGTGTGTGTGTGTGTGTGTGTGTGTGTGTGTGTGTGACACAGAAGTCATTCCTGAACTCAGCTCCTCAGTGGCTTTGGGTTGTTTATTGCGTTTCTACAATTCCCAGTACAGTAGCCAACAAAGGTTTGTTCGTGAACAGCGTTGCGTATGCATGCATGAGTTGACTGGGTTAAAGGAAGAGACTGGACGTACAGGAATTGTTCTGGATTGTCTTGATGAGAGGGATTATTGCACGACTGGATTTGGACAAAACAACAGGACCGACGTCTTTGGACATGTTTGCTGCTGTGGAACCGGTAGGACTCTGGGTTCTTATGTCTTTGCTTGTGTTTGTGGGTGATGTGAAATGGTTTGGCAGTATTTGCTGTTGGTGTGTTTGATGAACGCTGTTTGCTGGTTGATGAAGTGTTGTTGGTGTGTTTGATGAATAAACTGCTGGGCTTTTGTGAATCCATGTAAATGGCGAAACATTTGCGATGATGTGTGTTGCTTTGGCTTGTGTTTGCTTGTTTCGGAAAGGGTTTGGAGTGTTTCGTATTAAGACAGTGAAACTGGTGCGGATGTTGAACTTGAACAGGACAGATGTAAAAGAAAAGTTCAAATTACCGCAAAGACTTTGACTAATAAAAGAAAAAGAAATGTGAATGTGATTAAAGGTTCTGTACCAGCCATTAAAGAACTCGTGCTGAAAAAGGAGGATGTTTCAGGTGTACGATCTGAACTTGAAAGTTTGACGCAAACTTCAGTGGATGATGGACCTGAGAGGTTCCAGTTTCGCTCTGCCGTACCATTTTGGTGGGGAGAATATGGCGCAGAAGTCTCGTGTCTAATACCATTCTTAACCAACAGAGTTTTGTATTGCTTTGCAGTAAACTCAGTGCCATTGTCTGATCGAAGACGCTGAATTTGACCATATGGGGCCATATCGGCAAGAAACCTCTCCGTTGCTTGTAGTGTGTCACTTTTACTTTTAAGACTATATACAAACACGGCACTGGTAAAATCATCAGTGAATGACAAAACATATTTATACCCCTCTCTGGACTCTGGGTGAATTGGACTGGCCAAATCTGTGTGCACTAGCTCTAGAGGCCTTTTAGCTCTTACATCAGGCTTTCTGTTTCTGGTTTGCGTAAACTTGCCTCGGGTGCACACTTCACAAGTTGTAGGTTTGTTTGTTGAACCTTCAATTTTCATACCATCAACAACACCTTCTAATCTCTGCACATCATCAAAATTACAGTGTCCCAGTATCTCATGCCATGTTTTTAAATCATAACATCCATTCACTTGGTCATCACATCCATCAGGTACTGTATGCAAATAATACAGTCTATCATGTAAACGAATGGGAAATTTTGTACCGTCTTTGTGCACCAGAATGTCCTCTCCTTTCCTGAACGTCACGCTTGCTCCACTGGAAGCCGCTGCTTGCACCGAAAATATGTCCTGTGGGTATGAGGGAATGTACAGCGCCCGTCTCAGCATTGTTTTTAGGTGGCGTCCGCGAATGTCCACCAAGCATACCTCAGCATCACCTCTGCGCTCTGCTACTCCCTTACACCTTGTGCCGTCAGCTAACTCCATGTAATGAGTCCCTGCCTGGAACTCCTCATCGAACCTCTTGAACTTGGAGATGTCGGTGACGATATGCGAGGTTGCCCCGCAGTCGACCATCAGGCCCCTCACGTCGACACCCTGGTTGCTTGGCTGGGATCTTGCCGCTCCATCGGTCACCCTGAAAACATACTCGTCGGTCGCTTCCTCGGTGGCCCTCCATGTTGCGTCCTGGCGCCGTCTCCTCCTGCAGGTTACGTCGCGATGAGTATTACTCTTGCAGTGGCTGCACCACAGTTTGCGCCGGCAAGCGCGGGCAATGTGTCCCTTCAGACCGCATCTGTAGCACACCACATCCGCTGCAGCCCGTTCAGTTGAGTCAGCACTAGTGGGTCTCGCAGGCCACTGTTTTGTCCGCACAACCATTACATTGTCCTCTGCAGCTGGAGCACGCATCTTTTCGATGTCCTCGTAGCTCCGAAGCTTTGTTTTGAATTCAGCAAACGTTATCCTGTCATCCGATTGTGTTATATGGATGGCAAACTGTTTAAAAGTCTCAGGAAGCCCCTTTAGAACCATAGCCACCAGCAGTCCGTCACTCAAAGTCTCTCCCGCATTTCGTAAAGCCGTGATAGCAGTTTCAGCACGAATAACATATTCAGTCACACTCTCGCTGCTTGATTTTTGAAGCGAGGTTAGCTCAGTATACAGGCTTATTACTCGTGGCTTTCCTTTACCTGCGTAGTAGTCTCTCAAAATCGACGGCTGCTTCTCGCATTACAAGCGACAAACTTTTATCGGTCCAAGAACTGGATTAATTCTGCATATGCCTCGGCATTTGAAGCCGCTTCTTCCGGTGTCTCCACACCTGCTGATTCCGTAGTAATTATCTCTTTCAGGCCTTGCAGCCGGAGGTGGCCCAAAAACTTAACCTCCCAAAGTTCATAATTCTTTTCATCCCCGTCGAACAGTAGCCGCGACCAGCGACCGCTATGCTCCGTTTTTCTGGCGTTAGGCCTACTCGAGATACTACTACTTGAGATACTGGGCCCATAACCTGTTCACAGAGTAAACGCAACAACGTATCTGACTTGCAACACACACACAGCAGCAGCTGTGCTCACTCAAGGTGATTTTATTAATTAAACAACCAATCACAAATGTACACACCCCCATTACTCATCACGTGCCATTTCATTCAGCTCGATCAACTCAGACATAAATATCAATCAATAAAGAGACCAAAAAAAACAAAAAAAAACATAATGCACATTGAGAGCACACGGTTAACATTCTCCAAGTCCGAAAAAACGCCTTATATTCAGATATGCATAAAGAAAACCTGCTTAATAATTATGCACAGCTAAAATGTAACAATTAATAGTAGTTATTAGGATTGATGTGGTTTGGAATTGGTAAAATATGTTTTAAAAAAAAAAATATGATCAGAAAATGGAACTGCATAATAATGATGCATGCACTGCACTTACCTGGACTCCATTCACTTACCTTACTCCTCTGTACAAGATATTTGACAAGATACTTAGCCTGCCGATGGTCATCAGCTGCGTATATGTCACAAACGTCATGTTAATATACATAAATATATACATTTCTAACATACTTATGTGAACCACACGAACGTTGCAAGATATTATAGTCTATTGGTCAGTTCATCCCGCAAAGGGACAGATATAGGGAGACGACTCTTCATGTTCGCTCTTCGTTTCGCTTCTTCAAGCTTTTGTTTTCTTCAAGTTTGTTTTGTCTGTCTAAGTTTGTCCTCTCTCCGAGTTTTGTTTTATGTCTTGCCTCGTTTTAGTCTCGTGCTCATTAATTTCTACCTACGAGTGAAACGGACTTAAACTGAGTTTCTGGCAACTCCGCTTACGAGTAAACCTGTTGAACTTCCCGCGGGCGACACACTCCGGAGAACGCTTCCCACTGACAGACACACTCCGGAGAACGCTTCCCACTGACAGACACACTCCGGAGAACGCTTCCCACTGACGGACACACTCCGGAGAACGCTTCCCACTGACGGACACACTCCGGAGAACGCTTCCCACTGACGGACACACTCCGGAGAACGCTTCCCACTGACGGACACACTCCGGAGAACGCTTCCCACTGACGGACATACTCCCCACTGACGGACACACTCCGGAGAACGCTTCCCACTGACGGACATACTCCCCACTGACGGACACACTCCGGAGAACGCTTCCCACTGACGGACACACTCCGGAGAACGCTTCCCACTGACGGACACACTCCGGAGAACGCTTCCCACTGACAGACACACTGGAGAACGCTTCCCACTGACAGACACACTCCGGAGAACGCTTCCCACTGACGGAGACACTCCGGAGAACGCTTCCCACTGACGGACACACTCCGGAGAACGCTTCCCACTGACGGACACACTCCGGAGAACGCTTCCCACTGACGGACACACTCCGGAGAACGCTTCCCACTGACGGACACACTCCCCACTGACGGACACACCAGAGACGGACACTCACACACACGCATTCTCGTCAGCAACAAAGTCCCATGCAAGTATTTTTCTATCGAGATTTAAGTGTGTTGAAGGTTGGGTTTAAGGTGATTTAATTCTTTGCTGGCTCTCAAGGTTAACTGTTTGTTTGTGATATTTTTGCCATTCTGTGATCTGCTCTTTCTTTCTTTCTTTACTTTCGTTACTGTTCATATATTCTTTGTTAAATGTAGTTGTATGTTTATAGTTTCATTTATTAAAAACCCATTATACGCTGGATTGTCTCTGTCTGCTGCTCATCGAACAAAGCCTCTTAAATGTGTGATCTTAAGCTACAAGCTTTACATTTTGATTAACCTACAGGTTAGTAATCTTATAGAACAAGAAGGTTATGTTTCATGGCCAGAAGAATGACCTTTCTTGAGAGTTTATAAGAATAATAATACTCCCTGAGAGTTGATAAGAAGATCGTATCGGTTCGGTGGACGGACGGATTATTCGATGTGGAATTAATTTTGTTGGTTATTCTTACATTTATATTTATAATTAATTATAATTCGTTGTGGTTAAATATCTATATACAGAGATACAAATATACAGGCTATGTATTCCCCTTTTGGGTGATGTGCAGGTAATAATGGCTCATAACCAGTATGATTAATGATTATTAATTTTTAATTATACATTCCCCTCATTTGAGCTGATTTCGCTACAGTGTGACAGTCTTACTTTCCATAATATAGAGTCTGCGTGGCTACAGGACCTTCCCATGATGCTCGAGCATCCAGTAGTCTCCACTGGTCCCTGTGGCTAACTGGCCCCACGCAGAGTGGTTTGGACTGCTCGACTGGCTGGGTCACCCAACATGACATCATGACTTTGCGTAAACATACACGCCACTTTCAAGTCAAGTGGCGTGTTATTTATACGCATTTTGAGCTATCCGCGTGTATGTCCACGCCGAAACGAACCGGCATCTTCCGCGTGTATGTCCACGCCGTTAAACGTCAGAGTGATTCCGCGCGTATGTGTACGCCGTTAAATGTCCGAGCGAAACAGAGCAAAATGTATATCTACATCTGGGGAGCGATATTTTTTTTCCTAGGATGGTAGGGGAACACTCATAAATGGTATTAACCCCAGTGACGGGTAGGTTTAGGGACGCGGTTGGGGTAGGTCATATATAAATATACAGTAATGTAACGTTAAGTCAACGGCGTTGATAAACACGCTGAAAAGCGATTATGCGTGTTGATAACACGCTAAAAATGGAAATACGAATTGGCGTGTCATACATACGCCATTTCATGAGATCAGTCTGCAATCTGCATCTGCTTTAAAGAGACGAAATCACCCTCACTGTGTAAGAGTACACGATCCACTTTCTCAGTATGTAAATATTGATAGGCCTCAGTACTTGTATAATTTTTCATTGCTGCTCCATCAACTCCTTCTGACAGGACGAAGTAGAACATGTCCCCATACCTCTGGCCACTTCTGCATATCGTCTACCCACGATAACGATGGATGGGACAATATGAGACCATCTGATCATCAGATGAAGTTTTCTCTGTAATAATTTAAAACATTTACGGTATTAACGTTATTAACGTTATTTGTCATTTCGCTAAAGTTTTGGCTAGCTATAAACAATCTTCTAACTACTGAGCTAGCGGATGTGCCGTGTCAGTTTAGCGGATGAGAAAGTGCGGAAGAGTGAAGTATTAGCAGTGGGAGAGGCGGAATAAGGCTTTACTGTAGCGGAGCGAGAGCTCTTTCCATGTGGAGTCTCTGCATTAAAGTCATACGAGCAAGTGGACTCTCTCTTCTGGAAGTGGACCTTCTCAGTTCAACTCCGCTGTTATTGGTCAAATAATCACAGACAGAAACACATACAGGAGAACTGAGAGCTCTTTAATTATATTAATGATAGAAAAGAGAGAATACAGGGCAGTCTCTGACTCCATATGAAACACTTCTATAAAGACACAACAATATTACAAATAACTCTCTTCTGATTTCCATGCAAGCTCTGGTTAATATTTGTATATAAACTTAGTACTCTTCTAATATATTCTGTGCACTTTAAATCAAGTCTTTTTCACCCGAAACTGTCCACTGACTTCTAATGTATGGACAAAGAAATCTCTAAATATTGTCTTTTATGTTCCACAGAATAAAGAAAGTTATCCAGCTTTTGGTCGACATGAGGGCATATGTACATTATGTCAGTTTTAATTTTTGAGTGAACCATCTTTTTAATACATTTACATTGAATCATTTAGCAGACGCTTTAATCCAAAGCGATTTACAAATGAGGAGAACAAAAGAAGTTAAACTAACAATATTCAAGTGCTGTGAATAATAGAGTGAATAGTAGTTATTTGGTAAAAGAGTATAATGTACATGCATTAGGAACACAAGCAAGACTATGACATTAAACTACTTGATGTTGTTGATCTGTCAGTCTATCGGGGGAATTAATGAGAATAAACCGTGCTTTATACAACCCTCCTCTCCATCGTATGATAAAGTCCTGCTGATACAGAACGTCAGCAGAAGCATCAACGGCACATCAATACATCTTTAATAAAACTCTGTTTACCGTATGTGTTTAATGGAGCGCAAACAGAGCAATTGAGTTTTGAGTTTTATGAATCAAGAGTTATCTCTAATAACCCTAAATGTCACAGAAAGGAAGAGTGTGTGCAGTGAAAAGAATGACATTGACTTCATTTATTGAGTGCAGATGTTTAAACTGAACTGCAGGCGGTCTGTGAATGAGACGCAGGCTTTTGCATTGAAACACAGCAGGCAAACGCTGCACTACTGTCTCGAGAGTGTTCGTCCCGGCTGTGTGTCGAACTCTGATGTGTGTCAGTTCTACAACAGCAGTAAACAGACTTCATTAACCCTCCGACATCAGGCCTCAAGAACATGTACAATACACAGTCAGCGAGAGGGTTCAGATACAGGAGATATTCAGAACAACGCCAAATTATATAAAACAGTGTTTGGCTGTATCTGTAAACATGATCTCCAGTAAAACTCATGATCATGTTCGGGAGAATGAGAAAAGTGTAAGTCAGAAGCACCAGGAACAAACTTCCCAAAATTTTCTTGCGCTTTAGAGAAGTAAGTGATATTGCGTGTGAAAGACCGCGACAAGTGCCAATAAAACACAGAATGATTATCGGGTAGGGGATTAAACAGCCGATCGGTAGGGACAAAAGGCTAAACAGCCGATAGTGGTTAAAGTCTGCAAAGATCAGAGGAACAAACCAGATGATCACAGAAACGACACAGCAGACTTTCAGTGAATGATGAGATCTGTACCAGATAGGATGAGAAACCAGAAGATATCGTTCAAAAGCAACACATGCCATAAAATACACACCCACAAACAAATTATACAAATATGCAATATAGGCATCCCATGACTTTGTGATTGTGTTAGTCAATCTACAAATGATCTGAATGAGATCTGAAAGAATCAAATGAATAACAAACACTGGAGTGGAGCGATGAGATTTGATAAGAGCACACAACGCAAACAGAGTTAAGATCATGATTACAATCTCAATGGCTGAAATGATCATGATAATTAATGAGTCTGCAACATCAAGTTTAATGTAAAATTTGTTCAGACGTCTCCATCTTTCATGCTCTTCAATTGATCCGTTGCTGCTGGCGTTTGGTTCTGCCATTGTTTCATGAAATCTTGACAGGCAACACTAAATAACAAACCAGTCATTAGTTTAAAAAACATGCATTCATTTACTATTCACTACTTTATTAAAAACATTAGGGAAATATATGACATAAGTTGTTTTCTGTGTGATTGTTGAAATAAAGTTTCCTCAGTTTGCTTGACATGTTCTTTAGAGGAGATGTGTGTAATGTTAGAAAGCTAAGATTAAAGTTTGGAAATCCTCCATTTGAACAATATCACAGAAGCAAGAATGCTGTTGTTCTGCATATTCAGTCCAGCACAGCTGCAAGTGTACAATGGTTTATTAAACTAGGAATAAATCTTGAAGAACTTACGTTACTGACAGGATTGTGTGTTTCGTCTGCAGGTCAAAGCAGAAGTGTGTGGAGCAACACACAGACTGACAGATGTTTCACAAGTTTCCACTGCTCTTCATTCACTGCACACACTGTAAAACACACATCTTAAAGCTTGTGGATCTAATGTAGGAAATGCCTGAGATTACAGACAAACTATCTGATCCATCGTGTGCAACTGTAATTTCCTTAAAGACACAATTAACTAACAACGGTGGTTTGAGTGAAAAACCAGTCTAACTTTCACAAACGGTTCGGCTCGACTACGACGACTGAAGTAATCTGAGAACGCTTTACATCTGATGCTTTCATTGTTAAAGTTCCCTCAGCGTTTATAACTCTTTCCCCGCAAGTGTCTTTGCTCTCACTAAAGCTTCACGGCCCACAGAATATTGTGTTGTATGAATATCTGAACAAAAGAAAGAATCGACACTGCTTTAAAAAAAAAAAAAACATGCATTCCTTTTTTTTACCAACACTTGAAAGTGGGAAAGTTTAATAATAATAAAAAAAAAAAAAACATTTTGAGCAAAAAGCTGAGAAAATCATGATTATGTCAGACTTCATCCAGATCATATTCAGAATGATGATCAAACTCAGATGGATTATTTATTGAGTGATGTAATATTCATAGTGTACTCTTCAGTAATACAGGTATAACAGAAATGTTCTTCTAAAGTGTATAGTATAGCTCTGCCATAGCAGTTCACTGATCTTTATTATAATGTATTTTGTCCAAGAGATTATATCTGCTGCTGTACTTTTTTAATGTACTCTAGGTATTTATTTTGCAATGTACACAAGATAGTATATTAACGTTTTCTTGATTTCAAAGTCTGTGTATGTCTTCACATTTATATTTAATTATTTTTGCACTTTTAATATATCATTTTGAACACTGAATAAAACAGCTTTATAATAAACTATTAGTGTAATGCTAATATCTTTCTAATGAGCTGAAATGCTATTAAAATGTTCTTGAAGTACATTAAAATTAAGCCTCAAATATATGATAACTGTAGTTTAAGAAATATGAAAGCATATTATAAATGAACTGTAAAGAAATACACTTAAATGCACTAAATGTACTTGAAGTGGGTCCATTTTAGCACAATATATTAATATATATTGCAAATAGCTTAATTTATCTTAAGCATATCTTGAAATACACTTAATATACCGTTGTTTCAAAATAATACATTTAATACGCACTTAGTACAGTATAATTTAAATATATTAAGTATGTCCAAAAAAGCACAATTTAAATACATTTCCTTTTCACCTGGGAAACAGATGATGAAGTTTATGAGCTGATCATCATCATCATCAAATCAATATCAAGAGCCTGAAATGGAAACTGGTTCCTACAGGACCTTAAAGAAAACTTCCAAACCTGCTTTAAACAATTCCATCTTAATTTCTTTAACTTCTTCTACACATAATCAAGCACACTAGAGCGTCAACAAGCTGAACAACATGTGCTAACGTGTGAATAAAGGCTGAAACACAACGACAGAATAATATGATATTACCGGGAACCAGACTGAAGACTGAAGACGCTGCTCATCAGGAGATGATGGTGTTTATGAGCTGCTCAGCGCTCTTTTATAGCCTGAATTAACTCCAGAAACACCAAACAAAGATGCATTAAACATCATTAACAGTTAATGCACATGCAACCGCATCAGCAATCAGCAAACCAAACCAAACTCCACAATATAAAACCATTTAGACACAAGTGTTATAGAAAGGAGAATGTGAATAGCATGAAATTTTGTCATACTGTAAGTTTATCAAATTATGATTATGCAGTAAGGGCTGAATACAAACATCAGTAAAGACAAAATATTATAACAACTTTTACTACTGAAAACAAAATCACTTTATTTACAGTTTCATTCCAGACACAGAAACCATGCAGCATAATATGAACACATTAAACAAATTACAATAATAATAGAATAAATAAATAAAAAAGACACTGATGTGTGAATCTCCACATCAATCTGTCAGTAATGTTGAGTTAGTTTGATTCTGCACTGCGCTTTAATAATGTTCCACTAATCTGTGTCTGACTCTAATTATGGACACTTGATGTAGAGATAAATATACAGTATATCAACTGTATCCACACGAGAAATGGGCATTTGTGTTAAAGATTTATAAATCATTACAAAATATGCGTTCCACGTTACATTATGTTGTGTTTATATTGGTGAAAAGCTAATTCATGTTCAGATATTGTGAACATTAGACTTTTTCACAGTACGGTACACTTGAGGAACAATCAAACAGTAAACGGGTGATGAACTGAGAAATCAAATTTTTCTTGAGCTTTTGACATATAAGAGGTCATCATACTATAAGAATATCCTGTAAGTTTCAGAACTGAAAACTTCCTTGTTAGTCCAATAACAGCTTTTATGTGCCTTTACCCTAACCCTAACCCTTTACCAGGCACAGCGAACGGCAGGTTTAGGTTCCGCCTCCGCAGAAGATGATCAACGCCTACTTCCACACTGCCCGTTTAGTCCCGCCCACCCATTCGCGCATTACATGAAAGTCATTATAATATGCAAAACTGTTGTCCAATCATAGCAGTGGGCGTTTACTTCCAAGTCTTCAATGCGGCACAGCCATAAAAACCGAGCGTTTCAGGAGCTAGGCTCAAAATCAGGGTAGAAAATAGCCTATTACTTATTCATGTTGTTTTTGAATGTAAAAACCAAGTGAACATCATAAGTCGACCTCAGACAACAATATAAAAAAAATTAAAAAGCCAGTTTATGACCCATTTAAAGTGTCAGTCATGAAGGATTTAACTTGAAGCACTTCTGCTGAGTATGGTAAATGATTTGGTTTCTTCCATTAGAAAACACTCCCCTATTGAGTGGATGTGAGTGATTTTTCCCTCAATTTTCAAAAGCTTGATTCCTGAAAGCTTATTAGTAAGAGATTCATTATGATTGCACATTTCCTCATTTCCCATCAGCTTTAATTCATTATGAATGATGCCACAAATCACCTCTAATATAACACGAATGTTAACTGTTTCCTACTGAAAGTATCTGCACAATATCTGTGACTATCTGTGAGTTGTATATGCTTATGTGGACTTAAATCCCAACTAGCATGAATTTAGTCGTTTAATTTAATTTAATTTAATTTAATTTAATTTAATTTAATTTAATTTAATTTAATTTAATTTAATTTAATTTAATTTAATTTAATTTAATGAAACCTTCCCCGGGCCACGGTCCGGACCAAACAGACGAAATTTGGTCAGACGAAAAGAGGTAGTCATGGCCCGCATCTAACTGAACAAAGGTTTGGTTCGTGAACGCATTTTCTGTATGGTTCGACCATTTACAGGAAGTTCCGGTGGTTCCTGCGTAGCCGAAGAAGACAGAAGATAGCAGCAAAAATTTTATTTTAGAAACGGTTTCTATTTTTCTGCGATGTCGCGGCAATGATAATGTCATGCACTGTTTTATGTGCTTAAAACGTGTCATGTGACTTTGAATTTCATTTAGTGCTCCCAGATAGCCTCGAGTATAGTTGGTGCTGCAGGGAGTAATGCCATAATAATAACAATATAGTTGCAACGATATACGTCTGTTTATTCATTGTTGTCAGAGTTACCCACCAAATTGACAACACGCTGACGTCAGACGCACGTCCGTTTACAAACCAATCAATGTCAAGATGCAGCCCACATAGATGATGATGACAGGATGCAAGTACGTCATGTAAAGTTCTTTAGTGCGCTCGCATAATTGAAATGTGAAACCAAATCAAAACTAACCGAATGTATAAAATGTATCAAAAATTACATTACATTACATTACATTAGTAACCTGAGGCGTTCTCTTTCTCTGGGAACCGTTACATCAGTAACCTGAGGCGTTCTCTTTCTCTGGGAACCGTTATATCAGTAACCTGAGGCGTTCTCTTTCTCAGGGAACCGTTACATCAGTAACCTGAGGCGTTCTCTTTCTCTGGGAACCGTTACATCAGTAACCTGAGGCGTTCTCTTTCTCTGGGGAACCGTTACATCAGTAACCTGAGGCGTTCTCTTTCGAGGGGGAACCGTTACATCAGTAACCTGAGGCGTTCTCTTTCGAGGGGGAACCGTTACATCAGTAACCTGAGGCGTTCTCTTTCGAGGGGGAACCGTTACATCAGTAACCTGAGGCGTTCTCTTTCTCAGGGAACCGTTACATCAGTAACCTGAGGCGTTCTCTTTCTCTGGGAACCGTTACATCAGTAACCTGAGGCATTCTCTTTCTCTGGGAACCGTTACATCAGTAACCTGAGGCGTTCTCTTTCTCTGGGAACCGTTACATCAGTAACCTGAGGCGTTCTCTTTCTCAGGGAACCGTTACATCAGTAACCTGAGGCGTTCTCTTTCTCGGGAAACCGTTACATCAGTAACCTGAGGCGTTCTCTTTCTCGGGGAACCGTTACATCAGTAACCTGAGGCGTTCTCTTTCTCTGGGAACCGTTACATCAGTAACCTGAGGCGTTCTCTTTCTCTGGGAACCGTTACATCAGTAACCTGAGGCGTTCTCTTTCTCAGGGAACCGTTACATCAGTAACCTGAGGCGTTCTCTTTCTCTGGGAACCGTTACATCAGTAACCTGAGGCGTTCTCTTTCTCTGGGAACCGTTACATCAGTAACCTGAGGCGTTCTCTTTCTCAGGGAACCGTTACATCAGTAACCTGAGGTGTTCTCTTTCTCGGGGGAACCGTTACATCAGTAACCTGAGGTGTTCTTTTTCTCTGGGAACCGTTACATCAGTAACCTGAGGCGTTCTCTTTCTCAGGGAACCGTTACATCAGTAACCTGAGGCGTTCTCTTTCTCTGGGAACCGTTACATCAGTAACCTGAGGCATTCTCTTTCTCTGGGAACCGTTACATCAGTAACCTGAGGCGTTCTCTTTCTCTGGGAACCGTTACATCAGTAACCTGAGGCGTTCTCTTTCTCAGGGAACCGTTACATCAGTAACCTGAGGCGTTCTCTTTCTCGGGAAACCGTTACATCAGTAACCTGAGGCGTTCTCTTTCTCGGGGAACCGTTACATCAGTAACCTGAGGCGTTCTCTTTCTCTGGGAACCGTTACATCAGTAACCTGAGGCGTTCTCTTTCTCTGGGAACCGTTACATCAGTAACCTGAGGCGTTCTCTTTCTCAGGGAACCGTTACATCAGTAACCTGAGGCGTTCTCTTTCTCTGGGAACCGTTACATCAGTAACCTGAGGCGTTCTCTTTCTCTGGGAACCGTTACATCAGTAACCTGAGGCGTTCTCTTTCTCAGGGAACCGTTACATCAGTAACCTGAGGTGTTCTCTTTCTCGGGGGAACCGTTACATCAGTAACCTGAGGTGTTCTCTTTCTCGGGGGAACCGTTACATCAGTAACCTGAGGCGTTCTCTTTCTCTGGGAACCGTTACATCAGTAACCTGAGGCGTTCTCTTTCTCTGGGAACCGTTACATCAGTAACCTGAGGCGTTCTCTTTCTCAGGGAACCGTTACATCAGTAACCTGAGGTGTTCTCTTTCTCGGGGGAACCGTTACATCAGTAACCTGAGGCGTTCTCTTTCTCTGGGAACCGTTACATCAGTAACCTGAGGCGTTCTCTTTCTCTGGGAACCGTTACATCAGTAACCTGAGGCGTTCTCTTTCTCTGGGAACCGTTACATCAGTAACCTGAGGCGTTCTCTTTCTCTGGGGAACCGTTACATCAGTAACCTGAGGCGTTCTCTTTCTCTGGGGAACCGTTACATCAGTAACCTGAGGCGTTCTCTTTCTCAGGGAACCGTTACATCAGTAACCTGAGGCGTTCTCTTTCTCTGGGAACCGTTACATCAGTAACCTGAGGTGTTCTCTTTCTCGGGGGAACCGTTACATCAGTAACCTGAGGTGTTCTTTTTCGAGGGGAACCGTTACATCAGTAACCTGAGGCGTTCTCTTTCTCAGGGAACCGTTACATCAGTAACCTGAGGCGTTCTCTTTCTCAGGGGAACCGTTACATCAGTAACCTGAGGCGTTCTCTTTCTCAGGGAACCGTTACATCAGTAACCTGAGGCGTTCTCTTTCTCTGGGAACCGTTACATCAGTAACCTGAGGCGTTCTCTTTCTCTGGGAACCGTTACATCAGTAACCTGAGGCGTTCTCTTTCTCTGGGAACCGTTACATCAGTAACCTGAGGCGTTCTCTTTCTCTGGGGAACCGTTACATCAGTAACCTGAGGCGTTCTCTTTCTCAGGGAACCGTTACATCAGTAACCTGAGGCGTTCTCTTTCTCTGGGAACCGTTACATCAGTAACCTGAGGCGTTCTCTTTCTCAGGGAACCGTTACATCAGTAACCTGAGGCGTTCTCTTTCTCAGGGAACCGTTACATCAGTAACCTGAGGCGTTCTCTTTCTCAGGGAACCGTTACATCAGTAACCTGAGGCGTTCTCTTTCTCTGGGAACCGTTACATCAGTAACCTGAGGCGTTCTCTTTCTCTGGGAACCGTTACATCAGTAACCTGAGGCGTTCTCTTTCTCTGGGAACCGTTACATCAGTAACCTGAGGCGTTCTCTTTCTCTGGGGAACCGTTACATCAGTAACCTGAGGCGTTCTCTTTCTCAGGGAACCGTTACATCAGTAACCTGAGGCGTTCTCTTTCTCTGGGAACCGTTACATCAGTAACCTGAGGCGTTCTCTTTCTCAGGGAACCGTTACATCAGTAACCTGAGGCGTTCTCTTTCTCAGGGAACCGTTACATCAGTAACCTGAGGCGTTCTCTTTCGAGGGGGAACCGTTACATCAGTAACCTGAGGCGTTCTCTTTCGAGGGGGAACCGTTACATCAGTAACCTGAGGCGTTCTCTTTCGAGGGGGAACCGTTACATCAGTAACCTGAGGCGTTCTCTTTCTCGGGGAACCGTTACATCAGTAACCTGAGGTGTTCTCTTTCTCGGGGAACCGCTACATCAGTAACCTGAGGCGTTCTCTTTCTCAGGGAACCGTTACATCAGTAACCTGAGGCGTTCTCTTTCGAGGGGAACCGTTACATCAGTAACCTGAGGCGTTCTCTTTCGAGGGGGAACCGTTACATCAGTAACCTGAGGCGTTCTCTTTCGAGGGGAACCGTTACATCAGTAACCTGAGGCGTTCTCTTTCTCTGGGAACCGTTACATCAGTAACCTGAGGCGTTCTCTTTCTCGGGGAACCGTTACATCAGTAACCTGAGGCGTTCTCTTTCTCGGGGAACCGTTACATCAGTAACCTGAGGCGTTCTCTTTCTCTGGGAACCGTTACATCAGTAACCTGAGGCGTTCTCTTTCTCAGGGAACCGTTACATCAGTAACCTGAGGCGTTCTCTTTCTCGGGGAACCGTTACATCAGTAACCTGAGGCGTTCTCTTTCTCTGGGAACCGTTACATCAGTAACCTGAGGCGTTCTCTTTCGAATGGGAACTCGCACTGCGTCAAGAATGCTATGGGGAACAAATACCCACTGTGCCATACTGAGGGGACGCATGCTGTGTGTGTGTGTTTGTGTGCTCACAGTGAGGTTTTTAGCTGCCTGTGTGTGTTTTTTTCAGTTTGTGCAATATATTTTTACATGTGTTTTTACACATTTTTTTATTTGCGCTTATTTTTTTATCCGTGACTGCAATACTTCTGAGAGGATATTAATCATTGACTGTATAATGTTAAGAGTAAGCTAGGTTTTTTAGGAGAACTATTGTTCTTAGATCTTTGCTTTTATATTGGATTGTGGTTTTATATTTTAACAGATGTATTTCAAACAAATGTGTGTAACCTGCTTCGGTTTATGTACTGTATATGCAAGCATCTACTACAGTATCGCATCAGGCAGTGCACTGTAGTCTCCTTGAAGAAAAATTTGATTCATTCGTTGCTATAGGAGAGGAAGAATTTACTAAACTCGTTAAATCATCTAAATTCGACAACATGTATGTTAGACCCTATACCGACTAAGCTACTGAAAGAGATGCTTCCAGAGGTCACAGATCCTCTTCTTAATATCATTAATTCATCTTTGTCTCTAGGATATGAACCAAAAACTTTTAAGCTGGCTATGATTACACCGCTTGTTAAAAATACGCAACTTGATCGTACAGAATTAGTCAATTACAGGCCGATCTCGAATCTACCTTTTCTGTCAAAGACACTAGAAAAGGCAGTATTCTCACAACTGTGTTCCTTTCTAGAAAGAAATTATCAGGTTTTAGACCGTACCATAGTACTGAGACTGCTCTCATTAGGGTTACAAATGATTTTCCGATCGTGGTTGTATCTCGCTATTAGTGTTACTCGATCTTAGTGCTGCATTTGACACTATCGACCACAACATTCTTTTAAATAGATTAGAACATTATGTTGGCATTAGTGGAATTACATTAGCATGGTTTAAATCATACTTATCTGACCGTTATCAGTTTGTAGCAGTAAATGAAGAGATGTCTTATCGATCACAAGTTCAGTATGGCGTACCACAAGGCTCAGTACTAGGACCGCTGCTGTTCACTCTGTACATGCTACCCTCACACACACACACACACACACACACACACACACACACACACACACACACACACACACACACACACACACACACACACACACACTCTGTACATGCTACCTTCACACACACACACACACACACACACACACACACACACACACACACATACACACTCTGTACATGCTACCTTCACACACACACACACACACACTCACTCACTCACTCACTCACTCACACACACACACACACACACACACACACACACACACACACACACACACACACACACACACACACACACACACACACACTCACTCACTCACTCACTCACTCACTCACTCACTCACTCACTCACTCACACACACACACACACACACACACACACACACACACACTCTGTACATGCTACCTTCACACACACACACACACACACACACACACACACACACACACACTCTGTACATGCTACCTTCACACACACACACACACACACACACACACACACACACACACACACACACACATACACACTCTGTACATGCTACCTTCACACACACACACACACACACACACACACACTCACTCACTCACTCACTCACTCACTCACTCACTCACTCACTCACTCACTCACACACACACACACACACACACACACACACACACACACACACTGTACATGCTACCCTTGGGAGATATCATTAGGAAACATGGCATTAGTTTTCACTGTAATGCTGATGATACTCAGCTCTATATTTCTTCACGCCCTGACGAAACTTACCAATTCACAAAATTAATGGAATGTACAGCTGATATAAAAAATTGGATGACTATTAATTTCCTACTACTAAATTCTGAAGAAACAGAGATTCTAACTTCCTCAGGTAATAATCTAGAATACTGTCTAACACTTGATGGCTGCTCTGTTAAGTCTTCGTCGTCGGTTAGGAACCTGTGTGTGTGTGTGTGTGTGTGTGTGTGTGTGTGTGTGTGTGTGTGTGTGTGTGTGTGTGTGCTCTTTGATACCAATCTTTCATTTGAAAGTCACGTGTCTAGTATCTGTAAAACCGCATTCTTCCATCTTAAAAATATATCTAAATTACGCCATATACTAGGGATGGGCGATATATCCTCAAAATTGTATCACGATATTTCAAGAACATTTGCGATAATGATATTTATGACAATATAGGTTTTTTTGGGGGGGGGAAATGTTCTTGTTACATTTATCTCACCTAAATGTTTGCTCATTCATTACATTTTTACAATGTGTCAACTCATTAAATTGAAAAAAGTAACAAAAATGTACACAAAATAATAAAGATGCAAATAAAGAGAAAAGTTTTTGGGTAGGTATAACACTAGTATTCAGAAAAACTACTACAGAAACTGTAATCAAATGTAAAATAAATCTGATAGTCTTTTAGTCCTAAATGTCTTTTAGTCCTGAGTCCTGACTAAATTAAATACATATGCTGCTATTAATTCTGATTCCTTATAATTAATGCTATGTTTTGTTGTTTTGACGACAACATTAATGACAGTCAGACACATATTCTCACTTTTAGAGCTATAGTGCATGGATCCATTACTGTTTTCATGCCTGTCACACTGTCACATGAGTTTTATACATAACCGTCTGTGTTTACGAGTATACTAACCAATACCGGAATTTTGACACATAATCCGTGAAAAATAACTTTTGTTACTCGCGAGCTGTTTGTGAGGCGGCTTTACTGTAGGCCTGTGTATGCACGCAGAGAAAACCATCTCTCAGAGAGCGCGCGAGTACTGGATAGTTTAAAATCGCTTGAATGTTTAAACTGATAAGACTTAAAAAGACGTTAAAATTATAAACTTTTGTTAGGATACAATGCTGGCCCGATTGTGCCAATTCCGTCATGTCCCGACTCTTAAATGCGAGAGTCTAGTATCGGCGCCTGCAGCGCGCTTGACGTTTGCCTTGTTCAACCCATTTTGAGAGAGAGAGAGAGAGAGAAGATGACGCAGCACCGCTGAACACTCAAGCTGTTTGTGAAATTGTGTCTCTCAGATAGTTTTAAAATGATTGATTTGACTTTATAATCTGTGTTGATTCATTTACTGCTGACTTACTTTCAGACAGGTGTTGTTGTCGCAAGGGAAATGCGCCATACGTCATCGCGTCGCTATTGATATCGCGATATGACACTTTTTTATCATGTAAAAAAATATACCGGTATTATCGTGGACGGTATGATATGGCACAGCCCTACCATATACGCTCAATGACAAATGCGGAACAATTAGTTCATGCGTTCATGACCTCAAGGCTAGATTACTGTAATGCTCTACTGGGTGGTTGCCCTGCACGCTTAATAAACAAACTACAGCCGGTCCAAAACACAGCAGCTCGAGTTCTTACCAGAACCAGGAAGAATGACCATATTAGCCCGGTTCTGTCAACACTGCACTGGCTCCCTATTAAACATCGCATACATTTTAAAATATTGCTGATTACTTACAAAGCACTAAATGGTTTAGCTCCGCAGTACTTGAGCGAGCTCTTAACGCATTATAGTCCTTCACGTCTATTGCGATCTCAAAATTCCAGCCAGTTGATAATACCTAGAATATCAAAATCTAACCCTAACCCTATTTAGCACCAAAACTTTGGAACAATCTTCCTAACTCTGTCCGGGAAGCAGACACACTCTGTCAGTTCAAAGCTAGATTAAAAACACATCTCTTTGACCTAGCATACACATACACATAACACATTATAGACTTCTATAATCCAATGTTAGGCTGCATAGATTAGGTCAGCTGGAACCGGGAACACTTCCCATAAATCCTGATGTACTCGTTACAGCATAAGAAGAATGGCGTCTATGCTAATTTTAGTGTATTTGTTTATCCCGAGGTTTCCCGCAGCCTGCCGGATCCAGGCCGTATCCAGATCTGACGAAGGACCTCCGCCCGGACCCGATGACAACGCAGTGCTGAAGTGCCAACTAGTCTCTCCCTATGGAGGATCCCTTTCCCACTCTACAGATAAAGCGCTGTCGGGAAAATTCATTTCGCATATCTACCCCGAAGTGACAAAATAAAATTAAATTCTGTATCAAAATTTATAAGGAAAGACCAGTACTTTGCTCATGCTTGGTCTGTAGGGAATTACAAACCTGCACACATATATTCAAACGCACATAACTATAGACTATAAACTATAAAGCCAAAACAATCTCTGTTACCTTAAATTATACATTTATCTCTGTAAAGCTGCTTTGAAACAATTTACATTGTTAGCAAAAGCGCTATATAAATGAGGATGACTTGACTTGACTTGTGTGTGTTTAACGGGATGTGACGCTTCAGTCTGAGGGAAGGGATTCTTTGATAAAGGACAACAGGCAACACACACACACACACACACACACACACACACACACACACACACACACACTCAATGCTGGTGCAAAATCATTTAGTCCAAGAGACGAGACTCAACTGCTTCTTCTGAGGACTGTGGCAATACTTTATTCCCAGATCATCTGTTCAGCTCAGGAGTGGCTGAAGGAACACTAATGCCCAGTATGGAAGTAGTTCCGACGCCGGTCCAGGACATACGGATCAAGTTCTTCATATTGTTGATAAGCAAAATGAAATCACATCTTTACTGATTCAGCAACAGTGTTTGTCATCGTTGCCTAAAAGGGAATTCAAGTGTTTGATGGAACAATATCTCTGAGGTAAATCTTCTGATGCGTAAAACTGAAGCAGCGATCGCTTATTCTTTCTTCAACCGTATAGCAGATTAGGCTGATTAGTGCCGTCTGTCTACGGAGAACACAACGACCTCGTGCAGAGGTCAGAGGTCAGAGGTCACGGCCGATTAGGTGCCGTTGGTGAGTTGCATTTCCAAGGATTATGTTAGTTTTTATTTATTTCAATTATTAGTTTTGCGACTAATATTTAAATGTTATTTTTTTTCAGCCTTATTTAAATGAAGTTATCATTTTTTAGTTCACTGTAATCACCCTGCTGAGGACGCAGAAACAGTTGCTTTGGATGAGAAGATAATCATCGGTACAAAATCCGTGATTTTTCTGCAGTTTGACCCGGATCTGTGATCCTCAGCTGACCCATCGAGACCCGCTTCCAGCACTCAAGGAGAGGATCATGGGAAACTAATCCATGACTTCCTGTTGCTGGATCACAGCACATTAAACCTCGAGCGCTTCCTCTACAGAAACATCAACAGAACCGGTCAGAATCTCTTAAAACATCATCAGAACCTCTTCCCTCTGGACGCCTCGGATCTCACGTGTTTGATTTACACAGTTACAAGAATTAAAGATGAAAGTAATAGTTCATCGAGAAATCAAACATATTTCTCATGCATATCCTGATGGGATACAAGAGGAAGATTTTCAGCAAACTAGTCGAGTCTCCTTTATTTCTACAGCGCTTTATACAACACTGACTGTTTCACAGCAGCTTTACAGAGATAACAGGACAATAATGCAAAGTTTGTTTCTAGAGGAAAATAGCGTCACAGTCCAGCTTAAGTGAGTTCAGTGATGCTTCATTTCTGTTGTAAAAAAGTTATTTAGTTCTAATCCGCTCTGGAGTAAACCGTGATGTCATCGTCCAGCTCAATTCAGTTCTCATATAATGGTGTCAGTGCAGGAGATCAATAATACTGATGAATATTAGATTAAATGTCCCTGAGCGAGACAAAAGCCAGAGGTGATAAAGGCGGAAAAAGCCTTGGATATTGGACTGAGTTTGTTGGTGATCATGCGAGAAAGTTTGATCTAAACTGAGTGAGTGAGTCTGACTCCAGCGTTTAATCACTTGTGTTCGCCTCAGCCAATCAGCAGTCGTTCCCTCAGCATGGCACTGGTTCCCAGTCGTTCCCTCAGCATGGCACTGGTTCCCATAGTGTTCCCGGAGACAGTGCCAGTTCCCATCCGATAGGGAACCATGGTTACGTGTAACCGGAGATGTTTGTTCTCTTTTTAAGGTCTTTGTATGATGTCATGCGTTTACTTGTGCATTGATCAGACTATATCCCAAATATCAAAACTCAAAATATGCCTTTCCTCAAATACATACACTGCTCAACAGGTTTGGATCGTTAAGATTTTTGATATTTTTTAAAAGAAGTCTGTTCTGCTCACTAAGGCATTTTACAACAACAACAAAAAAGTAATATTATTATAATGTAAATCATCTGTTTTCTATGTGAATATATAGTAAAGTGTAATTTATTCCTGTGATCAAAGCTGAATGTTCAGCATCATTACTCCAGTCTTCAGTGTCACATGATCCTTCACAAATCACTCTAATATGATGATTTGATGCTCAAGAAACATTCAATATTATTATCAATGTTGAAAACAGGTTTTCTTTTTTTTAAATTCAGGATTCTTTGATGAATAGAAAGCTCAAAAGAACAGCATTAATTTGAAATAGACTTGCTGTTTTCTTCAAGTCCCTCCGCCGCCTCAGAATGATCATCTGTGAGTGCTTTAATGTGTCTGACAGCAACAGATGATGAAAACTACTCGTGCTTCATTAATTCTCAGACAGGAAGTAATCCATCAGACACGAGGAAACTAAACGGCTTATACGTGTTTCTGAAACATGTCATTTATCCTCAGGCCAGATCCGGCACTGGAAATAAAAACTCTAATAAATATTCCACTTTAAATCTGTTGAGTGTGAGAGTTGAGCTGGTCACTGACAGAAGGAAGCGCTTCTCTCTGCTTCATCATGAGCACTAGAAGTCCTCTAGTGGTCAAAACAGGCGAGGATTACTGTAATAATGTTAATGTTAGAATCATTTAAGATCATGCTAAAATAGACTAGATTCATAAACACACACACAGTTTCTCAGATTTGTGTTTGATTCAGAACTATGTTTTGCTTTGAATTATGATAGAAATCATGTTTATTTATTAGCTCCTCAGAAATGGAAAAGGTTTCTCGCACATTCCATTAATCTGTAGTTGTATTATTCTGTACATTTATTGTTGTTGATAGACCATATAAACTATTTTATTCCTGTAGCACAAACACATTCACAGATGTGAGTTTATCACACAAGCAAATGAGAAGCACTGAAAGTCTTGTGTGTTCTCAATGTGAAACACTCACTCAACATGACAATCATTCGATGTTAAGATACAGCTGTAATTATTCAACCCCTATTGCAAATCAGGTTTATTGGCAACATTTACAGACTTTCAGCTGTTTACAATGAACAAATCAAACAAAAGTAATTAAAATAGCTCAACACAACAAATGCTTCACGTGGTTTCCCCAAATTTAACTGAAAATGCAACTTTTAATGTCTTCTGCTGTCTCAGAATTATTCAACTTCTTGAATATAATCCCACAGATCGCGTCGTCTCGCTAATCAAGGGCTTCATTAGCTGCACCAGGTGTGCTTGAGCTAGAACACATGACACATCTGAACTGGCGAGGTTTGTTGAGTGTCACGTTTGACTGCATGTTAGAGTCAAAAGAATGGTCCAAAAAGGTAAGAGAAGATTCCATCGCCTTCACAAACAAGGAACAGGACACAAAAGATAGTGAAGGCACTAAATGTTCCTCGAGACACCGTTGGAAGCATAGTTCACAAGTTAAAAGTTAAAGGAACAGTGGTTACACTCCCTGGACGGGCAGAAAAGGGAAGATATCAACGGCTGGAACCAGATTTCTGAGAAGGCCGGTCCAGAAACCCATTTCAGCTGCACAGTAAAGCTCGTACTGAACGCATCAGAACTCCAGGACCACACCACTGCTGACCCAAACTCCAGGACTACACCACTGCTGACCCAAACTCCAGGACTACACCACTGCTGACCCTAACTCCAGGACTACACCACTGCTGACCCTATCTCCAGGACTACACCACTGCTGACCCTAACTCCAGGACTACACCACTGCTGACCCAAACTCCAGGACTACACCACTGCTGACCCAAACTCCAGGACTACACCACTGCTGACCCTAACTCCAGGACTACACCACTGCTGACCCTATCTCCAGGACTACACCACTGCTGACCCTAACTCCAGGACTACACCACTGCTGACCCTAACTCCAGGACTACACCACTGCTGACCCTAACTCCAGGACTACACCACTGCTGACCCTAACTCCAGGACTACACCACTGCTGACCCTAACTCCAGGACTACACCACTACTGACCCTAACTCCAGGACTACACCACTACTGACCCTAACTCCAGGACTACACCA
>NC_140226.1:35206825-35221825 GCF_951802725.1 Rutilus rutilus
GAAATGTAATTTTCAGGTCTATGCTCAAAAAGTGAATAAATGGATTATAAATACAGTGTAAATATAACTTAGTATTAAAAAAATCCCCTAATAATACACAATATGTATTATGTATATGATAAAACTGAAATATAGTACATTCATTTCATTGACAAAAACTATTCTGTGATTTCTGACCGACACGTGAAGAGCACCGGAGAGTTACACACAGATTACACACAGCCGGTTCTCTAGCCTCCAGTCGCTCGTTCATTACAGCAAACTCTCAGTGGGAGTTTAGAGTCTAAACACGTGGATCGTCCTTTTCCACACATGATGATGGTAATGATGATGATGATGATGATGAAGCTCTGCTCGGTTCTCTGAATTACCTGAACGGCTCTGGACTGCACTGTCTTTTTTAAGATCTCAACATCTTCTATAAAGGGAACATCCGTCTCCATTTCTACAGGACTGTTTAGTCCAGACGGACCGACATACAAAACGCACTAGAGCAACAGAAACACAGACAGAAACACGAGCGTTAGCGGGAGCCATTAGCAGCGACTGAAGATGCACACGGACGTCAGTAGGAAAGTGAGTCAGGTCACGTGATTGACAGGAAGTGGCACGAGCACTGATGCATGATGGGATTGAGAGACTCACCTGTGGGTTTGACTTGGCCAGACTCTCGATCTTTATCCAAGCCTCCTCTCGTTCCTTCAGCTTTGCCTTCTCTCTGGAAGCAGAAGTGTGTTCGTCAGAGTTCATCAGGCAGCCGTGTGTGTGTGCGTGTGTGTGTGCGTGTGTGTGTGTGTGTGTGTGTGTGTGTGTGTGTGTGTGTGTGACTCACTTGTTCTTCTCGGCTCTGAACTGTTGTGTGCAGTCGTCAAACAGCTTCTGGTTCATCTCCATGAAGAGCTTCAGTGCGTTGTAGATCAGCCCGTGGATCGTCCTGCAGTCGCACACACACACAGGAGAGAGACGAGTAAATCGTGTGTTATATAATATAATATTCAGACAGCAGAAACCCTCACAGAAACGCCTCTGCATCCTCAGTCCAACTAAACCAGGTTTAGTATGTTGATTTGGCAGGGAAAAGATGTCAAGGTTTACTACAGTAATATTCACTCGAGGTCAAAAGTTTGGAATTCATTAAGATTTTTTTAAACGTTTTTTCAAGAAGTTTCCAGGGATGCGTTTATTTGATCAAAAATACAGTAAAACAGTGAAATATTATTATAATGTAAATCATCTGTTTTCTATTTGAATATATTTTAAAGTCTGATTTATTCCTGTGATCAAAGCTGAATGTTCAGCATCATTACTCCAGTCTTCAGTGTCACATGATCCTTCACACATCACTCTAATATGAGGATCTGATGATCAAGAAACACTTATGATTATTATCAGTGTTGCAAACCCGCTTATTATTTTTGTGGAAACTGATGCATTTTATTCTTCTGGATTCTCTGAGGGTTAGGGTTAGGGTTAGTTACTTTCACTGCTGCGTGTACAATGTGTGCGCGTTAGGGCGTAAGTGCCATCATTTTTATTATTAATACAATAACTGTGCTAAATATAGGCAGTCTCAGACTCACACGCACACACACACTCATATTAGGGGTTGAACAGACTTTAATGCACTGCCATGATGCTTTAAGCTTGACTTTGACTAGTTGCTGATCATGGCCTATAGAGGGCGCAACGGGATAATATTAATAATAAATCCACTTTTATGCTCAGTTTCAGTTAAACTGACAAATGAGTGCGAGAGCAAGAGCTGTCTGATCATACATCTGATGCTCATAGATCGCGTGAATGAAAGCTTTACACTTATTGTACAGGGAAGTTAATCACCGTTCTACACTGCTGCATTACACACACACACACCCACACACACACACACACACACACACACACACACACACACACACACACAGAAGCACGCTTATCACGTGAAGAAGAATATATTGTAAACTCTGTTCTGTGATTTATCAATAAAATAGCTTATAAACTGTAAAGTTCTAGCATATATTTCTTAGTAACTAAAACCCACAGCTGCACTAGTGACGCAGTCAGGTGCAATTCACACACACACACACACACACACACACACACACTAATTCACATACATGTAATCTTTACTGTGCTACTTGATCTATATCTGATTCAGGACGAGCAGAAATCTGTGAGAAATATATCGACCCAAAGACAAAAGAGCTGATAAGAACAATCTGTTCTGCAGGAGCGCTGTCGTGTGTGTGTGTGTGTGTGTGTGTGTGTGTGTGTGCACAAGAGCATTGCGTTCAGTCTCAGCTCGAGGTTCAGGCTCGTGTGTTCATCAGTGACGTCATCAGTGACCGCTGAACACGAGTAAACACACTCCAGAACTCCGGAAGGGAAACACATGCGAGTCTTACTTGTTCCAGTGGCTCTTGGAGTTCCGGTAGAGCGCCGGGAACATGATGGGTAAGATCCGGGCTGCGTTGTCACTGATGAGGCTCATGATGTACTCGTTGTTCCAGTAATACAGCGCTCTCTCCGCCACCTGACGGGAACACACGTCACATGACCACATGAACACACACAGATACGAGACTCAAACTCAGATTCTGCTCAGCTCGAGAGAAGACGATAGAGACAATATTCAGGAAGTCACAACAGTAATGTTTGGGTTATCTGATACAATGTATCGCTTTGGTTATTGGACAGATGCTTAAAAAAAAACGGTGCCCATTCCCTGCCAGGGCATTTCTTGATATAATGATTGTGTTCGTCTGAGAGAAGAGTGTCGTATACACCTAGGATGGCTTCAGGGAGAGAGAATCATGGGGTAATTTCCATTTTTGGGTGAACTATCCCTTTAAGAGCATATCAGAGCACGCTGTTGTTGGTGTTGTACAGGTGTGATCGACGCACCTGGAAGTGAGGGCTGGACACACACTTGGCTAGCTGGCGGAAGAGCGGCTCCATGACCTTGACGAACTCCGACGGCTCGATCACGTCCAGGATCTCCTCCAGCTCGTTCAGGAACATCACCTCCTTCGGGCTGTGGGTCTTGGGCCAGTACTTGAGCAGAGCCATGACCACCTGCACACGGCAGCACAGCGTCAGTCACATGATCACCTTCATCAGCCAATCAGAGAGAGCGAAGTCTTACCGGCTCTGTGAGCGTGCTGTCCTTCTCCAGGAACTGAACCACACAATACGCCAGCTGAGCGGGAACACACGACATTAGCACTGGGTTAGGGTTAGGGTTAGGGTACGGGTACGGGTTAGGGGTACGGGTACGTGACTGACCTGCGGGTGATAGACGCTCAGAGACTTCACCTTGTGCAGCGGGAGCAAAACCTTCAGCAGGAAAATCTTGTGCTCCTCTTTTAACGGTAAAGCAAAACCGTTGATGATGCTGTCGGAGAGAAGGAAGGAACACGCCTATCAGAAGATTTCCCAGCATGCAAAGGGACACATGTCACAAGCTCATGTTTTACCTTCCTAGGATCTCCAGTAGTTCAGCTATTCCGTTGTGATGCTCAGTCTCGTAAATAAACCTGCAAACACACACAAAACACCGTGTTTCAGGTTTACACACGGAGTAAAGCACAGACGATTCAGTCCTAACCAGCAGGAATGCATTATCACACCACTAACTCTGAGCATTGCTCACCTGTAGAATATGTTATTAACTTGCTTTCTGATGTAAGCGCGCAGCCCGAGAAACTTCCCGTATATCCGGTGCAGGGTGGTCTTCAGGAAGTCCCGTTCTCGAGGATCTTCACTGTCGAACAACTCTAGAAGCTGAGATAGAGCCAGACAACATGCAACAGTTTTAAACTGGTACTTGAAACTCTAATTCAGTAATGTACACGCTAGCGGTCAGCGTTCTGGCATCAGTAGGACGCTTTAATGTGTCTGAAAGAGTCTCTTCTGCTCACCAGGGCTGCGTTTATTTGATAAAAAATGTAAATTCTAATGTAAATCATCTGTTTTCTATGTGAATATACAGTAAAGTGTAATTTATTCCTGTGATCAAAGCTGAATTTTCAGCATCATTACTCCAGTCTTCAGTGTCACATGATCCTTCACAAATCACTCTAATGTGATGATTTGATGCTCAAGAAACATTTATGATTATGATCGATGTTGAAAACAACTTAATATTTGTGTTGAAACTGATACATTTTATTTTTCTGGATTCTTTGATGAATAGAAAATTAAAAAGAACAGCATTCATTTGAAACACAATATTTTATAACATTATAAATGTCTTTACTGTCACTTTTGATCAATTTAATGCGTCCTTGATTAATAAAAATCAATAAATCTAGCTTACACATTTACCCAAATTATCATACGCCTGTTTAACCGAAGCTAATCTGTGTGTGTTTCTCCATCCCCAATGTCACTTCTCTGTGTTTTACGGCCCTGACGAGAACGTCGGTCTCCTCGGCTGTGAACCGCTCCTGGCAAATCCGCCGTTATAATAGTAATCCGCCATGGAACAAGCGCGCCTGCTCTTAAAGGGAATGTGAGATGACGCTCTGATTGGTTTATTTCACGTTACGCCCAAACCACACCTATGAGTAATGAAGCTCTTCAGACCAACACATTTTAGATTTGCGTCGGAGAGTCATTTATCCCGCCGGTATAATAGCAACAGCGCCCGAGATCCGCCCACAAAGTTACTTGTGTTTCGCGCTTGATACTTGCGTTTCAGATCGTTAAAATAGGGCCCTTAATCTTTTGTAGCATTATAAATGTCTTTACTGTCACTTTTGATCAATTTAATGCATCCTTGATTGATAAAAGTATTAATTTACTTATTTTTCCCCTCAAAACTTTTGAAGTGACGTGTATTTCCACAAAAATCTGAAGCAGCACAACAGTTTTTTTCAACACTGATAATAATCATAAATGTTTCTTGAGCATCAAATCATCATATTATTCTGATTTGTGAAGGATCATGTGACACTGAAGACTGGAGTAATGATGCTGAACATTCAGCTTTGATCACAGGAATAAATTACACTTTACTGTATATTCACATAGACAACAGATGATTTACAGATGATTTACATGACATATTTCACTGTATTTTTTATCAAATAAACGCAGCCCTGGTGAGCAGAAGAGACTCTTTCAGACACATTAAAGCGTCCTACTGATGCCAGACCGTTGACCGCTAGTGTGTATAAAGTGAAAATAAGAATCTGTACCTGCATCACAAATTTCTGGTCTATGTACTTCTTTGCAACATTGGGCTGAAAATCGGGCGACTCTAGAAACCGCAGGAAGAACTCGTACACCAGCTTCAGGAAACAGAGATGCAGTGATGAGCAACAGGTCAAACGAGTTCAGATGTTCTGTGTTATTCAGACGCTCTCGTTCACACCGCGACCCGACGCTGATAACAGCCAACATCAGCCGGGTCAGCTCTGATTGGTCGTGGTGTGAACGGTGTCAGGGTCATGTGACTGATGATGTCATCAGCACCTGTAGGTGAGGCCACGCTGCTTCCAGAGTAGGTTCGTCCTCCTCGGGGTCAAACTCTGCTCCCGTCGGGTTGGACGAAGGCGGAAGAGCCCTGAACATGTTGATGGCAAACTGCAACACACACAT
This sequence comes from Rutilus rutilus, assembly GCF_951802725.1. Taxonomy (NCBI): domain Eukaryota; kingdom Metazoa; phylum Chordata; class Actinopteri; order Cypriniformes; family Leuciscidae; genus Rutilus; species Rutilus rutilus. The sequence continues at coordinate 35,212,427 of NC_140226.1, forward strand.
ACAGGAACACGCATCATCAGCACACATCAACACACGCATCATCATCATCATCAGCACGCGCGTCATCCGAACCGTTCACAGTTCAGGTACTGAAGTGTCTTTTTTAAATCATTTACAGCTGAACTTGAAGCAACAATGGATAATTTACCTCAGATCTTGAAAATAAATGAAAGTGGAAGATGGTTCAAACCAACATTAGAGATGCTGCGACGCCATTGGTCCACTGGTTACTCCAGTTATCCAATCACAGCTGACGCTGAGTCACATGAGGTTCGAGGGATTTATTCAGTAAATGTGTTTCTGTTGTAGTTTATGTGCAGGTCTTCTTATCAAATAAAAAAAACGATCAGCCTATAATGAGAGCATGTTCTTCACGCGCATGTTTTGCAAATCTTGGCGCTTCCATCCAGTGTTTTATATGTGATATCCCAAAATGTGCATAAAAGAAACGTAGGTGGATGAACAGAGCTATAGATTAGACAATCAGCCAGCAGATTCTCATATAAATATCCTGCAATCAATCACTGGGCTCAGGTGCGTCACGTCTCATCCAGACAGGCGGGCGATCGACCGCCACATTAACAATAACGCTATTAGCATTGGCAGCAGTCGTGCAGCTTTGATCATGTGACTGAAAGACATGAAAGCTGGGGTTCACTCACACACACAGCTGATCTGTTCAACAGCTCGCCGGTGTGTCGACATTATCAAACAAGAGTTTCTGGAGCGAGAGCTTGAGGAATATTGTCAAGCGGTGCAACGGTTCAAACTGCTCACGGTTCGGTTTGTGTCAGGGTTTTGCTACGGTTCAGTATGTGCTATATATATATATATGTATGTTCAGGGAAAAAAGGTCTACTGTCAAATAAAAATAAAGAAATAAAAAACAAATAATCTTAACTACAAGCAACAGCACAAATAAATACAACAGAGCAAAGATACTATAAACAGTGCTTTCAGGTTCTTCAGTTCAGGTCTAACATTAGTTTTCAGGGACAGAAATTGAATAAAGTAATATATAAAATAACATTGCATATTTGACTATGAGTTAAAGAATAATCCTTATTAAAGTAACAAAAGCTATTCAATCAAGAGCAGCGAGTGATGTCCTTGTCTTTCGCTGTTTGATTAGCATTAGACACAGACAGCAGGAATATTAGGCTGCTGTCCCTTTAAGACATTACGCATGGATGCAAAATACTGATAATGTTCCATATAATGCGTTGTCTTTCTCGACTGTATGAGTTCACGTGAGGCATAACAGACTCTGCCTGCTAGGATTCTCATCAAGACGGACATGTTGACAAATTTTGTGTGAATTTGTCCATTCAAGCACAAGACTTGAACGAGAACTCAGTATTCGCGTGCTGTCTGAGACTTGTGCGCGCTTTGGAGGAACACACACACACACACACGCACACGCACGCACACACACACACACACACACACACGCACGCACGCACACACACACACACACACACACACACACACACACACACGCGCGCACACACGTGAGTGCTCTTTCGCGTTTTGGTCTTAAATGTTTACATTGACCAGGCTTAAATGAGTTTAGTTTAAACACATGATAGCAACCGCAGTGCTAGTCGCTTTCATCACCTCTGGCTTTTGTCTCGCTCAGTCGGGACATTTAATATTCAGCAGTATTATTGATCTCCTGCACTGACACCATTATATGAGATCTGAACTGAGCTGGACGATGACATCATGGTTTACTGAACTAAATTATAACTTCTCTGAACTTCCTTAAGCTGGACTGTGACGATATTTTCTTCTGGAAACAAACTTTGCATTATTCTCCTTAATACTTTTTTTTTTTTTTTATGTCGACAAAAAACTATTGCGAAATGACGGCGTTTCCATTAGCTGATGTTATGCGACTACACCTCCATTTTTCCTCTCGCGATCAGTAAAATCATTCCAAAACCCATGGCAATGGACGTTGGTGGGTTTATGTACTATATCTCAGCCACTGCACTGGCTATTATTATTACCCGAAGGAGACGTATGTGTGTTTCCAAGCATTAATGATAAGAAACGACCCTTATGTTACGACCCTGTGAGCGGCACATATGAGGAGTTTCTGGGTGTTTCTCCCTCAGATCTGCTTCCAGGTCTTGATTGTGGCATTTATTTGAGGATTAGAATCCATTATTCCTGTAATTATTTTGTCTTTTATGAATTTAATAAAGAGCTCTGTCTCGTATTCTGTCCAAACACACCGCGTCATCACGTCAGCTGACCTGTAAATGCGCAAAAACTGTTTCCATTGCAGGTTTGCAAAATATTTCTTTCTCGAATTGCCTGAAAAACCTCCTCATGCGAGCGGGAAAACTTTTTTGCAATAAATGGGAGTTTTTGCAAAATTGACGTGTTTCCGTGTTGACGTGACGTGATGCGCAATTTTAAGGGTAATGGAAACGCAACTAGTGTTGTAAAAAGCGCTGTATAAATAAAGGAGACTTGACTTGACGAGTGCGTCTGGACCGGTGAGCGGAGAACGGTACGGTTGGGTGTGTGTACCGAGGACCGTCTCCATCATGATAAGGCTCATCTGAGGCTGTAAATAGCAGAGCATGTGAAGGCAGCGTCAGCGAGGCATAAGACTGGAGATACGAGGACACAGAGCCTCATTGATCCGGCGATCGCTGGACTCACCATGTGCACCACCTCGGGGTAGATGGGCTCGGTGATCACGCTGCGGTTGTGTGTGAGGAACTCCACCATCTCGCTGAGCGCCGCACGCTTCACCTCCTTCCATTTCAGGTCGCTGAGCGGGTCGGACAGGAAGTCGAAGAGAACGCAGCACTGGCGCAGCTTCTGGACGAAGAGCTTCTCCTGCTCGGCCGGAGCCACGTCTGCAACACACACACACACACGTTACTGATCACTGATGATCTCTGCAACACACACACACATTACTAATCACTGATGATCGTTACAACTAATGATCTCTGCAACACACACACATTACTAATCACTGATGATCGTTACAACTAATGATCTCTGCAACACACACACGTTACTAATCACTGATGATCGTTACAACTAATGATTTCTGCAACACACACACGTTACTAATCACTGATGATCTGTAACCTGTAGGGTTATCACTAACCCTAACCCTAACCCTTTATCAGATATGAGAAACATTCAGATGTTGTATATATTGGTCATTTGTTGGGGATTTTATCATGTGTAATGATCTTTTGGTGTGTCATGTGATGTGATTTGGCTCAGGGACAGTAGATTAAATTTAGCTTTGTTGCTAATTCTGGGGCAGCTTTTTTACTGTCCATTAACCCTGTCAAATAAAGAATTAAATAAAAATAAAAATAAATGCAAACTTCAGCTGTAAAGCAGCTCTACAGAAGATGATAGTCATTATTCACATCAGTTTGATAACAGTGTAAAGTTCATCAATTATTAATAGAGTTCGGTTGCAGCTGTAAAGTTTTGTATTGTAAAACTATAGTAATGGTGTCAGGAACAGACATTTACTCAGCCTCTGTAGACTATAAAGCAAAATAGCTTCATTTTTGTGGTTACAACATTATCATTAAACTGTTGCCAATGCTTTCACTTAAATTCTGATAATTGTTTTCTTGAGTCTGTCCATTCAGTTCATGCCTTGATTAAAGTTAAATCAGCATGAAATCATAATGTTGACTCAGAATCAGTTCCTCTTGCAGATTTCTGATGATGTGGGCGGGGCTATGACCTGTCACTCACAGGAGATCAGACAATAGCAAACCACAGCCATTATATCCTCATCATCTACTCTGACTGACACTCCATAAGCGCTGCTGAAATGAGTTGGACTGATGTTATGAGATCACTTAAACTTGTGTGGGATATTACAAAAAGGATAATAAAGCTGAAAGTCTCGAATGAGCTCTTTATTATTCAACAGTGAGAGAGAGGTCGAGACAGAACGAGCTCTCACACATCTCCATGGAGAGGTCGAGACAGAACGAGCTCACGCACATCTCTAGAAGAGGTCGAGACAGAACGAGCTCTCACACATCTCTAGAAGAGGTCGAGACAGAACGAGCTCACGCACATCTCTAGAAGAGGTCGAGACAGAACGAGCTCTCACACATCTCTAGAAGAGGTCGAGACAGAACGAGCTCACGCACATCTCTAGAAGAGGTCGAGACAGAACGAGCTCACGCACATCTCCATGAAGAGGTCGAGACAGAACGAGCTCACGCACATCTCTAGAAGAGGTCGAGACAGAACGAGCTCACGCACATCTCTAGAAGAGGTCGAGACAGAACGAGCTCACGCACATCTCCATGAAGAGGTCGAGACAGAACGAGCTCACGCACATCTCTAGAAGAGGTCGAGACAGAACGAGCTCACGCACATCTCTAGAAGAGGTCGAGACAGAACGAGCTCACGCACATCTCTAGAAGAGGTCGAGACAGAACGAGCTCACGCACATCTCTAGAAGAGGTCGAGACAGAACGAGCTCACGCACATCTCTAGAAGAGGTCGAGACAGAACGAGCTCACGCACATCTCTAGAAGAGGTCGAGACAGAACGAGCTCACGCACATCTCTAGAAGAGGTCGAGACAGAACGAGCTCACGCACATCTCCATGAAGAGGTCGAGACAGAACGAGCTCACGCACATCTCTAGAAGAGGTCGAGACAGAATGAGCTCACGCACATCTCTAGAAGAGGTCGAGACAGAACGAGCTCACGCACATCTCTAGAAGAGGTCGAGACAGAACGAGCTCACGCACATCTCCATGAAGAGGTCGAGACAGAACGAGCTCACGCACATCTCTAGAAGAGGTCGAGACAGAACGAGCTCACGCACATCTCTAGAAGAGGTCGAGACAGAACGAGCTCTCACACATCTCTAGAAGAGGTCGAGACAGAACGAGCTCTCACACATCTCTAGAAGAGGTCGAGACAGAACGAGCTCACGCACATCTCTAGAAGAGGTCGAGACAGAACGAGCTCTCACACATCTCTAGAAGAGGTCGAGACAGAACGAGCTCACGCACATCTCTAGAAGAGGTCGAGACAGAACGAGCTCTCACACATCTCTAGAAGAGGTCGAGACAGAACGAGCTCTCACACATCTCTAGAAGAGGTCGAGACAGAACGAGACAGAACGAGTTCTCGCACATCTCTAGAAGAGGTCGAGACAGAACGAGCTCACGCACATCTCTAGAAGAGGTCGAGACAGAACGAGCTCACGCACATCTCTAGAAGAGGTCGAGACAGAACGAGCTCACGCACATCTCTAGAAGAGGTCGAGACAGAACGAGCTCACGCACATCTCTAGAAGAGGTCGAGACAGAACGAGCTCACGCACATCTCTAGAAGAGGTCGAGACAGAACGAGCTCACGCACATCTCTAGAAGAGGTCGAGACAGAACGAGCTCACGCACATCTCTAGAAGAGGTCGAGACAGAACGAGCTCACGCACATCTCTAGAAGAGGTCGAGACAGAACGAGCTCTCGCACATCTCTAGAAGAGGTCGAGACAGAACGAGCTCACGCACATCTCTAGAAGAGGTCGAGACAGAACGAGCTCTCACACATCTCTAGAAGAGGTCGAGACAGAACGAGCTCTCACACATCTCTAGAAGAGGTCGAGACAGAACGAGACAGAACGAGTTCTCGCACATCTCTAGAAGAGGTCGAGACAGAACGAGCTCTCACACATCTCCATGAAGAGGTCGAGACAGAACGAACTCTCACACATCTCCATGAAGAGGTCGAGACAGAACGAGCTCTCACACATCTCCATGAAGAGGTCGAGACAGAACGAGCTCTCACACATCTCTAGAAGAGGTCGAGACAGAACGAGCTCTCACACATCTCCATGAAGAGGTCGAGACAGAACGAGCTCTCACACATCTCTAGAAGAGGTCGAGACAGAACGAGACAGAACGAGTTCTCGCACATCTCTAGAAGAGGTCGAGACAGAACGAGCTCTCACACATCTCTAGAAGAGGTCGAGACAGAACGAGTTCTCGCACATCTCTAGAAGAGGTCGAGACAGAACGAGCTCTCACACATCTCTAGAAGAGGTCGAGACAGAACGAGCTCACGCACATCTCTAGAAGAGGTCGAGACAGAACGAGCTCTCACACATCTCCATGAAGAGGTCGAGACAGAACGAGCTCACGCACATCTCTAGAAGAGGTCGAGACAGAACGAGCTCACGCACATCTCTAGAAGAGGTCGAGACAGAACGAGCTCACGCACATCTCTAGAAGAGGTCGAGACAGAACGAGCTCACGCACATCTCTAGAAGAGGTCGAGACAGAACGAGCTCACGCACATCTCTAGAAGAGGTCGAGACAGAACGAGCTCACGCACATCTCTAGAAGAGGTCGAGACAGAACGAGCTCACGCACATCTCTAGAAGAGGTCGAGACGGGGTCAGACACATGATCTCATCAGCTCTTATCGAACCAGCCTCCAGCGGCACAGGTGCATCATCAGGACAGGCTGGACCCTCTACCATCCACACACAGTTTAGATATATAAACATTAATGTTTAATTGAGCACTAATAAAGGACAAGCAGTCAGTAGGTGGACACGGCAAGAGCGCGCAAGTGTTTTTTTCAGAATACCCAGTTCTGCTGTTATTCAGTGCTCTGTTTGACTCAAGGTAAGCCTATCTTCGATTCTCTACTTATTTTAGATTTTTACCTTCACACAAATCTGTATTTTATTTAGACGCGTTCCTACATTAAATAACAGCCGCGTGTGAAAATTATTGCAGTTTAATTGCACTTAAGTATTGCCTCCTAGCAGCTAGTTTCGATTTGTCCCATTTTCGCTTTATTTGCTTAATTGCTTGGCCGAGACAGCTGTCCTCACTCAGCGGTGAAAGCACTATATCTCTGTAGTTTGCGCAGCGGAAGCATTCAGCCCTCGTGTTCAGCCTCCGCGTGTGAAGACCGACTCGGGGAAAGACCATCGACTCTACCTGCGCGACTCCACCGAGCAACGACACCAGGAAGGCACTTAAGTATCTCCTTTTCCCTTTCCTTTCCCAGTTTTATCTTATTTTCCCTTACTCAGCATGTGCTTTCAATACATTCCTGTTGTCTCTCAGCAACGCTCTTTCATCACGCGCAGAAGGCAGCGCAATACTGCTAATCTGCGTCCCATTCTCTCATCCTCACACACACCTCTCTCTCTCTCCGTGGGTCTATGGAATTGTCAGTCAGCCGTCAATAAAGCTGACTTTATCCCAGCCTTTGCATCTCAATCTACTCTTAATATTTTGGGCTTGATTCATCCAGAAGACTCAGCAACCCCCGCTGCTCTCTCTAACAATTTCTCTTTCTCTCACTCCCCTCGCCAGTCTGGGAGGAGTGGGGGTACAGGGCTTCTCATTTCTAACAATTGGAAATACTCAACGCTCTCTTCTCTATGCAATAACAACTCGTTTGAATATCATGCTATTACACTTACAACTCCCAGTAAGATCCATATTGTAGTCATATATCGGGTCAGCTGGGAAGCTTAGTAGAGGAGCTGGATGTGCTGCTGTCCTCTTTCCCTGAGGACGGCTCCCCACTGGTAGTCTTTGGTGACTTCATCATTCATCTCGAGAGGCTGTATGCGACAGACTTCATCTCTCTCCTAGCCTCTTTCGATCTCAGACGCTCATCACCACAGGCACTCACACATCAGGCAACCAACTGGACCTGGTCTACACATGGACATCACAGACAACATTCTGGTGAGACCTCTCCATGTTTCAGATCATTTCCTCATTACTTTCAGTCTACAACTCTCTCCCCGTGCTCCACCAAACCCCCCACCAGTCACTTTCAGACCAAACCTGCACTCACTTTCTCCCATCTCTCCTCTGCCATGTCATCTTCTCTTCCCTCACCCTCACAGCTCTCATCTCTGGATGTGAATACCGTATGCTCCATCTTAACCTCTTCTCTAGACATGATCTGCCCTCTCTCCTCCAGGCCTGCACGCGCTGGACCCTCTGACCCCTGGTGATCTGAGGTTCTTCATGAACACCGGACCGAACTCAAGGCAGCGGAGAGGAAATGGCCCAAATGAAAAGACACATCTGACCTGAGTATGTATCAGTCTCTGCTCTCTTCCTTTTCTGTTGATGTTAATTTCTTCATATTTCCACAACAAGATCAACAGCTCCTCCAACACACGATCACTCTTCAAGACATTCAGCTCTCTCCTCTGTCCACCTCCACCTCCGCCTCCTCTTTAACCGCTGACATTTTTGCTAACTTCTTCACCAACAAAACAACAGCTATCAGCAGTCAGTTCTCAGCTCCACACACACAGGAACCCAGACCGACCCCTTCCACGGCCAATAACCCTCTCTCCTCCTTCTCTCCGCTAACCGATGAAGAAGAATCTAAGCTTCTCCTCTCCAGTCATCCTCCCTCCTGTCCTCTAGAGCCCATCCCCTCACACCTTCTACAAGCCATCTCTCCCACACTTCTACCAGCACTCACACACATCATCAACTCATCCCTCCATACTGGCATTTCCCTACAGCATTCCAGCCGGCTCGGGTTACTCCACTGCTGAAACCAACACTAAACACATCACTTGTAGAATTACAGACCTGTCTCTCTCCTACCATTCATTGCGAAAACACTTGAAAGAGCTGTTTTCAACCAAGTAACATCCTTCCTGTCTCTGAACAACCAGCTGGATGTCAACCAATCCGGCTTCAAGAAAGGGCATTCAACTGAAGACTGCATTACTGTCGGTCAGAGAAGCCCTACGGATCCCAAACGCTGCTTCCAAATCTTCAGTTCTCATTCTCCTGGATCTGTCTGCTGCCTTCGACACTTTGAATCATCAGATCCTTCTGTCCACCCTCTCATCTCTGGGCATCACAGGAACTTCCCTCCACTGGTTTGAGTCCTATCTCACAGGTAGGTCCTTCAGGGACACATGGAGAGGCGAGGTATCCAAAGCACATCCACAGGGGTTCCTCAGGGCTCAGTGCTGGGACCCCTCCTCTTCTCCGTCTACACCACATCACTGGGACACATCATACAGGCACATGGTTTCTCCTACCACTGCTATGCTGATGACACACAGCTCTTCCTCTCATTTTAACCAGATGATCCCACAGTAGCTGCATGGATCTCAAGCTGTCTGGCGGACATCTCCACATGGATGAAGGATCATCACCTGCAGCTCAACCTGGCAAAGACTGAGCTTCTCGTCCTCCCTGCCAATCCGTCTCTACAGCACAACTTTAATATCCAGCTTGATTCATCATCAATCACCCCATCAAGGTCGGTCAGAAATCTTGGAGTAATATTGGATGACCAGCTGACCTTCACAGACCACATTTCAAAGACAGCTCGATCATGCAGGTTTGCACTGCACAACATCAGG
>NC_140226.1:35226825-35251825 GCF_951802725.1 Rutilus rutilus
CCAGAACACACACCTCGTTCTCAGACCAGCAGCCCATGGACACACAAATGGGCGCAAATGCATTTGCTATTTAAACAACGTGGCGCAGGACGTGAAAATGAAAACTGCGTCAGGCTGAAACTATCAAAAAACACTTGCGTTGCGCTTGCCGCTGCATTGTGCCGGGTGTAAGATAGGACCCTGAGAGTCTGAGCTCAAACACACAAACACACACTCACACACACACCACAGAAAACACCCAAAGCTGTCAAACAAACATCATTATTAAAGCAGCCTTTCCAGAACACTGAGCTCTTCTGAACACACACACACGTGAACAGCTTTTCAAATCAAAATTACCAGGACTACTCAAGGCCGAGTCAAGTCCAAGACCAGGACTAGTCGAGGCCGAGTCAGGTCCAAGACCAGGACCAGTAGAGACTGAGTCAAGTCCAAGACCAGGACTAGTAGAGACTGTGTCGAGTCCAAGACCAGGACTAGTAGAGACTGTGTCGAGTCCAAGACCAGGACTAGTCGAGGCCGAGTCAAGTCCAAGACCAGGACGAGTTGAGTCCAAGACCAGGACTAGTAGAGACTGTGTCGAGTCCAAGACCAGGACTAGTCGAGGCAGAGTCAAGTCCAAGACCAGGACTAGTCGAGGCAGAGTCAAGTCCAAGACCAGGACCAGTAGAGACTGAGTCAAGTCCAAGACCAGGACTAGTAGAGACTGTGTCAAGTCCAAGACCAGGACTAGTCGAGTCCAAGACCAGGACTAGTCGAGTCCAAGACCAAGACTAGTCAAGGCAGAGTCAAGTCCAAGACCAGGACGAATCGAGGCCCGAGTCAAGTCCAAGACCAGGACTAGTCGAGACCGAGTCGAGTCCAAGACCAGGACTAGTCGAGACCGAGTCGAGTCCAAGACCAGGACTAGTCGACCGAGTCGAGTCCAAGACCAGGACTAGTAGAGACTGTGTCGAGTCCAAGACCAGGACTAGTCGAGGCCGAGTCAAGTCCAAGACCAGGACGAGTCGAGTCCAAGACCAGGACTAGTTGAGGCCGAGTCGAGTCCAAGACCAGGACTAGTCGAGGCCGAGTCGAGTCCAAGACCAGGACTAGTCGAGGCCGAGTCGAGTCCAAGACCAGGACTAGTCGACCGAGTCGAGTCCAAGACCAGGACTAGTAGAGACTGTGTCGAGTCCAAGACCAGGACGAGTCGAGTCCAAGACCAGGACTAGTAGAGACTGTGTCGAGTCCAAGACCAGGACGAGTCGAGTCCAAGACCAGGACTAGTAGAGACTGTGTCGAGTCCAAGACCAGGACGAGTCGAGTCCAAGACCAGGACTAGTAGAGACTGTGTCGAGTCCAAGACCAGGACGAGTCGAGTCCAAGACCAGGACTAGTCGAGGCCGAGTCAAGTCCAAGACCAGGACGAGTCGAGTCCAAGACCAGGACTAGTCGAGTCCAAGACCAAGACTAGTCAAGGCAGAGTCAAGTCCAAGACCAGGACGAGTCGAGGCCCGAGTCGAGTCCAAGACCAGGACTAGTCGAGACCGAGTCGAGTCCAAGACCAGGACTAGTCGAGACCGTGTCGAGTCCAAGACCAGGACGAGTCGAGTCCAAGACCAGGACTAGTAGAGACTGTGTCGAGTCCAAGACCAGGACGAGTCGAGTCCAAGACCAGGACTAGTAGAGACTGTGTCGAGTCCAAGACCAGGACTAGTCGAGTCCAAGACCAGGACTAGTAGAGACTGTGTCGAGTCCAAGACCAGGACGAGTCGAGTCCAAGACCAGGACTAGTCGAGGCCGAGTCAAGTCCAAGACCAGGACGAGTCGAGTCCAAGACCAGGACTAGTCGAGTCCAAGACCAAGACTAGTCAAGGCAGAGTCAAGTCCAAGACCAGGACGAGTCGAGGCCCGAGTCGAGTCCAAGACCAGGACTAGTCGAGACCGAGTCGAGTCCAAGACCAGGACTAGTCGACCGAGTCGAGTCCAAGACCAGGACTAGTAGAGACTGTGTCGAGTCCAAGACCAGGACTAGTCGAGGCCGAGTCAAGTCCAAGACCAGGACGAGTCGAGTCCAAGACCAGGACTAGTCGAGGCCGAGTCGAGTCCAAGACCAGGACTAGTTGAGGCCGAGTCGAGTCCAAGACCAGGACTAGTCGAGGCCGAGTCGAGTCCAAGACCAGGACTAGTCGAGGCCGAGTCGAGTCCAAGACCAGGACTAGTAGAGACTGTGTCGAGTCCAAGACCAGGACTAGTCGAGTCCAAGACCAGGACTAGTAGAGACTGTGTCGAGTCCAAGACCAGGACGAGTCGAGTCCAAGACCAGGACTAGTAGAGACTGTGTTGAGTCCAAGACCAGGACTAGTAGAGACTGTGTTGAGTCCAAGACCAGGACTAGTCGAGATTGAGTCGAGTCCAAGACCAGGACTAGTTGAGACCGAGTCGAGTCCAGCTGAGACAGTCAAGACAGAGACAGAAAAAAAGAACTTGCACTTATTTACAGTAACGAACATAGTGTTAACTGTTGTCAACTCGCTTCTTCACTAGCCTACACCTCGACCACTGTGTGTGTGTGTGCGTGTGTTTATGTGTGTGTGTGCGTGTGTGTTCGTTAGAGGAGCCGACACATGACCCGTTTAATAGCACATTTCGGTGCCCATCGCTAAATAACACGTTCATATCGCAATGACACTGAAAATACAATTCATCTTCCAGCTCTATTTTCTAGCTTCATAAACAGACTCGAATGCACAGGCTAACTTTCACGCTCGGGTTGGAACAATGACTGACGCACACACGGAGCCAGGCATCTACCCGGCGACCAATCAATGCCTATTCTAGATGGATTGTGTATTAAACCAATAACGTTACCCTTTTCTGAACAAGTGCGCTCCATCAGTGGTTCTGTTTTTAAGGAGAAAAAAGCATATATTATTGCTGGACTCGGTCGAGACCATCTAGAACTCCGAGCCCGGACTTGAGTACCACAGCACGCCATAAAGCTTCATTGTGTTTTACATAACCCTAACCCTACTGTATTACAGAAACATCTCATCATCTTCAGTCTAACCCTAACCCTACTGTATTACAGAAACATCCCATCATCTTCAGTCTAACCCTAACCCTACTGTATTACAGAAACATCCCATCATCTTCAGTCTAACCCTAACCCTACTGTATTACAGAAACATCCCCTCATCTTCAGTCTAACCCTAACCCTACTGTATTACAGAAACATCCCCTCATCTTCAGTCTAACCCTAACCCTACTGTATTACAGAAACATCCCCTCATCTTCAGTCTAACCCTAACCCTACTGTATTACAGAAACATCCCCTCATCTTCAGTCTAACCCTAACCCTACTGTATTACAGAAACATCCCCTCATCTTCAGTCTAACCCTAACCCTACTGTATTACAGAAACATCCCCTCATCTTCAGTCTAACCCTAACCCTACTGTATTACAGAAACATCCCCTCATCTTCAGTCTAACCCTAACCCTACTGTATTACAGAAACATCCCATCATCTTCAGTCTAACCCTAACCCTACTGTATTACAGAAACATCCCCTCATCTTCAGTCTTACAGTAAGATCTGAGAAGCTCAATGGTCTTAATGAGATATTAACTGAATCCATCACTACAGTTTTTAAAGTCCCCATGAAATCAAATTCGACTTTTTTATATTTTTATGGAATATTGCAGTGTTTATTCTAAATGATTTATCGGTGCACTGCACATCATTATTGTGTTAAAAATCTTGAGTCAGAATAACTGTCACTCATGAGATCAGCCAATAACAAACCACAACCATCCAATCAATTCCCCACAGACACAATCAAGCCCCGCCCACATTCTGAAGGGCATCAGGTGATTCTCAGCTGTCCTGAGTTTGTGTTTATAGACAGAGATGCAGCTGACCTCAGACCAGCTCTACTGACAGATGCTGCTGATGATGATGATGATGATGATGAGAAGCAGGGGTCGCAACGAGCGCAGGATGTAATGCTGAGGGCAGGTTTCTGCTGTTCTCGTGTCACTGAAGCATCACTCTGAGATGAGAGCTGTGTGTCACTGATGAACTGGACAATAAAGTGTCACTGAGATGCAGGTCAACAATCATGAGCATCCGCTGAGATCTAAATTATGCATCACGAACATCCTGTTCATTAGAGGAAGACCAGATCCACGCGGAGCATCAATTCTTAATTCAAGGCCTGAACTGATGCTTAAGACGGACAAAAACACTGATGTAGTAGAGAACACACACACTCACACACACTCACACACACACACACACACACACACACACACCTGTGAGAGCGTCCAGTGGCTCCAGCTCTCTGCTGATGCTCACACACACACACACACACACACACACACACACACACACCTGTGAGAGCGTCCAGTGGCTCCAGCTCTCTGCTGATGCTCACACACACACACACACACACACACACACACACACACACACACACACACACACACCTGTGAGAGCGTCCAGTGGCTCCAGCTCTCTGCTGATGCTCACACACACACACACACACACCTGTGAGAGCGTCCAGTGGCTCCAGCTCTCTGCTGATGCTCACACACACACACACACACACACACACACACACACACACACACACACACACACACACCTGTGAGAGTGTCCAGTGGCTCCAGCTCTCTGCTGATGCTCACACACACACACACACACACACACACACACACACACACACACACACACACACACACACACACACACACACACACACCTGTGAGAGTGTCCAGTGGCTCCAGCTCTCTGCTGATGCTCACACACACACACACACACACCTGTGAGACCGTCCAGTGGCTCCAGCTCTCTGCTGATGCTCACACACACACACACACACACACACACACACCTGTGAGACCGTCCAGTGGCTCCAGCTCTCTGCTGATGCTCACACACACACACACACCTGTGAGAGCGTCCAGTGGCTCCAGCTCTCTGCTGATGCTCACACACACACACACACACACCTGTGAGAGCGTCCAGTGGCTCCAGCTCTCTGCTGATGCTCACACACACACACACACACCTGTGAGACCGTCCAGTGGCTCCAGCTCTCTGCTGATGCTCACACACACACACACACACACACACACACCTGTGAGAGCGTCCAGTGGCTCCAGCTCTCTGCTGACGCTCACACACACACTCAGTCTGCGGTGTGTGTTCGGGCCGGACGTGTGTTTTCTGGTCCTGATCCTCTTATTCAGACCCTGATGAAACCAGAGTCACACAAGCAGATTCCCGTTACAAGCCTGATTTCCTGAAGCTGGGATCATTTATCCTCAGCAGATCTGGGTCACATTCACTGGACCCAGATCAGCTGCTCTCACTCACACACACACACACACACACACACACACACACACACACACACACACACACACACTTCAGTGGCAGGAAGAGTAAGAGTGGTTCTGTTGTTTGCTCTGGTCATTAAAGCTCTACAGTAATGTCTCTGAGGTAAACAGTTCTCCTTACGGTTAGATATTAATACAGTCTAATGACCTGGTCTTTGAAAGCAAATCAACAACTGAAATTAATATGAGATTCATGGTACAAAACATCTTATATAATGAACTATGATAATAATAATAATTTCAATCCAATTGCTATATTTATGATTACTGAAATCCTTTGGCTACAATGTTTGTAAGGCTGAACACTGCTAAAGTATGAACAATTGGGCACTTATGTCAGTATGTGTATTGCTAAATATCAACATTATGTTCTAAACTAACATGGACTGATACAGTCAACTAATCTGAACGTTTTCCACTTTACCTATTTTCATCCAATAATCAATATTTACCTCATTGTCAGAGTCCTGATCATCTTCATGCTGTTTGCTCCCCTTTCTGCTGGATTTCACAGACTGAAAACAGATTAGATAGATAGATCGATAGATAGATCGATAAAAAGTTAATTGAAGTAATCTACCTATAAGATTATCTAGAAATCGTATAGTTAGTCAATCATTTTTTCAACAGAAAGTCTTACCTTGTCTTTCTTTGACTTATGCGGCATCATGAGTGACAGGATCATGAACTGACTGACTGAACACACATACGCGCGCGCGCGCGAGACCGCTGATTGACAGGTGCCAGTCACGTGATAGATGCCGCTCCATTTACGATTCAAAACCTCTATGTTCAAAACAGACTTTAGTTTAGGGTTCATGTAAGTTATTGTTTTGGTTTACTAGTCAGTATATTTAGTAAGTGAGCGACATGCTTCTAGACTAAATGCAAACGTTATGCTGCCTCAAGGGTTTTCAAGCAGTCTGCCACCTTATAATTATTATAAATTTGTGTTTCCATATGTAAGTGTTTATATTAGTATTATTATTTTTATTTTATATTTCATGTAATTTGGGTGTGATCAGGGTGTGATGCACGAGAAAAGCGATGACGCTAGGCGTATGACGCTTTTCGGCTTTCTGGGTAATGTAGTTCAAATGTCACGTTAACTCATACGCTTCCCTGGTGGAAAAACTACATATCACAGACTTCCGCGAAACAATAAAGTTTCCCGACGAGCCGGGCGCTGGTCATTACGGTGATGTGACAGAGTCCGTGATACAGCGCGATCTCTCTCACAGCTCACTCATCGGTTAATATCGGCTAATCTCGGCTCATTGCGCAGGGAAATGTCTGACAGTGGCGGGGGAGAGGACGGTGGCGGTGTGATGGAGGGTTCTGCTGCCGTACACACAGTGGCGGACGCCTCAGTCCTGCAGAAACACATCCGAAAGCTCGTGCCACTGCTCCTGGAAGATGGCGGCGACGCGCCCGCGGCCCTCGAGAGCGCGCTGGAGGAGAAGAGCGCGCTCGAGCAGATGAAAAAGTTCCTGTCAGATCCACAGATTCACTCGATTCTGGTGGAACGGAACGCGCTGAAAGGTTAAAAGCCGCATGATCATCAATTCATCACATCTTAAGGGTTAAAATCACTCACATGCGTTATTAAGCTCATGATTGCGATGTCTGTGTGCGGGTTTGCCGAGACTGTCAGTCGATTTCGTGATGTTTTATTGCATTATTATCGCAGGGTTTGTGTGGCCCCGCCCTGTTTGAGTCGCTCCTGTGATGTGTCAAAAATGAAAGTTTAGTTCATGTTTATTTTAGAAACATGGCTGCAAAGAGACTGCTTGAATTTGTGCTAAAATGTCAACAATAAGTGATCAATGCGCGTTCAGGGCGTGTTTGCTGCACTGCAGATCGGTGACGTCACGATCATCTGAGTAGGACAGATCGATTCCTCGATTTTAACCGGTATCGATTCTTAAGTCCCAGTCAGGAATCAATCTTTTAACTTTAGTTGTTTTTAGTTGATGCGTGAACAAATTTCTCTAAACATTATTTCTAGCTCATGCCATCACATAATCACAATAAGTTGTGTTAATTTTGATTTTAAAGTATCGTCTTTCATATTCTGTCAGTTTTATCACTAAATGTGTGTTTAATGTGTGTGACAGCTGAACCGATCATCTCTTCATCTTTAAGTTACAGCAGTAAATAAACATCAGTGAACATCAGAAGGAATGTTGAAATATTCAGAACTGATATCGATCATGTCTCATGTAATCCATCAATCAGTGTTTCAACCGCGGAAAGACGTCAATAAAACGGCTTGAGAACAATAATGTAATTTACCTCAGACATTTAACGACGATAAACTCGATAGTTAGCTAGTAAAATAACTCTAGAGATGATCATTCTGATAAATATGCGCTATACAGTATTCATTATATTTTTACTGAACTTCGCTTTGGGCTTAAACTGCTCTTCAGAAACGCTACGGGTGACGTCACACTCGCTACGTCCATATTTTATACAGTCTGTGATCATAACCTGTGATATTACAGTAATGCAGGGTTCCTGTAGCGCTCACAGCTTCAGTTTGGAGAGATTTTATGACTTGAGATAAATTGTACTGCATCTGATCTACAGTATAGTGTGTGCCGGTGTGCCTCATGATTACAGTGATTTACTCTAGCAGTGTAGCGTCGGGACGGAGCGAGGCTGTGCTCGTGTTTAGATGAATGTGCTCTTGTGTACTCCAGTAACACACAGCCTCACGTCACATGTCTGGCTTTAAATAACAGTCGTGTTGAATGTTAAATAAAGGCTGATTCATCACTAACAGCCGGTTGTCTCTTGTGATTGATGCAGAGGATGTTGGCGATGAAGGCGAGGAGGAGCGCGAGTGCATTTCCTACAGCGTTAGCATCGACATCCACTACGGGCTCAAATCTAACAGGTGACGAGCGTCAAACATGTGATCCTGATCTGTGTGTGTCTGCTAATGTGAACGTGATCCTGATCCTGATCTGTGTGTGTCTGCTAATGTGAACGTGATCCTGATCCTGATCTGTGTGTGTCTGCTAATGTGAACGTGATCCTGATCCTGATCTGTGTGTGTGTGTCTGCTAATGTGAACGTGATCCTGATCCTGATCTGTGTGTGTGTGTCTGCTAATGTGAACGTGATCCTGATCCTGATCTGTGTGTCTGCTAATGTGAACGTGATCCTGATCCTGATCTGTGTGTGTGTCTGCTAATGTGAACGTGATCCTGATCCTGATCTGTGTGTCTGCTAATGTGAACGTGATCCTGATCCTGATCCTGATCCTGATCTGTGTGTGTCTGCTAATGTGAACGTGATCCTGATCCTGATCTGTGTGTGTGTGTCTGCTAATGTGAACGTGATCCTGATCCTGATCCTGATCTGTGTGTGTGTCTGCTAATGTGAACGTGATCCTGATCCTGATCTGTGTGTCTGCTAATGTGAACGTGATCCTGATCCTGATCTGTGTGTGTCTGCTAATGTGAACGTGATCCTGATCCTGATCTGTGTGTGTCTGCTAATGTGAACGTGATCCTGATCCTGATCTGTGTGTGTGTCTGCTAATGTGAACGTGATCCTGATCCTGATCTGTGTGTGTGTGTCTGCTAATGTGAACGTGATCCTGATCCTGATCTGTGTGTGTCTGCTAATGTGAACGTGATCCTGATCCTGATCCTGATCTGTGTGTGTCTGCTAATGTGAACGTGATCCTGATCCTGATCTGTGTGTGTCTGCTAATGTGAACGTGATCCTGATCCTGATCTGTGTGTGTCTGCTAATGTGAACGTGATCCTGATCCTGATCTGTGTGTGTCTGCTAATGTGAACGTGATCCTGATCCTGATCTGTGTGTGTGTGTCTGCTAATGTGAACGTGATCCTGATCCTGATCTGTGTGTGTGTGTCTGCTAATGTGAACGTGATCCTGATCCTGATCTGTGTGTGTCTGCTAATGTGAACGTGATCCTGATCCTGATCCTGATCTGTGTGTGTCTGCTAATGTGAACGTGATCCTGATCCTGATCTGTGTGTGTCTGCTAATGTGAACGTGATCCTGATCCTGATCTGTGTGTGTCTGCTAATGTGAACGTGATCCTGATCCTGATCTGTGTGTGTCTGCTAATGTGAACGTGATCCTGATCCTGATCTGTGTGTGTGTGTGTCTGCTAATGTGAACGTGATCCTGATCCTGATCCTGATCTGTGTGTGTCTGCTAATGTGAACGTGATCCTGATCCTGATCTGTGTGTGTCTGCTAATGTGAACGTGATCCTGATCTGTGTGTGTCTGCTAATGTGAACGTGATCCTGATCCTGATCTGTGTGTGTCTGCTAATGTGAACGTGATCCTGATCCTGATCTGTGTGTGTCTGCTAATGTGATCCTGATCCTGATCCTGATCTGTGTGTGTCTGCTAATGTGAACGTGATCCTGATCCTGATCTGTGTGTCTGCTAATGTGAACGTGATCCTGATCCTGATCTGTGTGTCTGCTAATGTGAACGTGATCCTGATCTGTGTGTCTCTGCTAATGTGAACGTGTTGTTTCAGCCTGGCGTTGATCAAGCGTACGGGAGTCATCGACGCGGATAAGCCGATCTCCACTCAGGTGCGTGTTCTGACGCTCAGCGAAGACTCCCCGTACGAGACCCTGCACTCCTTCATCAGCAATGCTGTCGCTCCGTACTTCAAATCCTACATCCGGGAGTCTGGCAAAGCCGACAGGTAACGTCTCCTCCGACATCATTCCTGAAGGAGTCGCTCACTTCAGAACTAAAGTCTCCTGATGATGTACTCTCCTCCTCGTCATCCAAGATGTTCATGTGTTTCTTTCTTCAGTGGGAAAGAAATGCAGGTTTTTGAGGAAAACACTCCAGGATGTTCCTCCATATAGTGTCTTCAATGGGGTCCAACGGGTCGAAGGTCCAGATGTGAGTTTCAGTGCAGCTTCAAAGTCTCGACACGATCCAGCCGAGGAATAAGAGTCTGATCTAGACAAACCAGCCGACATTTTACAACTAAATAAACATTTATATACTTTTATCCACTAATGCTGGTCTTGCACTCGCTGTGATGCGACAAATTACCTAATCATTTTGAAAGGTCACGCATGGGGTCTTGCACGTCCACGACTTCAGGCTTTACGTAATCAGGTCACTATATGGAGAACAATCCTGGAGTGTTTTCCTCAAAAACCTGCATTTCCACTGAAGACAGAAACACATGAACATCTTGGAGATTTTAGTTCTGAAGTGAGCGACTCCTTTGAAGAAGCTTTACAACCAAAGACAGAAACTCCTCCAGTCGTGATGCGGATGTAATGGATCAACACGCACCAATGCTGTGTTTTCTAAATGTCATCATTTGTTAACAAACAAGTATTCATTACTTCAGTGAGCTCATTGCATCTGCATTCAATTATTACATTGTTTAAATTAATACATTTTTAGCTGTGTTTTTTTATTTTTTTATATGTACATTTCTGAAATGCGTAACTTACACAGTTTCCTCTGATATCAGATCGCTGTAATGTGGACGCATGAGTTTTCTGTGAAGCTGCTGTGAAACGATGTGTATTGTGGACAGCGCTGTACAGATAAACGTGAGTTGAACTGAATGATGAAGTGTGTGTGTGTTCAGGGATGGGGATAAGATGGCCCCTTCGGTGGAGAAGAAGATCGCGGAGCTGGAGATGGGGCTCCTCCACCTCCAGCAGAACATCGAGATCCCCGAGATCAGTCTGCTCATACACCCCATCATCAGCAACGTGGCCAAGCAGTGCTACGAGCGCGCGGAGAAGCCCAAGGTCACTGACTTCGGGGATAAAGTGGAGGATCCCAGCTTCCTGAACCAGCTGCAGTCCGGCGTCAACCGCTGGATCCGGGAGATACAGAAGGTGTGTGTGTGTGTGTGTGTGTCTTTCAGCGTTACCTGTGACGTTACTGTACTGAAGGACTGCTAGGGTAAAAACACGATGTGATGCATTAGTGATGACCAAAACTGCATATCACGGTATTTTTCTAAGTTATACCGGTTTCACCACATGTTCTCCTGAGTGAGAGAGGAAACACTGCAGTAGATTGGGTTAGAACGCCCCGTTTTACTGTCATGAGGGAATATTGTAGAAGAATCCACACTAGTGTTAATGCAGGTTTGCAGTGTTTATAAAGAGCACCAGCAGGAGGCGCTGTAGGAGATGCAGCGGTTTCCACGGTAACGGCTCATAAACGCTGCTTTATCAGGAAACATAAAGAAAGATTCTATTGAAATAACATTGAAACTTTTCCAAAGACCGTCAGTTCCCTTCAGAAACATTGATATAGAAACACCCACGCCGCGTTTGGCCTGTGAAACGGTCAGTGCTCATGTTTATTCACCGAGGTCAAAGCCTTTTAGAAAATCTATTAGTGGCGGAGGGTGTTGATATTGTGAACCAATGTATGGGAAACACTGTAATATAATTTGACAGCTATCAATTATAGTTTAACCTCTCCATCTTCACCGTCAGGCTCAGTAACACACACACACACACACACACACACACACACACACACACACACACACACACACACACACACACACACACACACACACAGTGAACAGGGAAAGACCCTCCTGTGGTTCCAGCCAGACTGATGCTTCATGTTCAGAGCGCACAGAGCGTTTGGTGACCGGAGTGATGTGGGAAACAGAAGCTCAACCGTACAGAACGTGCAGGATTGAGCCTCGCTGGTTCTCATGGGTCCAGAAAGCTTTGAGCGTCCGCTTACCAAATCTGTGTGTTCAACATTAAGCGTCAGTTTTGGAGAAATAGACTTTCAGTGGCTCTCTACGATTTCATGAAAAAATACCTTAATATGTGTTTCGAAAGTTTGAAATAGCATGAGAGCGAGTGATTTTTGTGTGAACTGTGTGTAAACAGAAATGTTGTGGTTTGAGCCTGAGGTTTGTGCTGCTGTGTGTGTGTGTGCAGTTGTTTAAGGTGTTTGTGCTGCTGTGTGTGTTTGCAGGTGACGAAGCTGGACCGAGACCCGGCCTCAGGAACGGCCCTGCAGGAGATCAGCTTCTGGCTGAACCTGGAGCGAGCGCTCAACCGGATCCAGGAGAAGAGGGAGAGTCCCGAGGTCCTGCTCACTCTCGACATCCTCAAACATGGCAAACGCTTCCACGCCACCGTCAGCTTCGACACAGACACAGGTGACCATTCAAGTCCAGCACTCCACTTAAAAAAACTCCCCCACTCCTCTTACCCGTGTCGAGAAGCCGGGAAAATACCGGAAGTGGTGCGTTCCACAGGGAGAGTTCAGAAACGCATTATTACACCGTTTACTAAAGCTACGCGATATATTTAAAACCATTTACAATCATAATATAGCATAGTGCTATTGTGAAATCACAAAGGCTGAGATTCAAATAAATATATCCTCTGTTTCCCACAGAGAAGCACAACGCTTTAATTATGTACATGTGTGCAGAAACTCCATTCCTACAATAACGCACAGCTGTAGGCACGCTCCTCGTCTCTAACGCTTGTGTGCGTGTGTCTCTCAGGACTAAAGCAGGCTGTGGAGACGGTGAACGATTACAACCCCCTGATGAAGGACTTCCCCCTCAACGATCTGCTGTCGGCCACCGAACTCGACAAGATCCGGCAGGCGCTGGTGGCCATCTTCACTCACCTTCGCAAGATCCGGAACACCAAATACCCCATCCAGCGAGCGCTGCGACTGGTGGAGGCCATCTCCCGAGACCTGAGCTCTCAGCTGCTCAAAGTGCTGGGCACTCGCAAGCTCATGCACGTGGCCTACGAGGAGTTCGAGAAGGTACGACCCGGTCCAGTTTGATAATAAAAGCATTTAGTTCAGTTAGAGAACCGACACTACAATTTAAAAACTGAACGTGTCTGCTTGATAAACCGTGAGCCGAAGGAGAGTCGCAGCACAGATCAGCAACAGGAGTCAGATCTCATTCATCACGAGAGCGAGGATCTGACTGACAAGATGATGCCGGAATATTTGGTGTCGAAGCGAAATGTAAAATTGCCTATTTAAGCGAATTTGTCATTGCACTGTTTTGTTGTTGTTTTTCTCTAAGAATAATAGGCTAATGAACTCACCATTCAAGCAATCCGCCCCCGAATTGGCGCTAATTTAAAAGTGAAACTAAAATGCGCACGGGCATTAATAACGGTGCGTGTCCACGGCTGCGGAGTGAGCAGAATGGAGCGCTCCTGTCGTAGGAATGATTTATGAATGCCCGTGCGGACGTGTGCATTTTAGTTTCGCTTTCAAATTAGCGATTTAAAAGCCCCCGCCGGTGATCCCGTACTACCGGTGTTACTACTGGTGTTGTCACACTTTGATTAACCGCTGGGAAAATCTTTAGTCACGTCCCCAGTGTAAGCGCTCTTCTTCTCCTCCACAGGTGATGGTGGCGTGTTTCGAGGTCTTCCAGACGTGGGAGGACGAGTACGAGAAGCTGCAGGTGCTCCTGAGGGACATCGTGAAGAGGAAGAGGGAGGAGAACCTGAAGATGGTGTGGCGTCTGAGTCCCGCGCACCGGAAGCTGCAGGCCCGCTTGGACCACATGAGGCGCTTCAGGCGACAGCACGAGCAGCTGCGAGCCGTCATCGTGCGCGTGCTCCGGCCTCAGGTGTGCAGTCTGAACGCGTGACCTCTGACATGACTGAGTCTTTATTAATATGAACATTAACATTTAAATGAGCTCAAAGGTTGGGGGGGTATTTATCTCTACCGTGCACAGATTACAGGCGTCATGGCAGCTTCACAGTAATAAGCTGGGGATATTTTGGGGATATTTAATTTTATCAATCAATAAATTCCACTAGAAACAAACCTTGTTGTATTATTTTAATTTCATACTGTGACGCTGCTTTGATACAATCTGTATTGTGAAAAGCGCTATACAGATATACTTGACTTGACTTGACTTGACTTAATAAACAATCAATGATGCAAACATTAGATATGAGATGAATTCAGATTCAGCTGTATTGTCTTTTTAGAGCTGCTTTAGTCGTTCTTCAGATCAATTACTGTGTTGATGTTGCAAAATGCATCAATTAAACAGTTCAGTTCAGCTATAAGCAGACAGTAGTGTCATTAGATGTGAAGTAAAAGCTCACGTTTGGATTTCCCATAGTCTGAGTTGAATGATCAGTTGTATGAAAGCTAATAATGTGATGTAAAGACATGCGGTGCGTCCAGAATCACACCCTGTCTGAGTAGGTACGACTGAATTTGAATTTACTTTGCGAACGTAAAAAATGTTCTATATCGTGTGAATATAGGTGTAATTAATTAAATTCAAGTGTGCTACATCCGGCATGTTGTTATTGCGCATGACTTTGCCTGCTCTTGTCTTTGCAGGTGTCTGCCGTGTCCCAGCATGCTCAGGGAGAGACCGCAGAGCCGGCCGATCTGAAGGTGGCCGAGGTTCTGTTCGACGCTGCGGACGCTAACGCCATCGAGGAGGTCAACCTGGCGTACGAGAACGTGAAGGAGGTCGACGGCCTGGACGTCTCCAAGGAGGGAATGGAGGCGTGGGAAGCGGCCATGAAGCGCTACGACGAGCGCATCGACCGCGTGGAGACGCGCATCACGGCCCGCCTGCGCGACCAGCTGGGCACCGCCAAGAACGCCAATGAGATGTTCCGCATCTTCTCCCGCTTCAACGCCCTGTTCGTGCGCCCGCACATCCGCGGAGCCATCCGGGAGTACCAGACGCAGCTCATCCAGCGCGTCAAAGACGACATCGAGTCTCTGCACGACAAGTTCAAGGTGCAGTATCCCCAGAGCCAGTCCTGCAAGATGAGCCACGTGCGAGACCTGCCTCCCGTCTCCGGCTCCATCATCTGGGCTAAGCAGATCGACCGGCAGCTCACGGCGTACATGAAGCGCGTGGAGGACGTGCTCGGGAAGGGCTGGGAAAACCACGTGGAGGGTCTGAAGCTCAAGCAGGACGGCGACAGCTTCCGCGCAAAGCTCAACACGCAGGAGATCTTCGACGACTGGGCCCGAAAGGTGCAGCAGCGCAACCTGGGCGTGTCGGGCCGCATCTTCACCATCGAGAACACGCGCGCTCGCGGGCGCACCGGCACCGTGCTCAAGCTCAAGGTCAACTTCCTCCCCGAGATCATCACGCTCTCCAAGGAAGTGCGCAACCTGAAGTGGCTGAGCTTCCGCGTGCCGCTAGCCATCGTCAACAAAGCCCATCAGGCTAACCAGCTGTACCCGTTCGCCATCTCGCTCATCGAGAGCGTGCGCACGTACGAGCGCACCTGTGAGAAGGTGGAGGAGCGCACCTCCATCTCGCTGCTCGTGGCCGGCCTGAAGAAGGAGGTGCAGGCGCTCGTCACCGAGGGCATCTCGCTCGTCTGGGAGTCCTACAAGCTCGACCCGTACGTCCAGCGGCTGGCGGAAACCGTCTTCAACTTCCAAGAAAAGGTAGATCTGATCCAGTGGCGTTCACCAGAGGTCGTATAGGTCATACTAGTTTTTGCTTAAAGGTGAAGAGCCAACTCTGTGCATGTTTTGTGAGATCCCCCTCTCTGTTAAACATATTTTATTGGACTGTCCTGGTTTTAATACTAGCAGAATGCTCTACTATGAAGTTATTTCACTTAAGGACTTATTTAGTAAGATTAAGCCTGAGAAGGTTTTGGATTTTGTATCATATGTTAATTTAAAAAAAAAAAAAATATATATATATATATATATATATAATATGACTTGATGTGTTTGTTTGCTTGGCTTCATTGTATTTAAATGATATTTGTATTTTTGTAATTAAATTTTTGCCAAGAAAATAGCCTTAGATTCTGACATGGCATTAAATAAAACAATCAATCAATCAATCCAAGAAAAGGTCGACCAACCCGAGACCAGGAAACCTAGAGCACCAATCAGGCATTTGGACACACACACACACACACACACACACACACACACACACACACACACGCACGCGCACGTTATTATAATTGCTTGCATTTTTGACTAATATTCATCAAAATGATTCATCGGAAACCGATTTGACATTAAGATTTGTAGGCCTAATCTGTGGTTATAGTGAAACCTAATACGGACACTTTTTGTGGACTACTTAAAAAAGTTATGCAAATAAATGTTTTGGTTCTTATTTCATCATCAGTTCAAAAAAGTTAATTGTGACTTTATCTCACATTTCTGACTTTTGTTTTCTCAGAATTGCGAGTTAAAAAGTTTAAACTGTGAGAGAGTTGCACTTACCTTTTGTTGCCAATCGAGCTTCCAAACTATAGAGTGTTTTTGTCATTATTACTTTAATTCAGTTCACAGTGACCAAGATCAGAACGCTAACGGCCATGATAGAGTTTAAAAGAAATTAATAACTGATATCAGCGAATCAGAATCATTCCTAAATACAGTCATGTGCCCTTACTTCGGCTGGTAGTGTGAATGCTGCATTTACTGTCAGGGTGAGAAGAGATGTGAATGGCACATGTTGACTTGTGGGTATTTCCCTCTTAGGTGGATGATCTTCTTCTGCTCGAGGAGAAGATTGATTTGGAGGTGCGTTCGCTTGAAACCTGCATGTACGAGCATAAGATGTTCACCGAGATCCTCAACCGCATCCAGAAGGCCGTCGATGACCTGAACCTGCACTCCTACTCCAATCTGCCCATCTGGGTCAACAAGCTGGACATCGAGGTGAGCCACTCACTACGTCACCTTTCATGGACAGTAACGCGTTACAATGTTGCAATACTTCATAAAAAGTAACTAATTATGTTACTTAGTTTATTTTTGTGGAAAGTAATGTTACAATTTTGCTACACCTTAAAATGGTAACAATTAGTTACTTTTTATGGAAAGTAATGTTAGAATATTGTTTTACTTGATGAAAAAGTATCATTATGTCTGTTACTTTTTATGGAAAGTAATGTTAAAATTGTAACAATTAGTTACTTTTATGGTAAGTACGTTACAATATTGTTACTTCATTAAAAAGTAACTAATTATGTTACTTTTGTTAATTATGACCTTAACCTGCACTCGTACTCTAATCTGCCCGTCTGGGTCATAAACTGGACATCGAGGCGAGCTCTGCTGGTCTGTCCGCGGGCTCGTGTCACTCACATGTGAGCGTTTCGTCCGTAGATCGAGCGTATCCTCGGGGTGCGTCTGCAGGCGGGGCTCAAGGCCTGGACGCAGGTTCTCCGGGGACAGATGGAGGACAAGGCTGACGTGGACATGGACACGGAAGCCCCTCAACTCAGTCACAAGCCTGGAGGAGACCCCAAGATCAAGGCAAGACATTGTTGTGGAGTTTTGAGCTCATCTAGTCTTATTTCTATAGTGCTTTATACAAAACAGATTCAAAGCAGCTTCACAGTAAGAAACAGGAAAATTATAACAATCAATGATGCAGTTATTCAGATCAATTCAGTTCAAGTTTCATTCTCGTCTGGTAGTGTCAGTGCATTCAGAGATCATATTAATCGCCAGCTACAACTACACTGATTCCTAACTTCACTCTGAACTGTTGTCTTTGTCCAAACAGAATGTCATCCATGAATTGAGGATCACAAACCAGGTCATCTATCTGAACCCGCCGATTGAAGACTGCCGCTACCGGCTCTACCAGGAAATGTTTGCTTGGAAGATGGTCATTCTGTCTCTGCCCAGAATCCAGAGTCAGAGATATCAGGTTTGTGTTTGCTCTGCGTCTGCTTTCAGTTTCCCGCACCTGCGCTAATGTTTGCTCTTTAAACAGGTCGGTGTTCACTACGAGTTATCCGAAGAGGAGAAGTTCTACAGGAACGCTCTGACCCGAATGCCCGACGGTCCGTCTGCACTGGAGGAAGCGTATAACGCTGTGAAGGAGAACGTCTCCGAGGTGGAGCAGTACGTCAAGGTAGCGTCTTCCCTTTGAGTGAGCGAGTGTGCTGTGTCCACACGTGAACCGTGTGACTGACCTCGTTTGGTCCTCAGGTGTGGCTGCAGTACCAGTGTCTGTGGGACATGCAGCCCGAGAACATCTACAACCGTCTGGGAGAAGATCTCAACAAGTGGCAGGCGCTGCTGGTGCAGATCCGCAAAGCACGAGGAACGTTTGACAACGCAGAAACCAGGAAAGAGTTCGGACCGGTCATCATAGACTACGGCAAGGTCAGAAGATAGCGGCTCAGTTCAGTCGTGAGGTTTCTGGCCGTAAACTATCGGTGTTGCTCCCTTAAGAGACTAACTCATTACATTACTTTTAATGGAAAGTAATGTTAGAATATTGAGTTACTTCATAAAAATGACCTAATTGCATCACTTTTTATGCGAAGTAATGTGTTACAATACTGTTACTTCATTAAAAGTAAAACTTTTTATGGAAAGTATTGTTACTCTTTAAAATTATAACATTTTTAGTTACTTTTTATGGAAAGTAATGTTACAATATTGCATTACTTCATAAAGTATCAAATTATGTTACTTTTTATAGTAAGTAATGTTACAATTTGTTACTTCATAAAAGGTACCTAATTACATTCATTTTTATGCAAAGCAATGTGTTACAGTATTGGTTTACTCCTTGTAAAGGTAACAACTAGTTACTTTTTATGGAAAGTAATGTTAAAATATTGTTACTTCATAAAAGGTACCTAATTACATTCATTTTTATGCAAAGCAATGTGTTACAGTATTGGTTTACTCCTTGTAAAGGTAACAACTAGTTACTTTTTATGGAAAGTAATGTTAAAATATTGTTACTTCATAAAAGGTACCTAATTACATTCATTTTTATGCAAAGCAATGTGTTACAGTATTGGTTTACTCCTTGTAAAGGTAACAACTAGTTACTTTTTATGGAAAGTAATGTTAAAATATTGTTACTTCATAAAAAGTACCTAATTACATAAATGTTTATGCAAAGTAATGTGTTACAATACTGCGTTACTTCATAAAAAGTATCAAATTATGTTACTTAGTTACTTATAAGGATAGTAATGTTACAATATTGTGTTACTTCATAAAAAGTAACTAATTATGTTACTTTTTATGGAAAACAATGCGAGGAAATATTGCGTTACTCTCTAAAAGTGTTTATTTTATCATGTGATCTAGGTTCAGTCCAAGGTGAATCTGAAGTACGACTCGTGGCATAAGGAGGTGCTCAGTAAGTTTGGACAGATGCTGGGCAACAACATGCAGGACTTCCACTCTCAGATCTCTAAGGTGTGTGACGAGCTCTGGCTCATGGGAAACAACATGTTTATGTGCTCAAGTGAATTAGTCTGAACTTTTCTACGGTCTTCCAGTCTCGTCAAGAACTGGAGCAGCACTCGGTGGACACGGCCAGCACCTCTGATGCCGTGACCTTCATCACGTACGTGCAGACGCTCAAACGCAAGATCAAGCAGTTCGAGAAGCAAGTGGATGTGAGTGCAACGACCTGGTCTAGATGTGTGAATCTGTGCGTGTGTGTGATGATGTCACTGAAGCCTCTGGTCCGTGCAGGTGTTCCGCAACGGCCAGCGTCTGCTGGAGAAGCAGCGCTTCCAGTTCCCGCCCTCCTGGCTCTACATCGACAACATCGAGGGGGAGTGGGGCGCCTTCAGTGACATCATGAAGCGCAAAGACACGGCCATTCAGCAGCAGGTCGCCAACCTCCAGATGAAGATCGTGCAGGAGGACCGAGCCGTGGAGAACCGCACCACTGACCTGCTGTCCGACTGGGAGAAGACCAAACCAGTGGGGGTACGTGTGGGGGGGTGTTCAGGTGTACTGTGTGTACGTGTGTGTGTGTCTCAGGGCAGGTGAAGGGGTGGTCAGTGTTTTCCTCTGAGAGTGTGTGTGTGTGTGTGTGTCTCTGCAGGGCAGTCTGCGTCCAGAGGAGGCGCTGCAGTCGCTCACGATCTACGAGGGCAAGTTCGGGCGTCTGAAGGATGACCGGGAGAACTGTGCGAAGGCCAAGGAGGCGCTGGAGCTGACGGACACGGGTCTGCTGAGCAGCAGCGAGGAGAGGGTGCAGGTGAGGTCATCACTTCACACACCTGTGTCACTGTGGACATGAACGAGGGTCGCTCAAATCATCATTCTGGTTCACGATTCTTATTTTATTTCAGACACATATTAAAGGTAAAGGTTTTTACGGTGGAGGTTCTGGATTTTGCTTCCTATCACTCCATGATTCAGAGAATACTGACAACACACAGAACAAATATTTCATCACCATGTTTTTAGGAGTGAAAGCTTATAGTCAAACCGCAATTATATCTGGTGTCAATCATTTTTTAAATTTTTTTATTAGTGGGTGCAAAACTCTTCATACAGAGACTACCAGTGACTACCAGTGACTACCAGTGACATTTACAAACATTGGGACCAAAAATGATTCGGACTCTTTGAGCTTTGAGTGTTTTTTCTTTAATTGCTAATGCTCTTTTTACACACAGACTGAACACAATGAAGCATTGCTTGGTGATTGGTTGAGCTAAACTGGTATTATCTAATTGTGTAGTTAAATTTAACAGCTGACAGATATTCAACATAATTCATGTGTGAGACAGTCTAACAGAAGGACGGACTAAACCTCGTAGCGCTCTGCTAACGTGTGTGTGCTGTTTGTCCGGCGCCTCGTAGCGCTCTGCTAACGTGTGTGTGTTTGTCAGGTGGCGCTGGAGGAGCTGCAGGATCTGAAGGGCGTGTGGTCCGAGCTGTCGAAGGTGTGGGAGCAGATCGACCAGATGAAGGAGCAGCCGTGGGTCTCGGTGCAGCCGCGCAAGGTTAGCCCGCGCCCGTCGTAACGCTTGACGCGTGTCCGAGCGTTAGCTTCACTGACTTGTGCTCTCGTTCCCTACAGCTGCGTCAGAATCTGGACGGGCTCCTGAACCAGCTGAAGAACTTCCCCGCTCGCCTGCGCCAGTACGCCTCGTACGAGTACGTGCAGCGGCTGCTCAAAGGCTACATGAAGGTGAGCCGGTCCTACACGCTAGCAGACGCTCATGCTAGTGAGGAAACGTTGAAACCTTTGCATTGTTTTGTCAAAGTCACATGATTTCAGGAAACCAGGCTTTGTCATTACGGTTTCTAAACGTTTTGCTGATGTCAATGGTTCGCCACTTGGGGGAGATGATCTCTGTGAACCAGTTTCTGTATGATTTATACCTGATCTCAGATCAGTTTTATAACGTTTTAATGTTCAATAAAAAGAGTTGTAGTTAATGGTCTTTTATTGGGCTGATTAAACCAGCTTTTTATTTTCAGTTTAATAAAATAACACGCATTATAAACACACTTCATGATTAATGGGATTAGATGATGTGTTCATTGAATAAATTAAAACTTGCGTAAAAACACCTTTTGCACGACTTGCTGATGTCCAGGTGAACATGCTGGTGATCGAGCTGAAGTCGGAGGCGCTGAAGGACCGGCACTGGAAGCAGCTGATGAAGCGTCTGCATGTGAACTGGGTTCTGTCGGAGCTGACTCTGGGCCAGATCTGGGACGTGGACCTGCAGAAGAACGAGATGGTGGTGAAGGACGTGTTGCTGGTGGCGCAGGGAGAGATGGCCCTCGAGGAGTTCCTCAAACAGGTGATCACACACACACACACACACACACACACACATATGCAGGGTTGGGGAAGTTACTGTGAAAAATAATGCAACACAATATTGTGTTACTCCCTTAAAAAGTAACTAATTGCGTTACTTTTCTTCCACCTGAGCTGAGCTTGTTTTGTTATAACAAAAAAGCTACATTTTGGGGCAAATGTAAAGACTCTTTCACACCAAAAGTGAAATAATCCTCAGGCTGAAGGAAATGTAGATTCTCAAGAGGAAGAGGAAAGGGTTGCTCATGGTTTCACTGAATCATCGAAGCTCAGAATCAAGTACATTGCTCAATAAAGTGAGATTAAATGCATAAAAAAATTGTTTTATTTAACATTTAGTTATTGGAGGTTTGCGTATTATTCTGATTCTGCGTTTCACTGGTTTTATTCATTTTGAGGAATATTGAATCTTTTTTTTGTGCAAGTGAGAGGAGTAAATGCACACACACATTTAGTCTAGAACTACAATAACATCATGTTTATACACACACACACACACACACACACACACACACACACACACACACACACACACACAACGCCTCTGCACTTCCATTTGTCTCAACATAGGGACAGGAGAGCTGTCAGTCAATGAATGTGAAAAAGTAACTAGGATATTTTGTTGTAAATTTAGTAGTAAAGTAATGAATACTTAAAGGTAATCTGATTACATAACTCGAGTTTCTTGTAATGAGTTTCCCCAACGCTGACGCTGTGTCCTCTGGCCTGCAGATCCGTGAGGTGTGGAACTCGTACGAGCTCGATCTGGTCAACTATCAGAACAAGTGCCGTCTGATTCGTGGATGGGACGATCTGTTCAACCGGGTCAAGGAGCACATCAACAGCGTGTCTGCCATGAAGCTCTCCCCGTACTACAAGGTAACACTGATTCCAGCTCGTCATTCGAGCGTTTCCACTCTCAGTACGGCTGGGACTCTTCTGCAATCCCACGACTCCATCCTTGATTTGATCCCAAAGTTCAATTCGATATAGAATTTAAATTTTATTCAAAATGGAGAATGGAGCCGCGGAGAAGTGAACAGCATCTGCTAGTCGCGTCTGCGCTCTGATAGCGCTGGCTTCTCCGCGGGTGATGACGTGGAATTTATGTGATATTTGTACTTTTGTAATTGAGTTTTTGCCATGAAGATGGCTCTGAATGCTGACACGGCATTAAATAAAGTACTCTGAATCTGTTTGCTTGGATTGATTGTATTAGTATGATATTTGTATGTTTGTAATGGCGTCTGAGACCTGGCATTAGCTGAACCGATGTCTCTCTCGTCAGGTGTTCGAGGAGGACGCTCTGAGCTGGGAGGACAAACTCAACCGCATCATGGCGCTGTTCGACGTGTGGATCGATGTGCAGCGCCGCTGGGTTTACCTGGAGGGCATCTTCACCGGCAGCGCAGACATCAAACACCTGCTCCCCGTGGAGACCCAGCGCTTCCAGAGGTCAGAGGTCAAACACAGCCATTACACTAGTGTGCTGCAGATCTCAGGCTGGGGACTGAACATGTGACCCGTGTGTTTTACAGCATCAGCACAGAGTTTCTGGCTCTGATGAAGAAGGTGACCAAGTCTCCTCTGGTCATGGACGTCCTGAACATCCAGGGGGTTCAGAGGTCGCTGGAGAGACTGGCTGATCTGCTGGGAAAGATCCAGAAGGCACTGGGAGAATATCTGGAGCGAGAGCGCTCGTCTTTCCCCAGGTCAGACGTTCACGGCATCAGCCGTTCAGTAGAGGAGAGGATCATGGGAATCCAGCAGAGAACAGATGATAGTGGCTTTGATTAGTGTTCACTTTAGCCAGAACTGAGGAAAGGGTTCGGGACGCACCGATAATTCTCTATATTTGAAAGCCGGTATATTGGCAGATAAATCTAAATACAAATTATTACAAAAACAAAAGTCTCACCATTAAAACCCATGACACAAACAAACACAAAAGTTCCCAGACGTCTCGTCAACCTAAGCCGGACTAAACACATACAGGATCGGTTGACTAAATAGGACTGAAGTCAGCTGACAGAGTGAGCGCTAGTTAGCGTGATGTCTAGGAAGGGTTAGCCGACGAGTTAGTGACAGAGAAACTGCTTTCAGAATTGTGCATTAATAGTTATTGTGTCGCCATGTCACGCTAACGCTAAACACTCGTTGGGCTCGCTGCTGTGTCCTGCAGGTTCTACTTCGTGGGCGATGAAGATCTGCTGGAGATCATTGGCAACAGTAAGAACGTGGCCAAGCTTCAGAAGCACTTCAAGAAGATGTTCGCAGGAGTGTCCAGCATTCTGCTGAACGAGGACAGCACTGAGGTCCTGGGCATCTCGTCCCGGGAGGGAGAGGAGGTGCGCGCGTGCTAGCCCACAGATGACTAGCCTGTTCATAGTGCTTTATTCAGATCCTTCCCTCGTGACACAGCTTCCCCTCGCGGGTCAAAGTGACCCAAAGCCCTAAAATTATACTTCACAGAAGAAAGCTATTTAATTTCAAAATAACTCAATTTCATGCATAACCCTTTTATTTCAGCTTTAAATATCTAACATTGGGCGTCTTTGCCGACGTCTTGTGGAATATAATAATATAATATTTTATAATAATAATAATAATATAAGATGATATTTCATGACTCTAGATGGGCTTATAGCTCTATATGGAGTAAATGAGCTGTTCCTCTGGGTCCTAAAGCCAGTTTCTCTTCAGTGTGCATCAGATACACATGTAGACGTTATACAATAATTTTTTGGTAAAGTTTTAGCATTTTTAGTTTGAATTTTGAGCATTTTTATGGTTTCCTGTGTACTGAAGCCTTCCTCACATCCCTAAGGGTCAGATTGAGCCGAGAGGGAAGGATTTGTTACCTTTTTTTTTTTTTTTTTTTTTCAACCACAAAACTCCTCGAATCCGTAATTTTTTTTTAGTTTTTGTGTGTATTCATGTTTCAAGTGCGACAAAAGTTTTTAAAAAAAGAGTTTGGGGTGAAAGTGTCCCGAGGGAAGGACGAGTAAAGCTCACAGTGATGAC
>NC_140226.1:35256825-35334325 GCF_951802725.1 Rutilus rutilus
CCTGGCTTCATGCGTTCGATCCTCAGATCCTGATCCAGAGTGTGTGTGAGACGATGGTGCCGAAGCTGGTGGCGGAGGACATCCCTCTGCTGTTCAGTCTGCTGTCGGACGTGTTCCCCGGCGTCCAGTACATGCGTGGAGAGATGACGGCGCTCCGAGAAGAGCTGAAGAAGGTCTGTGCCGAGATGTACCTGACGTACGGAGACGGAGACGACGTGGGCAGCATGTGGGTGGAGAAGGTGAGATCTGCTGATCAGTGGTGCAGTGCATTGTGGGTCAGGGCGGGCAGAATGGCTGAAAAGCTCAATTTGAAATTCTTTCTTAAATATTAGCAAAATTTGATTTATATTTGTATTGTAAAGGCAATGCTTCATATTAGAGGATAAAGTGCTGTATAGTCTCCTGTGTCCACAAGAGGGCGCCGTAAGCAAATATAAACCAAATCAAGCATTGCATCTATTATTGAAATGACATTCACTTTTTAAACAATTGTTCTTAAATAAAATATAATTTCCTTAACCTGTTAAGCTGCAACCCCACTTTTGAAAAATCCCAAGAAATGACATACCCAAACTGAAACAGATACAGTTCATGAACCCTTTGTACTAAAAGCACAAGTATGATCTCATTTGAAAGCTGACACCTGACAGTTTATTGTAAATGTAGAATTAATTATTGTCATAATGACAAAAATTGTTATAAATAGCTTCAAAGTTTTGTAAAGTTATTAGAAATTATTTTTTATGAAATATCCTCATGAAAATAAAATTGAAGTTGGCACTTGAGCAATCTAGAAATGCACTACAGCTAATGCCACATGTCTAAACATTTTATGTTTAAAATCTTAAGATAATAAGTCCAAAACTCTGTATTTAGTGAAATGTTTTTCAAGACCATGTCATGTGACTTTATTTTGATTTGACGCTAAGATGCTTCTGATGTTTATTGTCATCTTCTAACCATCTATCCAGTATATTTTCTTTATTGTTTTGTGGTGCAGACGAGCCCCATTCAGTCTCAGTCTCCCACCTGCACACATTCACACCTCTCCAGACTGGTTATGGCTCTAAATATGCATTTCTTTTGTCTGCATTATAGTTACTAATGACTGGCTATTCACAGGCTATTCATATGGTTTCAGTCACTAATTTCTTTTCTCAAAGTTCACCCTTACATTTTACATTTTAAACTGTATCTAATGCATTTCTTGAATAAAGAAACATTTCAGTAAGCATTAAAAAAATAATAAAAATATAACTTCTAGGTGGCAGGTGCACCTAGGGCTAGCTAGCATGTTAGCTTAGCACACCATCAATACACGACAATTTATGAGATTAAAACCATGTTTGTGCTTATAAACTTACTTTATAAAGCAAATCGAGTATTTTAAATAATTTTCTGTGATTTAATTTGGCTTCAGATAAAAAATCAGACAGAAAATATAGCCTACTATTGGATAGTGTTCTGCACAACGATTCTATATAGATTAGCATTACATTATACATATAATCTATTATTATGGAAATACCTGGCATGGATTGAAAAACACAGGTAACTCAAATATCATAGCAAACATGTTTATTGTCTTCAAAATGTCTGTATCTGCATGTTACAGCCATAGTTACAGCGCGATCTGTTGTTAGCTGTGTGTGTGTTCGAGGCTTCCTGGATTGTCACATGATTATGGCACTTCTTCATGTTCTAATACTGTGCACAGGGCGGCGAGGGCGCCCTCAGGCTATTGGTATGAATTGAAAATACATTAACAGAGTATGCAAACGCTCATAATGATTACATCGACGCATTTGGGTATAAATTCAATAAATATTATTCCTGTCTATAGAAATCTGATGTAAACCTATGAGAATATATCAATATTTCTCCAAATCTGCACATTTTTGAGCTAAAGCCTAGAAGGACGTTGTTTTGTGTATCGCTGTCATGACGACAGCACGGGAGTTTTTTTATGAATGAAAGCGGCTGACGCGCATAATTCATATCAAAGGTATCGACTCATTTTTTCATTTCATAACTCCTGACACAAATTAAGAAATAACTGTCGCTATGAGTTTCTCAGAATACAATAGTGGTCAAATACTGAAACTTGAGTCTTATATCTTTTTAATGATGTATAGTTTGTCAAGATATAACATTAAATCTGATAGTAACTTTGAACTATATATAAATAAAACCGCTTCAGTGCGCCGACGCTCTGGCAACGGTTAACAGGTTAATGCGCCTGCAAGGAGAAATAGGCTGCAATAGTGCATACAACTTTGATGAATAATGGAAAGCTGTAGTGTGAGTAACCTCCTGGTCTCCTCCCCCTGGTCTCCCTCAGGTCCTGCAGCTGTACCAGATCACCCAGATCAACCACGGGCTGATGATGGTGGGCCCGTCGGGCAGTGGGAAGACCATGGCCTGGAGGGTTCTGCTGAAAGCCCTGGAGCGGCTCGAGGGCCTGGAGGGAGTGGCCCACATCATCGACCCCAAAGCCATCAGCAAAGACCACCTGTACGGCACGCTGGACCCCAACACGCGCGAGTGGACCGACGGCCTCTTCACACACGTGCTCCGCAAGTGAGTGTGTTCAGGGGTTCAAGCTCAAACCCATGTGCAGCGGTTTGCTACGGTTTCGGGGTTGAACGTTTCCTGAACGGTGTGTATCGGTTTGAGAAACGTTTTCTCTTGTTTGGTGGGTGTGTCACATGTCCGCCCGATCAGCAGCGACGTGTGTGTGTGTGTGTGTGTGTGTGTGTGTGTGTGTGTGTGTGTAAACCACACGGTGTTAAAGAGACGCTCACACAGCGGGTCCGAGTCCTTTACACGTGTGTCGGGATACGCAGCAATTGAAGATATTAGAAGACATGTTTGTCGTAAGAGTTTTATAGTAAAAATATAGAATATCAACAGTGATCTGCAATAATGCTAAGCCTAATTCTCACAGTAAAAACAGTAAGGTCATGTAGATCATAACTCAGGCTCGCAGTGGATCATCCTGAGATGTTGGTCTTTTCATCCTGAAATGCGAGGCGGATGTTGATCACAATAATCAGGAACCACAGTTTCACTGATCCCTGCAGTTGATTGGGATGTTCTGCTGTTCTGTACGGTAAGAGCCGTGACTGACACGAGCGTGTGTTTTACAGTATACTGATCTCCTCAGGCTCTGAGCGTTCTCCTCCTCAGCTGCCGTAGCTGCAGCTCTTGGTCATCAGAACAGGGTGTTCAAGTTTCAGGTTAAAAATTTTTTTGCAACTTTTTGTCTGTGCTGAACGTGTGTGTGTGTGTGTGTGTGTGTGTGTGTGTGTGTGTGTGTGTGTGTGCGCGCAGGATCATTGATAACGTGCGTGGAGAGCTGCAGAAGAGGCAGTGGATCATCTTCGACGGGGATGTGGACCCCGAGTGGGTGGAGAACCTGAACTCTGTGCTGGACGACAACAAACTCCTGACTCTGCCCAATGGAGAGCGCCTCAGCCTGCCGCCCAACGTACGCCCGCCGCTACAGCTACAACATTACTCTAGCAATATCCTATCTAGAGCTGCACGGTTAATCGTGCGACGCTACACTGCTGTGAGACTGTAGTCTGGGGGATGAGGATGAGGATGAGGATGATGATGATGATGATGATGATGATGATGATGATGCTCTCGTCACACAGGTGCGCATCATGTTCGAGGTGCAGGACCTGAAGTACGCCACGCTGGCCACGGTGTCTCGCTGCGGGATGGTCTGGTTCAGCGAGGACGTTCTCAGCACCGACATGATCTTCAACAACTTCCTGGCTCGCCTGCGGAGCATCCCATTGGACGAGGGAGAGGACGAGGCTCAGCGAATGAGGAAGGCCACCGAGGATGAGGGAGACGAGGCCGCCTCACCGATGCTGCAGGTACACCTCAAAGTGTGTGTGTGTGTGTGTCTGCGACGAGGCCGCGACAATGTGACACTGCAAATCCACTCGTCCTTGTCAGCAGTAGTGTGTGTGTGTGTGTGTGTGTGTGTGTGGGTCAGGAATAGAACGTGATTGAACTAGACGGTGTGAATTCACACTTATTCCTGAAAAGCATGACATATGAAGGAATAATCAGGGAAAATATTTTGGAAATTGAACCTTAGACAAACATATTTGCTAAAAGCTCAAAGAAAAGAGAAGTTTGTATGTGTGTTTAGGGGTGTCCCCGACTAAGGGTTTTCATAGTCGAATCAGGATGGTCTAGTCTTGCATATAGTCGACTGATAGCTCAATAACACACAACTGCAGAAAGGCCAACACTGCAGACTGGATTAGCATAAACTGCCTGTGTGAGCACGCTGTACCAAAAGACAATCAACAATTCATTTACAGAATTAAATTGGAACAGAATATACCTTTCTAATAAATAAAAATACAAAACGAAATAAGTCCGAATCAAGTCACAAGATGCAGAACAAATGAGTGCAAAATGCCTAAAGTGGAGGAGAACATGTATTCAAAACACAAGCCACAGATAGTCCCATTAGATGACCCTGAGGGATCAGTGACTGAGAGATGTGTGCGGGTTAGGGTTAGGTGGAGTCAGGCTCCTCCTGTCTGTCCTTCAGGCCGCTGTCTCTCAGTGCTCTAGCCTGGTGTGTGTGTGTGTGTGTGATCCTCAGATCCAGAGGGACGCGTCTGCGGTGCTGCAGCCGTACTTCACCTCCACCGGGCTGGTGATCAAAGCGCTGGAGCACGCCTCAAAGATGGAGCACATCATGGACTTCACCCGCCTGCGCTCGCTCAGCTCGCTGTTCTCCATGCTGCACCAGGCCTGCCGCAACGTGGCGCTCTACAACAACAACCACCCCGACTTCCCCATGCCCGTCGACCAGCTGGAGAAGTACATGCAGGTGTGTGTGTGTGTGTGTGTGTGTGGACGGAGAGCGTTTTTAAACGAACGCTGTATTAATGTAGATGTAACCTGACTCAGTCTTCGCACAGCTCATACATGTGCATGAAGTGTGTGTGTGCCGCATGCTAACTCTCCCCTGTGTGCAGAAATACCTGATCTACGCTGTGCTGTGGTCGTTCTCGGGCGACAGTCGACTGAAGATGAGGGCAGAGCTCGGGGAATACATCCGCCGCATCACCACCGTATCTCTGCCGTCTGCGCCCAACGTGCCGATCATCGACTACGAGGTGCGACACACACTCTCAGGCTCTCAGTGTGTGTGTGTGTGTGTGTGTGATGCTAACGCGGCTCTGGTCTGCAGGTGTGCATCACGGGCGAGTGGCAGTCGTGGCAGGGGAAGGTGCCTCAGATCGAGGTGGAGACTCATAAGGTGGCGTCTCCTGATGTGGTCGTGCCCACGCTGGACACGGTGCGTCACGAGGCGCTTCTCTACACATGGCTAGCCGAACACAAGCCGCTGGTGCTCTGTGGGCCGCCCGGCTCCGGCAAGACCATGACCCTCTTCAGCGCGCTGAGAGCCCTGCCCGACATGGAGGTGAGGAACACTGTTACAAAAATTGTAATTACCCCATGATTTATTCACCCTGAAATAAAGGCCTTCTGAAGTGAAGCGATGCGATGCGTTCTTGTAAGAAAAATGTCCATATTTAAAACTTCGTTCCTCATGTAACTCGTGTGTGTGTGTGTGTGTGTTCCTCATGTAACTCGTGTGTGTGTGTGTGTGTGTGTGTGTGTGTGTGTTCCTCATGTAACTCGTGTGTGTGTGTGTGTGTGTGTGTGTGTGTGTTCCTCATGTAACTCGTGTGTGTGTGTTCCTCATGTAACTCGTGTGTGTTCCTCATGTAACTCGTGTGTGTGTGTGTGTGTGTGTGTGTGTTCCTCATGTAACTCGTGTGTGTGTGTTCCTCATGTAACTCGTGTGTGTGTGTGTGTGTGTGTGTGTTCCTCATGTAACTCGTGTGTGTGTGTGTGTGTGTGTTCCTCATGTAACTCGTGTGTGTTCCTCATGTAACTCGTGTGTGTGTGTTCCTCATGTAACTCGTGTGTGTGTGTGTGTGTTCCTCATGTAACTCGTGTGTGTGTGTGTGTGTGTGTGTGTGTTCCTCATGTAACTCGTGTGTGTGTGTGTGTGTGTGTGTTCCTCATGTAACTCGTGTGTGTTCCTCATGTAACTCGTGTGTGTGTGTGTGTTCCTCCAGGTGGTGGGCCTGAACTTCTCGAGCGCCACGACCCCGGAGCTGCTGCTGAAGACGTTCGATCATTACTGCGAGTACCGTCGGACTCCTAACGGTGTGGTTCTGGCCCCAGTGCAGCTGGGCAAGTGGCTGGTGCTGTTCTGCGACGAGATCAACCTGCCCGACATGGACAAGTACGGCACGCAGCGGGTCATCTCCTTCATCAGACAGGTGTGTGTTGTGTTTAGCTCTTGCTTGTGTGTGTGTGTGTGTGTGTGTGTGTGGAGTGTAACCGGTGTGTGTCGTGTTCAGATGGTGGAGCACGGCGGCTTCTATCGCACCTCAGACCAGACGTGGGTGAAGCTGGAGCGGATCCAGTTCGTCGGGGCCTGTAATCCTCCCACTGACCCGGGCCGGAAGCCGCTCTCTTACAGGTTCACCACCATCATCATCATCATCATCATATAAAGTTACCTTTTATAGTTATCGTTCTTGGTGTTGAACGGCCCTTTACTCGTGATGTCTGCAGGTTTCTGCGCCATGTGCCGGTGGTGTACGTGGACTATCCCGGCCCGGCCTCGCTGACCCAGATCTACGGCACCTTCAACCGGGCCATGCTGAGACTCATCCCGTCGCTGAGGACCTTCGCTGAGCCGCTCACCGCAGCCATGGTCGAGTTCTACACCATGTCTCAGGTTTGCACTTCATACGGATCTGTCAGAATTCCCTCAAGTGAAACTGAACCTTTATTTTGTCAGGTTGCGGTGAAGAGTCGTGGGTTTGTGTGTTTCTGCCGATGGAGAAATGCTGCTGTGACTCAGAGCGGCTCTGGAGATGGAGATGAAGTTTTTGTGCTCATTAGGGCTGTCAAAATGGCTGAAAAGCTAAATTTGAATTTCTTTCTTAAATATTAGCAAAATTCGAATTATATTCTAAAGGCAATATTTAATGTTAGAGGAAAAAAATACTGTATTGTCTCCTATGCCTACAAGAGGGTGCCATTCAGAAACCATTCACTTCTACACATCTACATATTGTCAGCAGGATTTTCAGCATTTTTCAAATTAGCAACGCAGCCGCACCGCGCTGTACTGGATAAGCTAACATAAACAAACCGCGTCAGTGACGTCATAATCATGTCTCACGCGCCTCGACTCCACTGCTTTGGAGTGATCTCAACTAGACTTGAAACTTAACATGCTTATCCCCCCAGATAAAGATGCTGTGCTTGTTTGTTCTGAAAGGATCCAGTTTAGCTTTAACTGGTCTGTGTGTGACAGGAGCGGTTCACGCAGGACACGCAGCCGCACTACATCTACTCCCCGAGAGAGATGACCCGCTGGGTGCGGGGGATCTTCGAGGCGCTGAGGCCGTTAGAGACGCTGCCTGTCGAGGGGCTCATCCGCATCTGGGCTCACGAGGCGCTCCGACTCTTCCAGGACCGGTGAGTCGAAGGGGTTTCCAGGCCTGTAGATCCTGCACTTTGTAACTATTCAAGTCCCTGTTTTGGAACAATGTTGCATTTTAATCTTGGCTCAGTTTCCTTTCACACCGCAATGAAATATGTTTACGCAAGTTACATGTGCCTGAAACTGTCCTCTCAGTGGCCAGAGCGCATCGGATTATCTTTCTCACAGCATCATCTATGAAGCTGGAACTGTAGCTGTCATCACACACACTTTTACGAATGGTTTTCAGCTGCGATATCTAATGTGCTCACAATCAAAGATTTTTTTTTACATAATTGATAGATTAATCGATTATCAAAATAATCGTTAGTTGCAGCCCTACTTGGTTTGTTGGGTCGCATTGCTTTCTCACTACTAGCGAACCGCTCCAGAGTTTGTTTCCCATCGCTACTTCGTTCAGGGGATCTTGGACTGGTTGTTTTGCTGCAGATCCGAGTACAACTGCCGTGTTCATATTTGCCTAAACAAACCAAACTATGGAAGAAAATGTGTCCGGTTCGGAAAGAAATGACTGTCAGGAAGGGGAGTGTGGGAAAACCGGGACATTTCTCCCAATTCCAGCAGCAAACCTAGGAATATGTGTGGTTGATTGTTTTGAAATAGCACAATGATTGAACTGATTCTCCTGACAGATTGGTGGAGGACGAGGAGAGACGCTGGACCGATGAAAACATCGACATGGTCGCCCTGAAACACTTTCCCAACATCGACCGTGACAAAGCCCTCAACAAACCCATCCTGTACAGCAACTGGCTCTCCAAGGTGAGTGTCGCGGGACAGTACGCTGAAGCTTCCAGAGCTCAGCGGAACTCAGCATAACTCATCCCCGTAACTCAGCGTAACTCATCATGTAGCTCAGCGTAACTCATCCCCGTAACTCAGCGTAACTCATCCTGTATCTCAGCGTAACTCATCCTGTAGCTCAGCGTAACTCATCCTGTAACTCAGCGTAACTCATCCCCGTAACTCAGCGTAACTCATCCTGTATCTCAGCGTAACTCATCCTGTAGCTCAGCGTAACTCATCCCCGTAACTCAGCGTAACTCATCCTGTATCTCAGCGTAACTCATCCT
This sequence comes from Rutilus rutilus, assembly GCF_951802725.1. NCBI lineage: Eukaryota > Metazoa > Chordata > Actinopteri > Cypriniformes > Leuciscidae > Rutilus > Rutilus rutilus. The sequence continues at coordinate 35,265,472 of NC_140226.1, forward strand.
GTATCTCAGCGTAACTCATCCTGTATCTCAGCGTAACTCATCCTGTAACTCAGCGTAACTCATCCCCGTAACTCAGCGTAACTCATCCCCGTAACTCAGCGTAACTCATCCTGTATCTCAGCGTAACTCATCCTGTATCTCAGCGTAACTCATCCTGTAACTCAGCGTAACTCATCCCCGTAACTCAGCGTAACTCATCCCCGTAACTCAGCGTAACTCATCCTGTATCTCAGCGTAACTCATCCTGTAACTCAGCGTAACTCATCCTGTAACTCAGCGTAACTCATCCTGTAGCTCATCCTGTAGCTCACCGTAACTCATCCCCGTAACTCAGCGTAACTCATCATGTAGCTCAGCGTAACTCATCCCCGTAGCTCATCCCGTAGCTCAGCGTAACTCATCCTGTAGCTCATCCTGTAGCTCAGCGTAACTCATCCTGTAGCTCAGCGTAACTCATCCCCGTAGCTCATCCTGTAGCTCATCCTGTAGCTCATCCTGTAGCTCATCCTGTAGCTCAGCGTAACTCATCCCCGTAGCTCATCCCGTAGCTCAGCGTAACTCATCCTGTAGCTCATCCTGTAGCTCATCCTGTAGCTCATACTGTAGCTCATCCTGTAGCTCAGCGTAACTCATCCCCGTAGCTCATCCTGTAGCTCATCCTGTAGCTCAGCGTAACTCATCCCCGTAGCTCATCCCGTAGCTCAGCGTAACTCATCCCGTAGCTCAGCGTAACTCATCCCGTAGCTCATCCTGTAGCTCATCCTGTAGCTCATCCTGTAGCTCATCCTGTAGCTCAGCGTAACTCATCCCCGTAACTCAGCGTAACTCATCATGTAGCTCAGCGTAACTCATCCCCGTAGCTCATCCCGTAGCTCAGCGTAACTCATCCCGTAGCTCAGCGTAACTCATCCTGTAGCTCATCCTGTAGCTCATCCTGTAGCTCAGCGTAACTCATCCCCGTAGCTCATCCTGTAGCTCATCCTGTAGCTCAGCGTAACTCATCCCCGTAACTCAGCGTAACTCATCATGTAGCTCAGCGTAACTCATCCCCGTAGCTCATCCTGTAGCTCATCCTGTAGCTCAGCGTAACTCATCCCCGTAGCTCATCCTGTAGCTCATCCTGTAGCTCAGCGTAACTCATCCCCGTAGCTCAGCGTAGCTCATCCTGTAGCTCAGCGTAACTCATCCCCGTAACTCAGCGTAACTCATCATGTAGCTCAGCGTAACTCATCCCCGTAGCTCATCCTGTAGCTCAGCGTAACTCATCCCCGTAACTCAGCGTAACTCATCATGTAGCTCAGCGTAACTCATCCCCGTAGCTCATCCCGTAGCTCATCCTGTAGCTCATCCTGTAGCTCAGCGTAACTCATCCCCGTAACTCAGCGTAACTCATCATGTAGCTCAGCGTAACTCATCCCCGTAGCTCATCCTGTAGCTCATCCTGTAGCTCAGCGTAACTCATCCCCGTAACTCAGCTTAACTCATCATGTAGCTCAGCGTAACTCATCCCGTAGCTCATCCTGTAGCTCATCCTGTAGCTCATCCTGTAGCTCATCCTGTAGCTCATCCTGTAGCTCATCCTGTAGCTCATCCTGTAGCTCATCCTGTAGCTCAGCGTAGCTCATCCCGTAGCTCAGTGTAACTCAGTTTAACTCATCCCGTCTCCTGTAGGACTACGTGCCTGTGGAGCAGGAGGAGCTGCGCGACTATGTGAAGGCCAGACTGAAGGTGTTCTACGAGGAGGAGCTGGACGTTCCTCTCGTGCTCTTCAATGAGGTTCTGGATCACGTGCTGAGGATCGACAGGTACAGAGAGTCTGATTTAAACACATATTTCACCGGCTGATGCGTCAGTAATGTCAGGCTTGTTCTCCTCCAGAATCTTCCGTCAGCCGCAGGGTCATCTTCTCCTGATCGGGGTCAGCGGAGCCGGGAAGACAACGCTCTCACGCTTCGTGGCCTGGATGAACGGACTGAGTGTCTATCAGATCAAGGTTAGAACCAACAAGCGTTTGATTGTCTGTCAGATTTTTTGGACGTTTATTCAGTTTTAACATGGTTAAATGTACAGTGCACTTCCCCGAGAAAATTAAAGATGCAATAATTTGTCAGATGATCCTCAAAACATTTATTTTGCTTCATATAAACTGTCCTGTCCTCTACATATGCATGTGTACGCAGTCATCTTTTCACAGATTCACGTTTTTTTAAGTTTACATGGCGATAACGTTTTTCAAATTAATTTTTTTAACTCTTGGAACCTGTTTCAAAGTTTGCGTTCTTGAGCCACCAAACATTGTCATGCAAATGAACGGACAGAACATTAAAAGTTTCTGTTTTCTGTTAGAACTGTGTGTGTTAGCGGCCCCTAAGTTAATAACTAATGACTTTGCAATGTCAGTGAATCAATCAAAAACTAACTTTATCTGGACAATAACTGTATTCTAGATCTGCTGTAAAGCCAAACAATCTCTGTTACTGTAATCTCCTGTTATCACTGTAAAGCTGCTTTGAAATAATCTATATCGTTAAAAGCGCTGTATAAATGGAGACTTGACTACAGAGTGTTAGTGACTCTAAATCAAAGAGGACAATGCATAAACATTTAATAATGTGTATATATAATAAAATAAAATAAAAGTTTTTATGGTTCTTGAGGCTTCAGTAACTGATCGTATCCATGCAGGTCCACAGGAAGTACACCGGCGAGGACTTCGACGAAGACCTGCGGACGGTCCTCCGGCGCTCCGGGTGCAAGAACGAGAAGATCGCCTTCATCATGGACGAGTCGAACGTGCTGGACTCGGGATTCCTGGAGCGCATGAACACACTGCTGGCCAACGGAGAGGTGCGTCCCGTCATGCGTGTTCTCTGTGTGATCTGATCTCTCTGTGTTCTGATCTCTCTGTGTTCTGATCTCTCTGTGTTCTCTGTGCTGCTGCAGGTGCCCGGCCTGTTCGAGGGCGACGAATACGCCACGCTGATGACGCAGTGTAAGGAGGGCGCGCAGAAGGAGGGCTTGATGCTGGACACCCATGAGGAGCTTTACAAGTGGTTCACGAGTCAGGTGATCAGGAATCTGCATGTGGTGTTCACCATGAACCCGTCGTCAGAGGGACTGAAGGACCGCGCGGCCACGTCACCCGCCCTCTTCAACAGGTACCCGTCGCTCGTCGTGTCCCGTTCCCTGACCGGAGAAGCTTTATTTCTGTAGCGCTTTATACAGGAAAGATCGTTTCAAAGAAGCTTAATAAACAGAATCAATGATGCAAACTTCATCAAACTCTAATTCTGCAGGTGTGTGCTCAACTGGTTTGGTGATTGGTCCACTGAAGCGCTCTACCAGGTGGGTAAAGAGTTCACCAGCAAGATGGACCTGGAGAAGCCCAACTACAAAGTGCCCGACTACATGCCCATCGTGTACGATAAGCTGCCACAGCCGCCCACCCACCGCGAGGCTATCGTCAACGGCTGCGTGTTCGTCCACCAGACGCTGCACCAGGTCAGCGGCGCTTCGTGTTCACAGATCTGAAGACATTCACATCTGTTCCTTTGCACGCTTTTACACTTACTCTGGTGTTCTCAGGCTAACAACCGATTGGCTAAGCGCGGCGGCCGCACGATGGCTATCACCCCACGCCACTACCTGGACTTCATCAACCACTACGCCAACCTGTTCAACGAGAAGCGCAGCGAACTGGAGGAGCAGCAGATGCACCTCAATGTGGGTCTGCGCAAAATCAAAGAGACCGTGGATCAGGTGCGTGCTTCCCCCGACCTCACGCATGCGAACACCACTGATGCGTGAAGCTACTTTCACAAGCTTTGCATTATAATATTACCTTGCTCCCTAAAAAAAGTCACCAATTATATTACTTTTTAAAAGTAACTTTTATAAAGAAGTAACCAAGTAATGTTACAATACTCCTTAAAGAAACCAATTATATTACTTTTTATGAAAGTTACTTTTAAAAGTAATGTTACAATATTGTTACTCCCTAAAAAAAGTAACTAATTGCGTTGCTTAGTTACTTTTTGTGTAAAGTAATGTTGCATTTTCCGCTTGATCTCTTCAGGCCTTGCAGGAGTTGTTTTACAAGTTATTAACTTAGTAATGCATTCATCAGCCTATATAACACACACCTACATTTTTTGTTAAAAACACGTTATTGAAAGTTGAAAGTAATGTATTTTGTTACTTTTGTGCTTTTCGTCTGTTCTGCTTTTTGCCTTTTGTCGTCAATGTTATGGAGAAGAGAAGAATTCTAATTCAGTAGTTTATAAATTTACACATTCATATTTGTTACGGTTTTAGAGTAATGTCTTACTTGTCCGTTATGGTCAATTTTTTGTTACTTGTAATGCGTTACTCCCGGTTTAGTACCCTGATTTACCGTGTTATCTGTGTGTCTCAGGTGGAGGAGCTGCGGCGCGACCTGCGGATCAAGAGTCAGGAGCTGGAGGTCAAAAACGCTGCCGCCAACGACAAGCTGAAGAAGATGGTGAAGGACCAGCAGGAGGCCGAGAAGAAGAAGGCAAGACGAGCCGCTCAGAGCATCCCTGACAGGCCCCTGTGTGGATAAACCCCTCGCTGCTCTCCTGACCTCTCGCTCTGCTTCACAGGTCATGAGTCAGGAGATACAGGAAGCAGTGTACAAGCAGCAGGAAGTGATCAAAGACAAGCAGCTGCGAGTGAAGCAGGACCTGGACCAGGTGGAGCCGGCCGTCATCGAGGCTCAGAACGGTACGAGTTCTCTCCGCTCTCCTGCGCGTACACTGACGCTGTGGCTTTGGCTTTCACATCTCCAGAGAATCTGCTCTCGTTAAAAACAGTTTGAAATAGTTTTTCTTGTCTTGTTTGATCTACTCTTAAGGAAATATTCACTGCTGTCAGTCCAGACTACATCAGTTCACTCTCCATGTTTCGGAGACATTTGGCCGTTGTTTTATAGCAAGTCAAGTTTCGCTTTATATAATACAGATTGTTTCAAAGCTAATAAACAGCAAAATAACCGAATCAATGAAGCAAACGTCATCCGATGCTGTAAAGCATCTCTACTGAACAGTCATTTTTTTAAATCAAGTTTTGTTCTCATCTGAAAGTGTCAGTGCATCATATCAATAATATTGCTGAATATTAAGTGTCTTAATGAACCCCAGCTAAGCCAGCCAAAGGCGACAGTGGATGTTTCCTTGTGTTTCTGCTTTCGGCTCTTGTGATTGCTAGTGGTGTTGGGCGTTCGTTTCACTGCGCTAATGTGTCTGCTCTCTTCACTCTTTCTGTCTCTTCTCACGCTCGTGGCTCGTTTAGCTGTTAAGTCGATTAAGAAGCAGCACTTAGTGGAGGTGCGGTCGATGGCCAACCCGCCGGCGGCAGTCAAGCTGGCGCTGGAGTCCATCTGTCTGCTGCTGGGCGAGAGCACCACCGACTGGAAGCAGATTCGCTCCATCATTATGCGCGAGAACTTCATCCCCACTATTGTGAACTTTTCTGCTGATGAGATCAGGTGACTGACTGCCGGTGCGGAGCGGTGGCCGCCGCGTGTAGAGAGGACAACCGTAGTCCACACACACACACACACACACACACACACACTAGCTGCGTTTACATCCAATGGAGTGAATCTAACTTGTGCACAAAATTTGATTTTCGCATAAAACATTTGAGATGCTGTGATTAGTTACTTTTTAAGGGAGTAACGCATTACTTTTCAAAGTAACTTCCCCAACACTGATGTGCACGTCAAGGGATTTGTTCTGTAAACGTGTTTCCATCGTAGTTTGTTTGCTTAAAAATAGGTGGATGGAAACAAAGCTACTGATGACATCATAGACCCGACACTGGCAGGTCACGTGACTCGGTCCCTCTCCCCGACGCCGCGGCCGCTACGCTCCCGCCGCATGAACTGTTTGTCCTCGTGGTCCTAAAACCCTCCATTCCCTCTCTAGCCGTCAGCTCGATTAAGAAGCAGCACCTTGTTGAAGTGCGCGCTATGGCTAACCCCCCGGCGGCCGTTAAACTGGCTCTAGAGTCGATCTGCCTCTTGCTCGGCGAGGAAACTAGTGACTGGAAAAAGATCAGACAAGTTATTATCAGAGACAATTTCATCTCCAGCATAGTCAACTTTGTCTCTGAGGACACGAGGTATTATCATCTCTCACACACATCTTCCTCTCAGCGTGAGACGGGCGCTCTCACGCCTCACTTCAAGGTCTTTGAATAGTTTCAGTACAGCTACTTCCTTAAGTGTTTCAGTCTGGGAAGTATTCAGTTATCAGTCAGAGACGAGTGTGTCACAGTAACATCAGCATCATGTAATATCCGAATAAATAGAATCAAAATAACACTAAATATAGGTTTTATTGTTTAGCTGTACGTCCAGTCGCTGTACACAGCACAGACTCACAGTGATGAACCGAACCAGTGATGAAACTCCATCAGACACGAGACTCAAACTACAGAAGAGGACAGTCATTAGTTCAGCTCAGTGTGGATTCATCATGTGGCCATTAACCGATTATCAGACCCATTAACATGTGAATGATTGAAATATTAACTTCAAGAAAATATTTTGACTGTGATAATGTGTGTGTGTTGTATCAGTTTGAAGAGAAACATTGTATTTGCATGAGTGTGTTGATGCTTTACAGTGTCCTAACCAGACGTGACCAATCAAACACCACAGCCAATCAGAAGAGCCTGTGGGCGGAGTCTCTGCGAGCGCAAATGGATAAGCACATAATCAAATTCATGAATATTAAGCCAATTTGACAATAGCAATACATATTGAGCGACTGAAACGAGACGGCTGTAAATGATTTTCAAACCCACATTAAATTATTTTAACACTAAATAAAGCAGTTAGAGATTATCATGGTCTTTGTAAGATGATAACGGCGAGCGTCTCTAACACAGAATCGTCTGTCGCTCGTCGTGTATCGCTGTGACAGAAGCTCTGATTAGCAGCGACGCCTTTGATGGCGTGTGGTTCGGACACTGTGTGGTTCTGTTGTGTGTCTGACACCGGTCGGCTCGTGCTAACACACTCTCTGCGTGTCCTAGCGACTCCATCCGGGAGAAGATGAAGAAGAACTACATGTCCAACCCCAGCTACAACTACGAGCAGGTCAACCGCGCCTCTCTGGCCTGCGGGCCGATGGTCAAGTGGGCGATCGCTCAGGTACGGCACTGACCTCTGACCCCCCCCTGCCCCCTGACCCCTGACCCCTGACCTCTGGCTCTGTGTTCAGCTGAATTACGCAGACATGCTGAAGCGTGTGGAGCCCCTGAGGAACGAGCTGCAGAAGCTGGAGGACGACGCCACAGACAACAAGACCAAGGCGGAGGAGGTGGAGCAGATGATCCGGGATCTGGAGGCTAGCATCGCGCGCTACAAGGAGGAGTACGCTGTGCTAATCTCAGAAGCGCAGGCCATCAAAGCCGATCTGGCCGCCGTGGAGGCGAAGGTGCGACTGATAACACACTTCACTGCGTCTATAGAATAAGAAAAATACATAAAACGTGCTGTCAAATCAATTTAATCAATCGTGTGTGTGTGTGTGTGTGTGTGTGTGTGTGTGCGCAGGTGAACCGCAGCACAGCGCTGCTGAAGAGTTTATCAGCCGAGCGGGAGCGCTGGGAAAAGACCAGCGAGACCTTTAAGAACCAGATGTCCACGATCGCGGGCGACTGCCTGCTCTCCGCTGCGTTCGTGGCGTACGCCGGCTACTTCGACCAGCAGATGAGGCAGAACCTGTTCACCACCTGGTCCCATCACCTCCAGCAGGCCAATGTGCAGGTACGGACGGCACCAGACGCTTTCGTATGGAAGCAAAATAATCACATGTTTTTTAAACAAAAAAGCTTGTTGAATTGCACTAATTAAAAAGAATATGCATTGCATCATCAGTGCTTGCACTTTAATGGGCTGAAATGCAACATGGTTGTACATTCAAGCTGGGAATATTTCAATTCAAAACATTTCACTCAAATTTTTATTATTAAAAATTCAATAATCCATATTCACCTTTCAGATTTCACTTCCAAAATATTCCTTCTATTTAAAAATACAACCTATAATATTCGACAGGCAAATTCCGGTCCATTTTATTTCGCTTTACAAACTCAGTGGTTCAAATTCTACAGAAAATTAAACATTTCACTCCCGAAAAAAACCCCTGCAGGAATAGCAGTAGATTACCGATTGATGATCTCCATCCGCTGTTAGTCGGTGTGGTGAAGACTAGAGCATCAGTCAGAGAAACTCATTCATTCACAAAAACTGATTTACAGAAATGTAGTAAGCGGTGAGTATTTGTGATTATTATCGGTGCCAGTGTATATATGGAAACTGTGAATGAATGAGTCTCTCTAACTGTTGCTCTAGTCTTCATCAACACCCGCTTGCGACTAACATCAGATGGAGATTATGAATCTCTAACCTGTGATGATCTTCAGTGTAGTTCTTTAACCCTGTGATGATCTTCAGTGTAGTTCTTTAACCCTGTGATGATCTTCAGTGTAGTTCTTTAACCCTGTGATGATCTTCAGTGTAGTTCTTTAACCCTGTGATGATCTTCAGTGTAGTTCTCTAACCTGTGATGATCTTCAGTGTAGTTCTTTAACCCTGTGATGATCTTCAGTGTAGTTCTTTAACCCTGTGATGATCTTCAGTGTAGTTCTCTAACCTGTGATCTTCTCCTGATCTGTAGTTCCGCACAGACATCGCCAGGACGGAGTATCTGTCTAACGCTGACGAGAGGCTGCGCTGGCAGGCTAACTCTCTGCCGGCCGACGACCTGTGCACGGAGAACGCCATCATGCTGAAGAGGTTCAACCGGTGAGCAGCTACACTTCAGACTCATATATACACACACACACACACACACACACACACACCACTTCACAGAGATGCTCCAGACGGTCTAGACCTGTTCCAGGATCACACAAGAGTTTAGGAGAAGAAGATTTTTTTGTTAAAATCCTGTATGCGATGAATATTTGAAATTCAAATTTTTACTTGACAGCCCTAATCCTGATATGGTTTATCATAAATGTATCGCCATTAAAAGCTGGCATGGCATTATAACCAGACAAACAGCGGTTTGCTGGGTCATTGACAGACTCTGACGCGCTGTCCCGTTCCACAGGTATCCGCTGATCATCGACCCGTCGGGTCAGGCCACAGAGTTCATCATGAATGAGTACAAGGACCGGAAGATCACGCGCACCAGCTTTCTGGATGATGCCTTCAGGAAGAATCTGGAGAGCGCTCTGCGTTTCGGCAACCCTCTGCTGGTGCAGGTACAGAGACAGAGACTCACTCACTCACTCACTCACTCACTCACTCACTCACTCACTCACTCACTACTGACTCACTCACTCACTTACTTACTTACTCACTCACTCACTTACTCACTCACTCACTCACTCACTACTGACTCACTCACTCACTCACTCACTCACTCACTCACTCACTCACTTACTCACTACTGACTGACTCACTCACTCACTCACTCACTACTGACTCACTCACTCACTCACTCACTCACTACTGACTCACTCACTCACTCACTCACTCACTACTTACTGACTCACTCACTCACTCACTCACTTACTCACTACTGACTCACTCACTACTGACTCACTCACTCACTCACTCACTCACTCACTCACTCACTCACTACTGACTCACTCACTCACTCACTCACTACTGACTCACTCACTCACTACTGACTCACTCACTCACTACTGACTCACTCACTCACTCACTCACTCACTCACTACTGACTCACTCACTCACTACTGACTCACTCACTCACTACTGACTCACTCACTCACTCACTCACTCACTTACTCACTACTGACTCACCCACTCACTCACTCACTACTGACTCACTCACTCACTTACTCACTCACTCACTACTGACTCACTCACTTACTCACTCACTCACTCACTACTGACTCACTCACTTACTCACTCACTCACTCACTCACTCACTCACTCACTACTGACTCACTCACTTACTCACTCACTCACTCACTACTGACTCACTCACTTACTCACTCACTCACTACTGACTCACTCACTTACTCACTCACTCACTCACTCACTACTGACTCACTCACTTACTCACTCACTCACTACTGACTTACTCACTCACTACTGACTCACTCACTTACTCACTCACTCACTCACTCACTCACTCACTACTGACTCACTTACTCACTCACTCACTTACTCACTACTGACTCACTCACTCACTCACTACTGACTCACTCACTCACTCACTACTGACTCACTCACTCACTCACTCACTACTGACTCACTCACTACTCACTCACTCACTCACTACTGACTCACTCACTCACTCACTCACTAACTACTGACTCACTCACTCAATCACTCACTACTCACTCACTCACTCACTCACTCACTCTGACTCACTCACTACTGACTCACTCACTCACTCACTCACTCACTCACTACTGACTCACTCACTCACTCACTCACTACTGACTCACTCACTCACTCACTCACTCACTCACTCACTCACTCACTCACTCACTACTGACTCACTCACTCACTCACTCACTCACTCACTCACTACTGACTCACTCACTCACTCACTCTGACTCACTCACTCACTCACTCACTCACTCACTCACTCACTCACTACTGACTCACTCACTCACTCACTCACTCACTCACTACTGACTCACTCACTCACTCACTCTGACTCACTCACTCACTCACTCACTCACTCACTCACTCTGACTCACTCACTCACTCACTCACTCACTCACTACTGACTCACTCACTCACTCACTCACTACTGACTCACTCACTCACTCACTCTGACTCACTCACTCTGACTCACTTCGTTTTATTAGTATTTATTATATTTATCTTTTTACCTTTTTTGAAATTTGAAAGATAATAAAGATATTTTTTTATAAGTGAGATCTCTGATTGTAGTCCTTGAAAACCAAAATAAGTAGAGCTTAAAGTCCTTGAAAGTTCTGGAACTTCATGTTACAGTTTCTGTTGGAACCCTGACCCCCATCTGTCCCATCTGTCCCGTGTGTGTGTGTGTGTGTGTGTGTGTGTGTGCGTGTGTGTGTGTGTGTGTGTCAGGACGTGGAGAGCTACGACCCGATCCTGAACCCGGTGCTGAACCGAGAGGTCCGGCGCACCGGTGGCCGAGTGCTCATCACTCTTGGGGATCAGGACATCGATCTGTCCCCATCCTTCGTCATCTTCCTGTCCACACGAGACCCAACGGTAAAAATAATCGCTCGTTAGATGAAGGGATGTGTTTCTCCCAGCGCTACTGTTGAGTTTCTCCCAGCGCTACTGTTGTGTTTCTGACTCATTTAATGCCTATGATTTTTTTAATCATTAAATTCATCATTAATTAATATTTAATCACGGCACAGTTCTTTTTCTGATTAATTGCACAGCATGACACAACGCTTGAATTGTGGTGTCTCTGCAGGTGGAGTTCCCTCCCGACCTTTGCTCTCGCGTGACCTTTGTGAACTTCACGGTGACCCGCAGCAGCCTCCAGAGCCAGTGCCTGAACGAGGTCCTGAAGGCCGAGCGACCCGACGTGGATGAGAAGCGCTCGGACCTGCTGAAGCTCCAGGGTGAGTGGTGATGATGATGATGATGATGATGATGATGAGGAGGAGGAGGATGATGAGGATGATGGGGAACGCTGAGATCCACTCGTGATGGACGTGCTGAAGTGTTAAAGGTGCAGTCTGTAAGAGTGCCAGCTAGTGGTGGGAATAGGTACTGCAGTCCCAATGTAAAATATGGGAGATGGTGGTGTCCCCCTCAGACTCGATTTGAGGACACACAACAGGAACGAGCGCAATTGACAATGAAAATTGGCAACGTGAAGTATCGCACAGATCAAAACAAAAACAGACGTTCCAACACGGAAACGCACATTTCAGAGTAAAGGAACCGGCTGTGGTGTTTCTCAGAGGAGCGAGTGTTAGGGTTAGAGGAGCGAGTGTTAGGGTTAGAGGAGCGAGTGTTAGGGTTAGAGGAGCGAGTGTTAGGGTTAGTGGAGCGAGTGTGACCTCAGCATGTGTCCTCTATATCTGCAGACATGATGTTCTTATGCTTCAGTCGAGTGTAAAAGTAACGTGGTTGTGTTGGATCTGCTCAGGCGAGTTCCAGCTGCGTCTGCGTCAGTTGGAGAAGTCTCTCCTGCAGGCCCTGAATGAGGTCAAGGGTCGTATCCTGGACGACGACACCATCATCACGACCCTGGAGAACCTGAAGAAGGAGGCGGCGGAGGTGACGAGGAAGGTGGAGGAGACCGACATCGTGATGCAGGAGGTGGAGTCGGTGTCGCAGCAGTACCTGTCCCTGGCCTCGGCCTGCAGCAGCATCTACTTCACCATGGAGTCCCTCAACCAGGTGTGTGTGTGTGTGTGTGTGTGTGTGTGTGTCCCTGGCCTCGGCCTGCAGCAGCATCTACTTCACCATGGAGGCCCTCAACCAGGTGTGTGTGTGTGTGTGTGTGTGTGTGTGTGTGTGTGTCCCTGGCCTCGGCCTGCAGCAGCATCTACTTCACCATGGAGTCCCTCAACCAGGTGTGTGTGTGTGTGTGTGTGTGTGTGTGTGTCCCTGGCCTCGGCCTGCAGCAGCATCTACTTCACCATGGAGTCCCTCAACCAGGTGTGTGTGTGTGTGTGTGTGTGTGTGTGTGTCCCTGGCCTCGGCCTGCAGCAGCATCTACTTCACCATGGAGTCCCTCAACCAGGTGTGTGTGTGTGTGTGTGTGTGTGTGTGTCCCTGGCCTCGGCCTGCAGCAGCATCTACTTCACCATGGAGGCCCTCAACCAGGTGTGTGTGTGTGTGTGTGTGTGTGTGTGTGTCCCTGGCCTCGGCCTGCAGCAGCATCTACTTCACCATGGAGGCCCTCAACCAGGTGTGTGTGTGTGTGTGTGTCCCTGGCCTCGGCCTGCAGCAGCATCTACTTCACCATGGAGGCCCTCAACCAGGTGTGTGTGTGTGTGTGTGTGTGTGTGTGTGTCCCTGGCCTCGGCCTGCAGCAGCATCTACTTCACCATGGAGTCCCTCAACCAGGTGTGTGTGTGTGTGTGTCCCTGGCCTCGGCCTGCAGCAGCATCTACTTCACCATAGCTACTTCAACCAGGTCACACACCCGCGTGTGTGTGTGTGTCACTCTTCATCAGGGTTGGGGAAAGTTACTTTGAAAAGTAATGCATACAATATTGTGTTACTTAGTTACTTTTTAAGAAAAGTAAAGCATTACGCTACTTTCTCTCACCTGGGCTGGCCCTTTCAGACCAAAATTGTAATAAGGCTGAAGGAAATGCTACTTCACACGCGTACAGTAGAGGGCGCCGAGAGTTTAGAATTTTGTTTATTATTGGTGAAGTGTTATAGTCATTTTTGCTCATGGGTTTAATTGAATTATTCGAAGATCATCAGCAAGTACACTGGTCAATAAAGTGAGATTTAAAATGCATAAAAATATTTGTTTTATTTAATATATTTATTTATTGGAGGTTTGTGTATTATTCTGATTTTGCATTTCACTGATTTTATTCATTTTGAGGAATAATTCATCTTTTTTTGTGCAAAAGAGATGAGTATATGCACACACACATTTAGTCTAGAACTACAATAACCATCATGTTCACACACACACACACACACAACGCCTCTGCACTTACTCACAATTTCTCTCAACATGAGGACAGGAGAACTGTCAGTCAATAAATGTGAAAAGTAACTTGCAAATACTTATTTGAATAAGTAACTGTTACTTTACTAGTTACTTGAAAAAAGTAATCTGATTACATACCTCGAGTTACTTTGAGTTCCCCCAGCGCCGCTCCTCATGCCGGATCTGTCTCTCGCCCCGCAGATGCACTTCCTCTACCAGTACTCGCTGCACTTCTTCCTGGACATCTACCACACCGTGTTATACGAGAACTCAAACCTGAAGAGTGTGAGCGACCACACGCAGCGTCTGACACACATCACCAAAGACCTGTTCCAGGTGAGACCCAGAACTCTCAGAGACACACACACATGCACGTGTGAAATCAGGAAAACACACTTCAGCTCTTTCTTCTTTCTGCTGAGCTTCAATAAACGTGACATTTATAAAATGTTAGTGGTAACACTTTACTATACGGTTCATTAGTTAGCATTAGTTAACATGAACTAAAAATGATCAATGTGTCATTATTGATCATACATAATATTAATTTAAACATTTACTAATACGTTATTAAAATCATAGGTTGTATTTGTTAACATTAGTTAATGCACTGTGAACCAACATGAACAAACTATGAACAGCTGGATTTTTATTAACTAATATTAACAGATTAATAAATACTGTAATAAATGTATTGCTCATTGTTAGTTCATGTTAGTTAATACATTAGCTAATGAACCTTAAAGTTTTACCATTTGTTTTTATTATATTGTATCAATGATATCATGTTAAATGTTTAATTTGTATCTGCCATTTAATAATTAAATACAGCAACAGTGAACACATGAGAAGGGCCTTTATTCAGGACGTGTGTGTGTGTGTGTGTGTGTGTGTGTGTGTGTGTGTGTGTGTGTGTGTGTGTGTGTGTGTGTGTGTGTGTGTGTGTGTGTGTGTGTGTGTGTGTGTGTGTGTGTGTGTGTGTGTGTGTGTGTGTGTGTGTGTGTGTGTGTGTGTGTGTGTGTGTGTGTGTGTGTGTGTGTGTGTGTGTGTGTGTGTTCCTCTGCAGGGCGCGTTTAACCGCGTGGCTCGAGGGATGCTGCATCAGGACCACATCACGTTCGCTGTGCTGCTCGCCCGCATCAACCTGAAGGGCCTGACCAGGTACTGACCATTAGTGCTCTGTGTCAATCACAGGTGTCAATCACAGGTGTCAATCACAGGTGTCAATCACAGGAGTCAATCACAGGAGTGAACATGATTAGTGCTCTGTGTCAATCACAGGTGTCAATCACAGGTGTCAATCACAGGTGTCAATCACAGGAGTGAACATGATTGTTTCTTGAGCTTCTGTTTTCCATGTTTGAGTCGCTGATCAACGTTCATATGTGAATAAAAGCCTAAATTAAGTCTGTTCATCATATAAAGCGATTGTGTGAATTAAACGGCTCCATTCGTATGGATTTATTTTATTATCACTGAAAGGGGTCGTCGGATGCCCGTTTCCCACAAGTTTTGTGATTCTTTAGGGTCTTCATGTAAAGTTTGTAACATACTTTGGTTAAAACTCCTCAATGGTTGTAAAACAACACGCTTTACCTCCTCAAGAACAGCTGTTCACAGCGAGCGTTTCAGTGCATGGCTCTTTAGATGATAATGAGCAACTGCTCAATAAACAAGAAGTTAATATTAAGTGACTTACATTTAAAAAATCATTTAATCTTATTGTAAAAGATGATACTGCTGCAAACTGACCAGCTTATAGAATATGAAGAATATCACAGGCGTTAGGAGTCAGCTGTCCTCGGCCCTAACCCTGCACAGGGACCAGCACAATATAAGCACTCAGCAAAATATCGTCTAATTATCATTATTGATAAAATCCCAGAAAATATCGAGATGTAATATTTTGGTCAACATCGCACACCCCTATTTTGAATAGACTTTTAATGGAGGGACAGAAGTCATCTCATCCAGACGCACTATAGTCACAGACTCTGAGGTTCAGGGAAGGTGTGAAGGGTTATACAGCGACACATGAAGGCCTGATGTCTCTCCCGCTCTCTGTGCTCGTGTCTCCCAGCGAACCCTCGTACGACGCAGAGTTCCAGCACTTCCTGCGTGGGAAGGAGATCGTGTTGAGCGGGGCGAGTGTGCCGAAGGTGAAGGGTCTGAGCGGAGAGCAGGCTGAAGCCATGGTGCGCCTCAGCCGAGTGCCGGCCTTCAAAGACCTGGTGTCCACCGTCCAGGCGGATGAGGTGAGCCACTCTACACCTGTGTCTGAGCTCTCACAGCACCTCTGACCCCTCTCTGACCCTCTGACCCCTCTCTGATCACCTGACCCTCTGACCCCTCTCTGACCCCCTGACCCCTCTGATCGATCTCTGACCCCTTCTGTGTTCCAGCAATTCTTCATGTGGCTGGAGAGTAACTCACCTGAGCTGTCGGTGCCGTACCTGTGGAGCGAAGAGAAGGCGTCCAGTGAGTGAACGACACATTTAATATTCATCAGTATTATTGATCTCCTGCACTGACACCATTATATGAGAACTGAACTGAGCTGGACGATGACATCACGGTTTTCTCCAGAGCGGCTGTATATATAAATGAACTAAAAGTGTACAAAAAAAATGACCCATCTCTGGACTCACTCAAGCTGGACTGAGACGCTACTCTCTTCTGGACACTAACTTTGCATTATTTTCCTGTTAGGGTTATTTTCACTGAGTCAGTGTTGTATAAATAAAGCTGACTTGACCTGACGTCCTGTGAGTGCCTGCAGAAGTGACGTGTGTGTGTGTGTGTGTGTGTGTGTGTGTGTGTCCTCAGCTGTGATTGGGCAGGCCGTCCACCAGCTGCTGCTGATCCAGGCGTTCAGACCCGATCGTCTGCTGGCCATGTCGCACATCTTTGTGTCCAGAATCCTGGGAGAAAACTTCATGGCCATCATCGATCAGCCGCTGGACCTGGCCAACATCGTGGACAGCGAGGTAAGAGGCGTGTGTGTGTGTGTGTGTGTGTGTGTGTGTGTGAGACGCGAGCTGCTCCTGTTTCAGTACTCGTGTGTGTGTGTGTGAGACGCGAGCGGCTCCTGCTTCAGTGCTTGTGTGTGTGTGTGTGTGTGCGCAGGTGAAGCCGGGGACGCCGGTGCTGATGTGTTCTGTGCCCGGGTACGATGCTAGCGGTCTAGTGAGGGATCTCGCCGCTGAGCAGAACAAACACATCACCTCCATCTCCATCGGTGAGACCTCACAAACACACACATGTAGATATAACACACATGTAGATATAACACACATGTAGATATAACACACTGGATTCAACGGTGGAAGCTTGTTTCTGCCAGGAATACACTATGTGAGATATAAACATGCAATTGCGAGAAATAAACAAAAAATTCTGACTTTCTCAGAATTGCGTGATATGGAAAGTTAGCAAACGTAAACTGAACTCTTGTGTGTCGGTCTCCAGGTTCTGCTGAAGGGTTTAATAAGGCGGACCGAGACATCAACACAGCGGTGAAGTCGGGCAGGTGAGAGAGCGTCCGACCGGCACACACTCCTCTGGCGCTCACGAGCTGCTCTCATCTGTGTGTGTGTGTGTGTTTCAGGTGGGTGATGCTGGAGAACGTGCATCTGGCTCCTGGTTGGCTGATGCAGCTGGAGAAGAAACTCCACTCCATGCAACCGCACTCCAGTTTCCGGCTCTTCCTCACCATGGAGATCAACCCGAAGGTCCCACATCACTTCCTGTGCTCAGTCTGTGTCACGTGTCATGAATGCCTCATCTGATGATTGATGTTCTCCCTCAGGTGCCGGTGAACCTGCTGCGTGCCGGGCGCATCTTCGTGTTCGAGCCTCCTCCGGGTATGAAGGCCAACATGCTGCGCACCTTCAGCAATATTCCTGTGGCGCGCATGTGTAAGGTGAGTCAGCAGAAACACATCTGATCTATCTGCGGGATCTGATATATCTGCGGGATCTGATCTATCTGCGGGATCTGATATATCTGCGGGATCTGATCTATCTGCGGGATCTGATAAAATGTTATTATTATTAAAGGGATACTCCACTTTTTTCGGAAATAAGCTCATTTTACATCTCCCCCAGAGTTAAACAGTTGAGTTTTACCGTTTTAGAATCCATTCAGCCGAACTCCGGTTCTGACGGTACCACTTTTAGCATAGCTTAGCACAGATCATTGATTCTGATTAGTCCAGTAGCATTTCTTTCAAAATGACCAAAAAGTTTCAATATT
Source organism: Rutilus rutilus (assembly GCF_951802725.1). Lineage (NCBI taxonomy): Eukaryota > Metazoa > Chordata > Actinopteri > Cypriniformes > Leuciscidae > Rutilus > Rutilus rutilus. The sequence continues at coordinate 35,283,441 of NC_140226.1, forward strand.
TTTCCTATTTAAAACTTGACTCTTCTGTAGTTAAACCGTGTACTAAGATCGACGGAAAATGAAAAGTTGCGATTTTCTAGGCTGATATGGCTAGGAACTACTCTCATTCCTGCGTAATAATCAAGGAACTGTGTGTCTGTACCATGGGTGCAGCAGGCGTAATGATATGACGCAGCGCCTGAAAATAGTCCCCAGCTCGGTAACTTCTTCCAATGTGACCGGGACTAAGTTTGTCTAACCTATTAGACCTATTTTCAGGCGCTGCGTCATATCACTACGCCTGCTGCACTCATGGTACAGCCGCACAGTTCCTTGATTATTACGCCGGAATGAGAGTAGTTCCTAGTCATATAGGCTTAGAAAATCGCAACTTTTCATTTTCCGTCGATCTTAGTACACGGTTTAACTACAGAAGAGTCAAGTTTTAAATAGGAAAAATATTGAAACTCTTTGGTCATTTTGAAAGAAATGCTACTGGACTAATCAGAATCAATGATCTGTGCTAAGCTATGCTAAAAGTGGTACCGTCAGACCCGGAGTTCGGCTGAATGGATTCTAAAACGGTAAAACTCAACTGTTTAACTCTGGGGGAGATGTAAAATGAGCATATTTCCGAAAAAAGTGGAGTATCCCTTTAATAATAATAATAATAATAATAATAATATTAGGACACCAAATGTAAGGTGTGCTGGTATGTGGGGTTAGAAATAAAATAAAGAAATGCATGTTGTGTTTCTGCTCCTCTCTGCTGCCAGTGTGTTCGTCACCGTGAGCTTCAGCATTGTGTTGATTGTTGTCACATGTAGAGGTCTTCACAGTGAACCCGAGACCCGTCGACCCGGGACCCGACCCGGGACCCGTACGGGTTCGGGTCTATATTTTAAATTATCAGCCGGGTCCGGGTCGGGTCCGAATTTATTACTTCGGGTCCCGGGTCTGTTTAACATTGTGTGTAATACCCGTGCGATCGGAGTCATTAGATCAGACTCGGAGAAAACCCGGCCGTGATTAGACACTGCTTGTGTTTTTTTGTAACTTGCAACTTGTAAAATTAGGACACTCAAAATAAATTGCGTTAAAAAGCATATTTTAGGTTGATCCAGCTAGCGTGCATGTGCAGTCTCAAGCGCGTGTCATGTTTCTATGGCAACCAGCAGAGTTTCAGTGAGGGACCGCCAAACCGCGCTTTAGATTTTACAATATAAATTAACAGTCTTGTTTAATCTTAAAGTTTTAGTGGTCAGATTCAGACTCGATGCAGAGCAGAGAGCACGGAGATGATAGCAAATAAATAACGTCAGCGGCCATGGCACTGAACGAGCAATCGTTATTATAACGTTAGTTCAAAAGGGCAAACAGTCAAAGTTATTATGCGAGTTACCTCGAGTCAGAATGTATGTTACATGTGCAAAGTTGCATTTGTCATCCGTCACCGTGACATCAAGTGGACTTTTGAAGCTGAAATAATGAGTGGATTAAGCTTGGACTTGGAATAACTAGAGGAATAACATGAATAACTTGTCGGAGGATTGTAATGCATGATCACAGCCAGTCAGGTAACGTAAACGTTAACGTTACATGGAAGAGAGAGGAGACTACTACGCTTCCACGGCTCCTTAAATTAGGTAAGACAAAAAGTTGTATTTTTCGCAACAGGTTTATTGACTTGTAATAGCAGTTTAAGGTGGAATATATGACAATCGGGTCCAGTCGGGTCTGTGTCTTCCCGGCGGTTTCGGGTCCAGCTTTCAAATAATAGACGGGTCCAGGTCGGGTCCGGTTAGGCATTTCTCGGATCTGCACGGGTCCGGGTCCAGCTTTTGAAATAATAGACGGGTCCGGGTCGGTTCGGTTTAGCACATTACGGGTCTCTTTCGGGTTCGGGCACGAATTTTTGGACCCGTGAAGACCTCTAGTCACATGTTCATCTTGTTGTTGTTCTCTCAGTCCCCGAACGAGCGAGCGCGCCTGTACTTCCTCCTGGCCTGGTTCCACGCCGTCATCCAGGAGCGGCTCCGTTACGCTCCGCTCGGCTGGTCCAAGAAATACGAGTTTGGAGAGTCGGACCTGCGCTCCGCCTGCGACACCATCGACACCTGGCTGGATGATACGGCGAAGGTGTGTGTGTGTGTGTGTGTGTGTGTGTGTGTGTGTGTGTGTGTGTGTGTGTGTGTGTGTGTAACGCCTGTCGCTCTCCTCTGTGTGTGTGTGTGTGTGTGTGTGTGTGTGTGTGTGTGTGTGTAACACCTGTCGCTCTCCTCTGTGTGTGTGTGTGTGTGTGTAACGCCTGTCGCTCCTCTGTGTGTGTGTGTGTGTAACGCCTGTCGCTCTCCTCTGTGTGTGTGTGTGTGTGTGTGTGTGTGTGTGTGTGTGTGTGTAACGCCTGTCGCTCTCCTCAGGGGGTGTGTCAGTGTGTGTGTGTAACGCCTGTCGCTCTCCTCTGTGTGTGTGTGTGTGTGTGTGTGTGTGTGTGTAACACCTGTCGCTCTACTCAGTGTGTGTGTGTGTGTGTGTGTGTGTGTGTGTGTGTGTGTAACGCCTGTCGCTCTCCTCAGGGGGTGTGTGTGTGTGTGTGTAACGCCTGTCGCTCTCCTCTGTGTGTGTGTGTGTGTGTGTGTGTGTGTGTGTGTGTAACACCTGTCGCTCTACTCAGTGTGTGTGTGTGTGTGTGTGTGTGTGTGTGTGTGTGTGTGTAACGCCTGTCGCTCTCCTCAGGGGGTGTGTGTGTGTGTGTGTGTAACGCCTGTCGCTCTCCTCTGTGTGTGTGTGTGTGTGTGTGTGTGTGTGTGTAACGCCTGTCGCTCTCCTCGGGGGTGTGTGTGTGTGTGTGTGTGTGTGTGTGTGTGTAACGCCTGTCGCTCTCCTCTGTGTGTGTGTGTGTGTGTGTGTGTGTGTGTGTGTGTGTGTGTAACACCTGTCGCTCTCCTCTGTGTGTGTGTGTGTGTGTGTGTGTAACACCTGTCGCTCTCCTCTGTGTGTGTGTGTGTGTGTGTAACACCTGTCGCTCTACTCAGTGTGTGTGTGTGTGTGTGTGTGTGTAACGCCTGTCGCTCTCCTCGGGGGTGTGTGTGTGTGTGTGTGTGTGTGTGTGTGTAACGCCTGTCGCTCTCCTCTGTGTGTGTGTGTGTGTGTGTGTGTGTGTGTGTGTGTGTGTGTAACACCTGTCGCTCTCCTCTGTGTGTGTGTGTGTGTGTGTGTGTAACACCTGTCGCTCTCCTCAGGGTGTGTGTGTGTGTGTGTGTGTAACGCCTGTCGCTCTCCTCTGTGTGTGTGTGTGTGTGTGTGTGTGTGTGTGTGTGTGTGTGTGTAACGCCTGTCGCTCTCCTCTGTGTGTGTGTGTGTGTGTAACGCCTGTCGCTCTCCTCAGGGTGTGTGTGTGTGTGTGTGTAACGCCTGTCGCTCTCCTCAGGGTGTGTGTGTGTGTGTGTGTGTGTGTGTGTGTGTGTGTAACACCTGTCGCTCTCCTCTGTGTGTGTGTGTGTGTGTGTGTGTGTGTGTGTGTGTGTGTGTGTAACGCCTGTTGCTCTCCTCAGGGGGTGTGTGTGTGTGTGTGTGTGTGTGTGTGTGTAACGCCTGTCGCTCTCCTCTGTGTGTGTGTGTGTGTGTGTGTGTGTGTGTGTGTAACACCTGTCGCTCTCCTCTGTGTGTGTGTGTGTGTGTGTGTGTAACACCTGTCGCTCTCCTCAGGGTGTGTGTGTGTGTGTGTGTGTAACGCCTGTCGCTCTCCTCTGTGTGTGTGTGTGTGTGTGTGTGTGTGTGTGTGTGTAACGCCTGTCGCTCTCCTCTGTGTGTGTGTGTGTGTAACGCCTGTCGCTCTCCTCAGGGTGTGTGTGTGTGTGTGTGTGTAACGCCTGTCGCTCTCCTCAGGGTGTATGTGTGTGTGTGTGTGTGTGTGTGTGTGTGTAACACCTGTCGCTCTCCTCAGGGTGTGTGTGTGTGTGTGTGTGTAACGCATGTCGCTCTCCTCAGGGTGTGTGTGTGTGTGTGTGTGTGTAACACCTGTCGCTCTCCTCAGGGTCGGCAGAACATCTCTCCTGATAAGATCCCGTGGGCGGCTCTGAAGACTCTGATGGCTCAGTCGATCTACGGCGGGCGCATCGATAACGAGTTCGACCAGCGGCTCCTGAACACGTTCCTGGATCGGCTCTTCACCACCAGCAGCTTCGACAGCGAGTTCAAGCTGGCGCTCAAAGTGGACGGGCACAAGGACATCAAGATGCCCGACGGCATCCGGTCAGCCTAACCCTAATGTCTCTGCATCACATGTTTATTATACAGCGCAGATTCACAGCAGCTTCAGTGAGGAACACGATCAGTGATGAAACTCATCAGATACGAGCCTCAATCTCAGATTCAGCTCTACAGAAGACCATTACTCAGATCTCTGGGAACTCTGGGATCGGGCTGAACATTACTCTAATATCCTCGGATAACATTTATTCTCTCTGATTTATTTGTGCCGCTCCTTCACAACCCCAGCGAGTCACCTGTGATGAACAGCTGAATCAGATTTAATTCTGTGGACAAACTTGAATCAAATTGAACTAAATTGAGCTAAATGACTCGAGTGTCTTCTGTAGAGCTGCAGTTATAGAGCTGAATCATCACTGATCTGAGTAATGACTCGAGTGTCTTCTGTAGAGATGCAGTTATAGAGCTGAACCATCACTGATCTGAGTAATGACTCGAGTGTCTTCTGTAGAGCTGCTTTACTGCAGAATGTGACTTAGTTTCATAAATTATGAATTTTGAAACATGAACACTGTTATTCCTGTGAAGAGGTTAGTGCTGTACGAGACGCTGGTGAATGACCTGTGTGTGTGTGTGTGTGTGTCGGTCAGGCGTGAGGAGTTCATCCACTGGGTGGAGCTGCTGCCGGACACTCAGACTCCATCATGGCTCGGGCTGCCGAGTAACGCAGAGAAGGTCCTGCTCACGACTCAGGGTACGAGCTCTCTCTCTCTCTCTCTCTCTCTCTCTCTCTCTCTCTCTCTCTCTCTCTCTCTCTCTCTCTCTCTCTCTCTCTCTCTCTCTCTCTCTCTCTCTCTCTCTCTCTCTCTCCCTCTCCCTCATTCATTCACGCCAACAAAACTCTTCGTTCACGCCAAACTCAAACTTTAAGTATCAGCGCAGACTAGGACTGTCAAAATGGCTGAGAAGCTAATTTGTAATTTTAAGTATTATCAAAATTTGAATTATATTCTAAAACTGTGTTTGTGCATCAGGAACCTGAGAAAACACACTTCAGCACACAGCGTAATGAACTACATGAACACACTACAGCAAACTGACATTCAGAAACACTCCACTTCTACTCACTACATCTACATATAGATCATCAAAAACACCAGACACTTAGCTTGATCTGAGCGAGTGCTGGGCGCTTTCACACACACACACACACACACACAAACACACACACACGGTTTTTGCATTTGAATGTGGAGCTTTTTATTTTATTCGATGAATATTCGAAATTGGAGTTTCTATCTGACAGCCCTAGCGCAGACGTGGCCTTCCTGTTGCCTCTTATCTGGCTTTCTGCACTTTAACCTCTTTATTAACTCAATGCTTGAACATGCAAGTTTGTCCAGCGGTTAATTTGATCTCCCTCCTTCACTTCCTGTGGGCGTGTCCCTCGCACACCTCACTTCCTGTGGGCGTGTCCCTCGCGCTCAGGCATTGACATGATGGGGAAGCTGTTGAAGATGCAGATGTTGGAGGATGAGGACGATCTGGCGTACGAGACGGAGAAGAAGCGCTCGACGTCCACGACTGACGCTCAGCCGGCCTGGATGAGAACGCTCCTGTCCACCGCTCGCAACTGGCTCCTGCTGATCCCCGAGGCCGTCAGCCCGCTCAAGCGCACCGTGGAGAACATCAAGGTATGCTGGGAAGGTTTCTGCAGCTCACCCTGATCACAGGCACAGTCAGGCCCTCCAAAACTTAGAGAAACACTTGTTTTAATGTTTTAGATTAGACATTGACTGTTTTCTATAACCGATACCAATTATTTGCATGTTTATGTGCCGACAACACACACACACACCCTCCTCATGATGTGTTCCTCCACAGGACCCGCTCTTCCGCTTCTTCGAGCGTGAGGTGAAGATGGGGTCTCGGATGCTGCAGGACGTGCGTCAGGATCTGACGGATGTGGTTCATGTGTGTGAGGGCAAGAAGAAGCAGACCAACGACCTGCGCACGCTCATCAACGACCTGGTCAAAGGTAGCTGACCTCTGACCCCTTACTCTGACCCCTGACCCCTTGCTCTAGTCACTAACCCTGTCCTGTTTCCTCAGGCATCCTCCCGCGCAGCTGGTGTCGCTACACCGTCCCGGCGGCCATGACGGTGATCCAGTGGGTGTCGGACTTCAGCGAGAGGATCCAGCAGCTGCAGCAGATCTCGCAGGGCGCGGCCACTGGGGGCGCTAAAGAGCTCAAGGTGTCCGAGAGAACACAACACACTCGATGAGGAAAACTAAATACACAATCAATGATGCTAACTGAGTTCTGTTCAGTGAAGCAGCTCTAAAAACACAACAGTGCTCGGCTGAAAAGTGTTCAGTTCATAAATGCAGAGCATTAAATGATGTTCTTCTTCCTCAGTGTTTCTGTCTTGGTTTCCAGCACAAATATCTAAACATTCTTAAATATTTACTGGAGAAGAAGCAAAATGATTGATTTCCGAGAAACTCAACAAAATGAAGTGAGTTTGTGTTTAAAACGAGAACTAATATCTGCCAATGGAGTCAGAAAAATACTCTTGTTTTCCCTTTGAATCAAGTGTGGTGTTCTGACTCCATTGACCAATATTTGTTCTGGTTTTTAACACAAACTCACAAATGTGCCCACCAGCAGTGCAACACTTTTTTTTTAATTTCCAGCACAAATATCTAAACATTCTTAAATCAAGATACATTTACTAGAGAAGCAAAATGACTGAAGAAAGAAGAGAAGTTGATCAAAACAAGAACAAATATCTGTCAGTAGAATCAGTAAAATAATCCTGTTTTCCCTCCATTGGCAAATATTTGTTCTTGTTTTAAGTAAAATTTTGTTAAATTTTTCAGAAACAGACTTAATATCTTCAGTCAGTAAATGTATCTTGATTTAAGAATGACGGGAACTCTGAGGAAGAACATCATTTATAATCTGAAGGAATAGCAAAAGTTGTTTCCATGTTCTAGTGGTTGTGATCAGGTGGTCAAGACTTTTTTGTGTGTAAAATGAATTAAAAGTAATGGAGATTGTTAGGAAGTTCTTTTGAAGTGTTGTTAATAAAACTCATCGTGTTGATGTTTAGGGTTAGAGAATACATTGACATGTGTGTTTCCTCCACTGGGTATGATGCTGAATGTGTTGTTCTCCAGAACATCCATGTGACCCTGGGGAGCCTGTTCGTGCCCGAGGCCTACATCACTGCCACCCGCCAGTACGTGGCTCAGGCCAACAGCTGGTCTCTGGAGGAACTGTGTCTCGAGGTCAACGTCACATCAGCACAGGGAGCAGCCCTCGACGCCTGCAGCTTCGGCATCAAGGGTGAGTGAGAGGGTGAGGGTGTGAGGGTGAGTGTGAGAGGGTGAGTGTGAGAGGGTGAGTGTGAGAGGGTGAGTGTGAGAGGGTGAGTGTGAGAGGGTGAGTGTGAGAGGGTGAGTGTGAGAGGGTGAGGGTGAGTGTGAGAGGGTGAGTGTGAGAGGGTGAGTGTGAGAGGGTGAGGGTGAGAGGGTGAGTGTGAGAGGGTGAGTGTGAGAGGGTGAGGGTGTGAGGGTGAGTGTGAGAGGGTGAGTGTGAGAGGGTGAGTGTGAGAGGGTGAGTGTGAGAGGGTGAGTGTGAGAGGGTGAGTGTGAGAGGGTGAGTGTGAGAGGGTGAGTGGGAGAGGGTGAGTGGGAGAGGGTGAGTGGGAGAGGGTGAGTGGGTGAGTGTGAGAGGGTGAGTGTGAGAGGGTGAGTGTGAGAGGGTGAGTGTGAGAGGGTGAGTGTGAGAGGGTGAGTGTGAGAGGGTGAGTGTGAGAGGGTGAGTGTGAGAGGGTGAGTGGGAGAGGGTGAGTGGGAGAGGGTGAGTGTGAGAGGGTGAGTGTGAGAGGGAGGGGGTGAGTGTGAGAGAGGGTGAGTGTGAGAGGGTGAGTGTGAGAGGGTGAGTGGGAGAGGGTGAGTGGGAGAGGGTGAGTGGGAGAGGGTGAGTGGGAGAGGGTGAGTGTGAGAGGGAGGGGGTGAGAGGGAGGGGGTGAGAGGGTGAGTGTGAGAGGGTGAGTGGGAGTGGGAGAGGGTGAGTGTGAGAGGGTGAGTGTGAGAGGGTGAGTGTGAGAGGGAGGGGGTGAGAGGGTGAGTGTGAGAGGGTGAGTGTGAGAGGGTGAGTGTGAGAGGGTGAGAGGGTGAGTGTGAGAGGGTGAGTGTGTGAGAGGGTGAGTGTGAGAGGGTGAGTGTGAGAGGGTGAGTGTGAGAGGGTGAGTGGGAGAGGGTGAGTGGGAGAGGGTGAGTGGGAGAGGGTGAGTGGGAGAGGGTGAGTGGGAGAGGGTGAGGGTGAGGGTGAGTGTGAGGGGGTGAGAGGGTGAGTGTGAGAGGGTGAGTGTGAGAGGGTGAGTGTGAGGGGGTGAGTGTGTGTGTGTGAGGGGGTGAGTGTGAAAGGGTGAGAGTGTGAGAGGGTGAGTGTGAGAGGGTGAGTGTGTGAGAGAGGGTGAGTGTGTGAGAGAGGGTGAGTGTGTGAGAGAGGGTGAGTGTGTGAGAGAGGGTGAGTGTGTGAGAGGGTGAGGGTGAGGGGGTGAGTGTGTGAGAGGGTGAGGGTGAGTGGGTGAGAGGGTGAGTGTGTGAGAGGGTGAGGGTGAGGGGGTGAGTGTGTGAGAGGGTGAGTGTGTGAGAGGGTGAGGGTGAGTGGGTGAGGGTGAGGGTGAGGGGGTGAGTGTGAGAGAGGGTGAGTGTGTGAGAGGGTGAGGGTGAGGGGGTGAGTGTGTGAGAGGGTGAGTGTGAGGGGGTGAGTGTGAGTGTGAGAGAGGGTGAGTGTGTGTGAGAGGGTGAGGGTGAGGGGGTGAGTGTGTGAGAGGGTGAGGGTGAGGGTGAGGGGGTGAGTGTGTGAGAGGGTGAGTGTGTGAGAGGGTGAGGGGGTGAGTGTGTGAGAGGGTGAGTGTGTGAGAGGGTGAGGGTGAGGGTGAGGGGGTGAGTGGGTGAGGGTGAGGGTGAGTGTGAGAGAGGGTGAGTGTGTGAGAGAAAAGGCATCTGAGGGAGCTCTGCTGACGTGTGTGTGTGTGTGTGTGTGCAGGTCTGAAGCTGCAGGGAGCTGTGTGCGCGAACAACAAGCTCTCTCTGTCCACCACCATCTCCACTGACCTCCCGCTGACACAACTACGCTGGATGAAGCAGAGCAACAGCGAGAAGAGGAACATGGTGAGTGGAGACACACACACACTCTCACTCACACACACTCTCTCTCTCGTTCACACTCTCTCTCTCTCTGCAGGTCACACTGCCCGTGTATCTGAACTTCACGCGAGCCGACCTCATCTTCACCGTTGACTTTGACATCGCCACCAAGGAAGACCCGCATCACTTCTACGAGCGCGGGGTCGCGGTCCTGTGCACCGAGTAGAAGAACACGCTTTACCCAGCATGCCTCAGTGTAGAGCAAGAGCTCGAACGCTTCTCTTTACCCAGCATTCCTCAGTGTAGAGCAAGAGCTCGAACGCTTCTCTTTACCCAGCATTCCTCAGTGTAGAGCAAGAGCTCGAACGCTTCTCTTTACCCAGCATGCCTCAGTGTAGAGCAAGAGCTCGAACGCTTCTCTTTACCCAGCATTCCTCAGTGTAGAGCAAGAGCTCGAACGCTTCTCTTTACCCAGCATGCCTCAGTGTAGTGTAGTGTAGTGTAGTGTAATCATAACTGTGTGTGTCTTTAATGGGACGAGGTCAGAAGGTCAGAAGCATGTGGGACGATGGACTGTGTTTGTGTTTCTCACACAGATGTTTTAGTGGAACAGATGAGAAGTGTGTGTTTTAGATGGAGAAATGGAAGTTGATAAGTTTTGCATGATTAGTGGTTTTCAATAAAGCTCAAATATTCCTTAAGTGTGTTTTGTGTCTGAATGTTATTCATGTGTGCCTGTAGGATCTTACCCTAACCCTTAAAACATACGTGTGAATTCATAAGTCAGAATAGACTATATACAGTGGGGGAAATAATTATTTGATCTGCTGATTTTTTAAGTTCGCCCACTTACAAAGAAAGGAAGGGTCTATAATTTATATGGTGGGTTTATTTTAACGGATAGAGAATATCAACCAAAGAATCCAGAAAAACACATTATATAAAGGTTGTAAACTGCTAGTATCCCTAAAGTCCTAATGTCAGTGGACACAGCGAGACCAGAGCCGTCACACGTCAGGGACCGACCGGACCTGCACACGGCTGGAACGGGCTAGACCATCAGCGAGAAGCTTGGGGAGAACTTTTACTTTTTACATTTACATTTATTCATTTAGCAGACGCTTTTATCCAAAGCGACGTACAAATGAGAACAACAGAAGCAGTGAAACTAACAGTAGGACAACAATACGCAAGTGCTGTGACCCTTCTCAGTTTAATCTAACGCAGTACGGGGTTTTTTAAGAATAGAATTGAATGGAATAGAAGAGAGTTTTGTAAGACTTTTGTTTTTGGTAAGGATGATCATGAGAATGAGAACATCTAAATGATTCGGAGAAGGTTTGGGAGGAAGTGCTGTGCTCAGATGAGACTCTTTGGCATCAGCTCAACTGTGTTAGGAGGAAGAGAAATGCTGACCATGACCCCAAGAACACCATCCCTGCGGTCAAGCACGTGTGGAAACATCATGGGGCTGTTTCTCTACCGCAAAGACGGGTCGTGGATGGGTCTTCCAGAACACTGGAGACGGGTCGTGGATGGGTCTTCCAGCACGACACTGACCCAGAACACACCGCCCAGGCAACAGAGTAGAATAGGTAATAGAGAAGCACATTAAGGTCTTGAGTGGCCTAGCCCGTGTCCACACCCTAACCCTGTAGAGACTCTGTGGAGGAGCCGAAACTCTGAGTTGCCCAGAGGATCTGTAGAGAGTGGCCCAGAATCCCTCCTGAGATGTGTGCAAACCTGCTGACCGTCTGACCTCTGTGCTTGCCTCGTCTGACCTCTGTGCTTGCCTCGTCTGACCTCTGTGCTTGCCAACAAGGGTTTCTCCACAAGTGCTAAATTATGTTCTGCTTGGGGCTCGGATTCTTATTTCACTCACTGAAATGCAAATCAATTTATAACCTTTATATAATGTGTTTTTCTGGATGTTTTGGTTGATATTCTCGCTATCCGTTAAAATAAACCTACCATATAAATTATAGACCCTTCGATTCCCTCCTGTACAGTATATATAAAATATGTAATCCAGCTGAACATATAAACACTATGAAAGCTGGCAGCTGATGGAGAAATGCCTGCGAGTTCTTCAGTCAAACACGACTGAAGACGTGTGCAAGTCAGATCCTCCAGCGCCACCGTGTGTCCAGATCCGGCACTGCAGCGGGAATGACCTCTGACCTCTGAAGAGCAAAGATCATGTGCTTCTCCAGATCATGTGATTCTGACAGCTTTATCGTGATCTGAGTGATTACAGGTTCAGCTGCAGCTTTACACACACACACACACACTAGAAGTGCTGAGTGTGTTTTCATCGAGACATGAGCAGATGATCAGCGAAAGAACCGGAACCGACGCTGGACTTTAGTTTTGCTGCTACAGACTTTGTTTAAAGTGACGAACAAGCATTTAAATGCATCAAACACTGAATATGAAGAGGATCTACACTCATACACTGACTCACACTCACTCACACTCACACTCACTCACTCTCACACACACACACACACACACACACAAGACTCTGATCCGGCTCTACTCCAGACGACCGTCATCATACTGTTAAACATCATTAGATTACACACTCACTGACACACACACACTCACACACTCACTCACTCACTCACTCACTCAAGAGAGGTCAGAAATCATGAATGAACGTTAGGTTTGTTAGTCATAATTTATTATTGTATTAACTTTGGCATCATCAGCTAAACCTGAGGTGAAGAAACGCCTTCATTTACTCTCTTTCCTCAGTGTCTCTCCATCCATCCGGATAAACAGGAAAACTCCTTCCCAAGTGAAGTGTGTGTGAGCAGCTTCAGATCTCCATGTCGCTGGTGCACCTCCTCTTCCTCCTCATGCCCTCCTCCAATTCTCCCGACGGGAACAGCTTCCGCTTGGAGAGGGGGGGGGTGTCCCGGGATCCCGGCGGGAAGGGGTCCGGAGCGGGGGAGCTGAGCCCGGATCGTGTGTGGATCCCAGAGTCCGACAGGTCCAGTCTCACACACACCTCAGGCCAGCAGTGGCTCCGCGTGTCCGAGTCACTCGAGGACCTCATCAGGACATCGGGATGATCCCGGATCCCGGCTCTCCTCCTCACGGCTCCTCTGGGCCGACGCTTCTGCACACCTTCATCAGAGGAGCCCGAGTCTTCAGAACTCCCATCGTACGGATCCAGACACTGAAACCGGTTCAGGAGAGAGAGGAGTTACAGCCGAGTCTCACACACACACACACACACACACACACTCTCACTCTTATACTCACTCACTCACACATATACACACACACACACACACACTCACACTCTCTTATACACACACACACACACTCTCACTCTTATACTCACTCACTTACACACACTCACACACACTCACTCACTCACTCACTCACACTCTTATACTCACTTACACATACTCACACACACACTCACACTCACTCACTCTCACTCTTATACTCACTTACACACACACACTCACACTCACTCACTCACTCACACACACACACTCACACATATATACACTCACTCACATACACACTCACACATATACACTCACTCACACACTCACTCACTTATATATATATATACACACACACACACACACTCACTCATACACTCACTTATACACACACACACACACACACACACACACACACACACACACACACACACACACACACACACACACACACACACACTCACTCTCTCACAAGGGACTCAAGATGGCCGACAGGGGTTTAAAACAAGACAAACTGAAGCAGGGATTCTCACTCAGGACTCCTCAGGTTTAGTCTTTACCTGTTGGTAGTTTTTCTGGAGTCTCTTCTCCGGAACGCTGTTTTCCCAACCCTGAGGTCAGAGGTCAGAGGTCACATGACTTTCTGAGGCCACAGAAGCGTTTGAGGATGATCTGATCAGAAATACCTTGGTGCTGACATCAGACCGTCTCGGGTTCGTGTCCGATTCAGAGTCTGAGCTGGAGTCTACTTTACACATCTCCTGACACACACACACACACACACACACACACACACACACACAGACCGATGGATTTTAAATGATGGACTTTTAATGATTTTAAAAGTCATGCAGTGATACAACATTGCATTTACAGATTTACACTGACAGACATTCACATCAATCAAATGATAAAGAGAAAAATAAGAATGAAATAAAAAAGGTTCCAATCTTACCATGTATTTGAACGCCAGTCTCCCAACGACGTCCGACTGGCCTGTGATCAGCTCTTCCATTCCAGATCAGTGCGAGTCAACCTGGTCATCAGACACCTGACTGAACTACCTCTGCTTTTATACAGTCACATCTGTGTGTGTGTGTGTGTGTGTGTGTGTGTGTGTGAGATTCAGTCGAGGCCTTTCTCCAGATCTCAACGCAGTTACACGGTAAAACACTCACTAAATATTCTTAAATATCAAGACGGAAGATCATTGAATCATAAGCGGTCTGTGTTATAGGTTTAAATTATACTAATCATTTTTCACACAATAATTGGCAGAAGAAAAAAAAAAAACAATGAATGCATGAGGACAGCTGGAACACACTTCATCTGATTGTATTTGGAAAACGATCACGTGTTTAATTGCGTTGATATTTCCTGGAGTGATCGCTCACTTTATTATCTGATGAAACATTTTGTTATTTATTATTATTTTAAATTGCGTGTATATGTGTGTGTAAATGTGTTTGTTCTGTCGCGAATGCTTATGCATTGTAAAGCTTTTTATCATACATATAAAACAAACTTTCTACTTTATTCTTTCACCTTTTCTATTATATGAGACATATGAAAACTACAGTTCGTACAAAGTCAGTACAATAATATAAGATGTTACGGTCATGTTCGTGTAGCAGGGAAGTTTCTGAGGTGACGAAGACTATAATCCTCTCACTAATTGATCGCAAACCTCTTCTGACGGACTGAGTGTGTGTGTGTGTGTGAGTGAGTGTTTGAACGCCGATGGCCGAGGCGCGATGTGTGCGCATGCGCGGCGCGTCAGATCCGGGCCTGCGGAAGGATGAATGTAAATGTCAAAGATGGCGGCGGAGGGAGGAGGGAAGGAGATGAACGAGATCAAGAGTCAGTTCAGCACGCGGGAAGGCGCGTATAAACTCCTCACACACTCCGAGTACAGTCGCCCGAACCGTGTGCCCTTCAACTCGCAGGGCTCGAACCCCGTCCGGGTCTCGTTCGTCAACGTCAATGACCAGTCCGGGAACGGCGACCGAATCTGCTTCAATGTGGGCCGGGAGCTTTACTTCTATATCTACAAAGGCGTCAGGAAGGTGAGGACGACGCGCTCATCTCCACATTGGCGGAATAGCGGCTATTTCACATCATTAGTGACACACACGCGCGCACACGCGCACTTTCATTGCTGACGCGCGTCTGTTTGTTTATGTGTGTGTGTGTGTGTGTGTGTGTGTGTGTGTGTGTTGCTTTGACAGGAGTGTGTTTGCTGTTGTTCAGTGAGTTTGTGTATCGTCGATCAGTTTATGTGCTTCATGTGTTCAGTAGTTCAGTAGTTCATGTGTTCAGTAGTTCGTGTGTTCAGTAGTTCGTGTGTTCAGTAGTTCATGTGTTCGTGTGTTCAGTAGTTCGTGTGTTCAGTAGTTCGTGTGTTCAGTAGTTCGTGTGTTCAGTAGTTCGTGTGTTCAGTAGTTCGTGTGTTCGTGTGTTCAGTAGTTCGTGTGTTCAGTAGTTCATGTGTTCAGTACTTCATAAATTCACTAGTTGTTTACAGTTCATATGTTCAATAATTTGCATGGTTCATATGTTCAGTGGCTCATATCTTAAGTAGTTTCTAAGGTTCATAATATATTCAGTTGTTTTTAAGGTTAATATATTCAGTGGTTCATATGTTCAGTAGTGCTTATGGTCAGAGGTGTGTAGAGTATCCAAGAATTTACCTAAGTACAAGTTACTTATAGAAATATTTACTCAACGTAAAAGTAATAATCTTAATAGTTACTTGATTAAGGGTAACAAAGTATCCAACGAAAAAACGACTCAAGTATCTATTACTAGTTAATTCCACTCAATTCACGTTTATTAGTATAGCGCTTTTCACAACACACATCATTCCACATTACAGTGATTACAGTGTTCTGTTATCAGAAGAGACTGTATTTCAGAAATGTACATATACAAATCACAGTTAGCTAGAAGGGTAATATTAATTTAAACAATGTAATAATTTAATGCGGAAACAATGAGCTCATTGAAGTAATGAATACTTGTTTGTTAACAAATGATTATGACATTTAGAAAAATCTAGCATTGGTGCGTGTTGATTCAGAGTTAGCATCATCTGAAGTCTTCATCATAGGCTGGATCCAAGTTACTTCGGATTATATATATATATTTAAGACAACAATTCAATAACATGTTATTATTTAGATGGGTATTTAATTAAAATAATTATAATTAGATGTCTTTACAACAAACACAGAAGAGACGATCATTATTTATGGCATTTCATCTGTAGCCCCAAAATCATTGCATGTCCTTTGTTTTGTATAATAATAGCGTAGAGCTACATTTGGATTATTAGACAATGTTGAAATTAAGTTTTGCAAGTTTTGAAAACTCTTGATGTGCTCACGCTCATGACCGCTATACTGAACATCTGAACGCAAACTATGATCAAATGCACATGATCTTCTGTTCTCTTAAATGTAATCACATGTGTATTTCTGCAGGCGTGTGTAAACTGGTGAACTGTGTCTGAGCAAAGGCGTTCGATTTCAACACGAACGGGTTATAAAGTGTATACCTGAATGAACTGAAATCGAGTGTGGTTACCTGTGGAATCGTTCACAGACAGCAGATGTTCATTAAGAAAGATCTTCATCGCTGGCAAACAATAGGATACCTTTACAGTTCTGCTTTTAATTGGCTGTATTTCCACGTCCACTTGATTTTTGATATTTTTGATATATCTTTATTGTCATTGTATGCGATACAACGAAATTCTGTTGGAGCAGTCCTCTCCAGATAGCAGCATAGTAAAAAAGATAGAAATATATAAAAAATATAAACATACATACATACATACATACATATACACATACACTAACACATTCTCAATAAATAGATAAAACAGCTAAAACAGTAAAAACAATAAAAACAATAAACACAACAGTTATTGCACAGTCCAATTGCACTGAGGAGGTAAAAAGGTGATGAGAGATCTATATTTGTATGCATGGGTGTGCGTATGATCTTTGTAATATGTTCACAGCTCTGGGGAAAAAGCTGTTCCGGAGTCTATTTGTGCGTGTGCTGGGGGTTCTCAGTTGATGATCTTAAAGCTCCTGTAACGACTCAGATACCCCTTTTCCACCAACAAGAACCGGGTGCTGGTTCAGAGCCAGAGCCAGAGCTGGTTCAGAGTTGGTTCGACTGACGAGCTTACTAAGAACCGGTTTGCCTTTCCACCGGCTAGAGAGCCACAACAGAGCCAGATCTTACGTCACTGTATACGTCTCATGTTGCCCAGCAACCGCTAGTGCGGTAGCGCCAAACACAAACACGCCAGGCTTGTTCGAGATGCATCGGCTTCTCGCAGATCGATCGCCGCATGACATAAAAGCACTGCGATAGCGATCTAAAAGCACAAGGAGTCGTATGCTCTCCAAACACTCCCGCAGCTCCGATCGGTCCTCGCCGCTCCGATGCATCTCGAACAAGCCATCAACAATAACGGACGTTGCAATACTATGGACGCTCATGGGTTTGCAAAAATACATCGGAATCCAACGCGTTCGTGCAGCTCGCCGTAACTTACATAGACGGATATTATAATCAATCTGCTATTAGCTCGAGCTGCTATTTAAAAATGGCGGTCACAAGTTTCTATTCGTCTTGTTGGTCACGGTAACCCCGCCCCCAGCCCCTGACGCAAGCGGTTCTTTCTTGGCTCCGTTCTAGACCCTGCAATGATTTGGTGCTACTTAAGAACCAGTTTTACTGGTTCGGAGCTGGTGCTTTGGCGGTGGAAAAACAAAGAACCGATTTGAAACTAGGCTCTGGCTCCGAACCAGCACCAGCTCTGCCTTGGTGGAAAAGGGGTAAGAGAAGCGGCTTCTGACGACTCAGTGCGAGCAGAAACTGAACACATCATCCAGACTGACTCGACAGTTCTGCTCACATGTTCAGTAGTGTTTATGGCTCATGTTCTCATGTTCAGTAATGTTTATGGCTCATGTTCAGTAGTGTTTATGGCTCATGTTCAGTAATGTTTATGGCTCTCATGTTCAGTAGTGTTTATGGCTCATGTTCAGTAGTGTTTATGGCTCATGTTCAGTAGTGTTTATGGCTCATGTTCAGTAGTGTTTATGGCTCATGTTCAGTAGTGTTTATGGCTCATGTTCAGTAGTGTTTATGGCTCATGTTCAGTAGTGTTTATGGCTCATGTTCAGTAGTGTTTATGGCTCTCATGTTCAGTAATGTTTATGGCTCATGTTCAGTAGTGTTTATGGCTCATGTTCAGTAGTGTTTATGGCTCATGTTCAGTAGTGTTTATGGCTCATGTTCAGTAGTGTTTATGGCTCTCATGTTCAGTAGTGTTTATGGCTCATGTTCAGTAGTGTTTATGGCTCATGTTCAGTAGTGTTTATGGCTCTCATGTTCAGTAGTGTTTATGGCTCATGTTCAGTAGTGTTTATGGCTCATGTTCAGTAGTGTTTATGGCTCTCATGTTCAGTAGTGTTTATGGCTCATGTTCAGTAGTGTTTATGGCTCATGTTCAGTAATGTTTATGGCTCATGTTCAGTTGTGTTTATGGCTCTCATGTTCAGTAGTGTTTATGGCTCATGTTCAGTAATGTTTATGGCTCATGTTCAGTAGTGTTTATGGCTCATGTTCAGTAGTGTTTATGGCTCATGTTCAGTAATGTTTATGGCTCATGTTCAGTAGTGTTTATGGCTCATGTTCAGTAGTGTTTATGGCTCATGTTCAGTAATGTTTATGGCTCATGTTCAGTAGTGTTTATGGCTCTCATGTTCAGTAGTGTTTATGGCTCATGTTCAGTAGTGTTTATGGCTCTCATGTTCAGTAGTGTTTATGGCTCATGTTCAGTAGTGTTTATGGCTCATGTTCAGTAGTGTTTATGGCTCTCATGTTCAGTAGTGTTTATGGCTCTCATGTTCAGTAGTGTTTATGGCTCATGTTCAGTAGTGTTTATGGCTCATGTTCAGTAGTGTTTATGGCTCATGTTCAGTAGTGTTTATGGCTCATGTTCAGTAGTGTTTATGGCTCATGTTCAGTAGTGTTTATGGCTCATGTTCAGTAGTGTTTATGGCTCATGTTCAGTAGTGTTTATGGCTCATGTTCAGTAGTGTTTATGGCTCATGTTCAGTAGTGTTTATGGCTCATGTTCAGTAGTGTTTATGGCTCATGTTCAGTAGTGTTTATGGCTCTCATGTTCAGTAGTGTTTATGGCTCTCATGTTCAGTAGTGTTTATGGCTCTCATGTTCAGTAGTGTTTATGGCTCATGTTCAGTAGTGTTTATGGCTCATGTTCAGTAGTGTTTATGGCTCTCACGTTCAGTAGTGTTTATGGCTCTCATGTTCAGTAGTGTTTATGGCTCTCATGTTCAGTAGTGTTTATGGCTCATGTTCAGTAGTGTTTATGGCTCATGTTCAGTAGTGTTTATGGCTCTCATGTTCAGTAGTGTTTATGGCTCTCATGTTCAGTAGTGTTTATGGCTCATGTTCAGTAGTGTTTATGGCTCATGTTCAGTAGTGTTTATGGCTCATGTTCAGTAGTGTTTATGGCTCATGTTCAGTAGTGTTTATGGCTCTCATGTTCAGTAGTGTTTATGGCTCATGTTCAGTAGTGTTTATGGCTCATGTTCAGTAGTGTTTATGGCTCATGTTCAGTAGTGTTTATGGCTCATGTTCAGTAGTGTTTATGGCTCTCGTTCAGTAGTGTTTATGGCTCATGTTCAGTAGTGTTTATGGCTCATGTTCAGTAGTGTTTATGGCTCTCATGTTCAGTAGTGTTTATGGCTCATGTTCAGTAGTGTTTATGGCTCATGTTCAGTAGTGTTTATGGCTCTCATGTTCAGTAATGTTTATGGCTCATGTTCAGTAGTGTTTATGGCTCATGTTCAGTAGTGTTTATGGCTCTCATGTTCAGTAGTGTTTATGGCTCATGTTCAGTAGTGTTTATGGCTCATGTTCAGTAGTGTTTATGGCTCATGTTCAGTAGTGTTTATGGCTCATGTTCAGTAGTGTTTATGGCTCTCATGTTCAGTAGTGTTTATGGCTCATGTTCAGTAGTTCAGTAGTGTTTATGGCTCATGTTCAGTAGTGTTTATGGCTCTCATGTTCAGTAGTGTTTATGGCTCATGTTCAGTAGTGTTTATGGCTCTCATGTTCAGTAGTGTTTATGGCTCATGTTCAGTAGTGTTTATGGCTCATGTTCAGTAGTGTTTATGGCTCTCATGTTCAGTAGTGTTTATGGCTCATGTTCAGTAGTGTTTATGGCTCATGTTCAGTAGTGTTTATGGCTCTCATGTTCAGTAGTGTTTATGGCTCATGTTCAGTAGTGTTTATGGCTCATGTTCAGTAGTGTTTATGGCTCTCATGTTCAGTAGTGTTTATGGCTCATGTTCAGTAGTGTTTATGGCTCATGTTCAGTAGTGTTTATGGCTCATGTTCAGTAGTGTTTATGGCTCTCATGTTCAGTAGTGTTTATGGCTCATGTTCAGTAGTGTTTATGGCTCATGTTCAGTAGTTCAGTAGTGTTTATGGCTCATGTTCAGTAGTGTTTATGGCTCATGTTCAGTAGTGTTTATGGCTCATGTTCAGTAGTGTTTATGGCTCTCATGTTCAGTAGTGTTTATGGCTCATGTTCAGTAGTGTTTATGGCTCATGTTCAGTAGTGTTTATGGCTCTCATGTTCAGTAGTGTTTATGGCTCATGTTCAGTAGTGTTTATGGCTCATGTTCAGTAGTGTTTATGGCTCACGTTCAGTAGTGTTTATGGCTCACGTTCAGTAGTGTTTATGGCTCACGTTCAGTAGTGTTTATGGCTCACGTTCAGTAGTGTTTATGGCTCTCGTTCAGTAGTGTTTATGGCTCATGTTCAGTAGTGTTTATGGCTCATGTTCAGTAGTGTTTATGGCTCATGTTCAGTAGTGTTTATGGCTCATGTTCAGTAGTGTTTATGGCTCTCATGTTCAGTAGTGTTTATGGCTCATGTTCAGTAGTGTTTATGGCGCTCATGTTCAGTAGTGTTTATGGCTCATGTTCAGTAGTGTTTATGGCTCTCATGTTCAGTAGTGTTTATGGCTCTCATGTTCAGTAGTGTTTATGGCTCATGTTCAGTAGTGTTTATGCAGGGCTCGAAATTAACTTTTTTACTTGGTAGCACTGGTGCTCCCAACTTCAAAAAGTTAGGAGCACCAGCAAAAATTTAGGAGCACCCACCAAAAATTAAGGAGCACCACAACTACAAATTATATATTAACAGATTTTATTTCATCCTGTGGCCAAGATTTGAAATTTGGTCTTCTGGCTCTATATCATCTCACCCCGATGATATTGGCACATGATTTGTCATTTGACATAAATTAAGTGAAGGCAAGCTCTTCTTTGGCGATGGTGTATGCGGTGTTATATTCATAGACAGTATGGTTATATTTGACGTATCCTGCTGATTAAAAGCCTTAATAATCGAACCTGATGAACCTGATTTGTTTGCCACACACCTGTCCCTGCATTTTTTGCTTGGCACTTGGCACTCTATTGCTATTAATATGCTGTATTAATCTTTGTTAATCTTAGTTAAAAAAAATACAGCTGCTCATTGTTCATTAATGTTACTTCACAGTGCATTAACTATGTTAACAAATAAAAAAAAAAAATAATTCAATAATGTAGGCTATTAGTAGCCCAAATGTTGAAATTAACATTTTAACAATGGTTAACAAATTAACAAAGTGCAGTTTATTAATAGTACATGTTAACTGTGTTAACTAGAATTTAATAAGTGGAACATTATTGTAAAGTGGTACCGATTTGTTATACACCGATTCAAACGTCTCGTGAGTGTGTTGGACAGACCAGTTGTTTTAACCATTCATTAAAGTGAATCGGTTCAAATGAGTCATTAGTTCGCGAATCGGACGTGTCATTAGTGGACGTGTAGCATACGGCAAGCGTTGTGTGATTATCCCGGTAGTTTATTTTTTTAGCACAATTCACACTCCACGGTAATTTAGGAGAAAAAAATCTCCGAATGCTCCACGTGAAACTTCGGTCTTCCACCCTTTTTCTATCGTGTCAAATGATTTTGATTAATATGCGCGAGGGAGAGAGAGCAAGACAGCGCGCGCGCGGCCAGGGCTTTCTCTCGTCAAGCGCAGCAGTCACGCACCGATCAAAAGGCTTTGGCGGCCGCCAAAGAAAATCAATGCTGGAAAATCCCCGGGATTGGTTATATATATAGCGTTGGATAGAATGACGGTCCGGCCATCGCGTATCAGCGCACATAAGGTACACACTGTGAAGTAATTTACAAACGTTTTTTAGAGAAATGAAAACAGGTCGCACCACAACCATTATTTGCACTCGCACAAATGCTCCCAAATATATTTTTAGGTCGCACAGATTAAATTTCAGGAGCATATGCGACCAAAATGGTCGCAATTTCGAGCCTTGTTATGGCTCTCATGTTCAGTAGTGTTTATGGCTCTCATGTTCAGTAGTGTTTATGGCTCATGTTCAGTAGTGTTTATGGCTCATGTTCAGTAGTGTTTATGGCTCATGTTCAGTAGTGTTTATGGCTCATGTTCAGTAGTGTTTATGGCTCTCATGTTCAGTAGTGTTTATGGCTCATGTTCAGTAGTGTTTATGGCTCTCATGTTCAGTAGTGTTTATGGCTCTCATGTTCAGTAGTGTTTATGGCTCATGTTCAGTAGTGTTTATGGCTCATGTTCAGTAGTGTTTATGGCTCTCATGTTCAGTAGTGTTTATGGCTCATGTTCAGTAGTGTTTATGGCTCATGTTCAGTAGTGTTTATGGCTCATGTTCAGTAGTGTTTATGGCTCAAGTTCAGTAGTGTTTATGGCTCTCATGTTCAGTAGTGTTTATGGCTCATGTTCAGTAGTGTTTATGGCTCATGTTCAGTAGTTCAGTAGTGTTTATGGCTCATGTTCAGTAGTGTTTATGGTTCATGTTCAGTAGTGTTTATGGCTCTCATGTTCAGTAGTGTTTATGGCTCATGTTCAGTAGTGTTTATGGCTCATGTTCAGTAGTGTTTATGGCTCATGTTCAGTAGTGTTTATGGCTCTCATGTTCAGTAGTGTTTATGGCTCATGTTCAGTAGTGTTTATGGCTCATGTTCAGTAGTGTTTATGGCTCATGTTCAGTAGTGTTTATGGCTCATGTTCAGTAGTGTTTATGGCTCATGTTCAGTAGTGTTTATGGCTCTCATGTTCAGTAGTGTTTATGGCTCATGTTCAGTAGTGTTTATGGCTCATGTTCAGTAGTGTTTATGGCTCATGTTCAGTAGTGTTTATGGCTCATGTTCAGTAGTGTTTATGGCTCTCATGTTCAGTAGTGTTTATGGCTCTCATGTTCAGTAGTGTTTATGGCTCTCATGTTCAGTAGTGTTTATGGCTCTCATGTTCAGTAGTGTTTATGGCTCATGTTCAGTAGTGTTTATGGCTCATGTTCAGTAATGTTTATGGCTCTCATGTTCAGTAGTGTTTATGGCTCATGTTCAGTAGTGTTTATGGCTCTCATGTTCAGTAGTGTTTATGGCTCTCATGTTCAGTAGTGTTTATGGCTCATGTTCAGTAGTGTTTATGGCTCATGTTCAGTAATGTTTATGGCTCATGTTCAGTAGTGTTTATGGCTCTCATGTTCAGTAGTGTTTATGGCTCATGTTCAGTAGTGTTTATGGCTCTCATGTTCAGTAGTGTTTATGGCTCTCATGTTCAGTAGTGTTTATGGCTCATGTTCAGTAGTGTTTATGGCTCTCATGTTCAGTAGTGTTTATGGCTCATGTTCAGTAGTGTTTATGGCTCATGTTCAGTAGTGTTTATGGCTCATGTTCAGTAGTGTTTATGGCTCTCATGTTCAGTAGTGTTTATGGCTCATGTTCAGTAGTGTTTATGGCTCTCATGTTCAGTAGTGTTTATGGCTCATGTTCAGTAGTGTTTATGGCTCATGTTCAGTAGTTCAGTAGTGTTTATGGCTCATGTTCAGTAGTGTTTATGGTTCATGTTCAGTAGTGTTTATGGCTCTCATGTTCAGTAGTGTTTATGGCTCATGTTCAGTAGTGTTTATGGCTCATGTTCAGTAGTGTTTATGGCTCATGTTCAGTAGTGTTTATGGCTCTCATGTTCAGTAGTGTTTATGGCTCTCATGTTCAGTAGTGTTTATGGCTCATGTTCAGTAGTGTTTATGGCTCATGTTCAGTAGTGTTTATGGCTCATGTTCAGTAGTGTTTATGGCTCATGTTCAGTAGTGTTTATGGCTCATGTTCAGTAGTGTTTATGGCTCTCATGTTCAGTAGTGTTTATGGCTCTCATGTTCAGTAGTGTTTATGGCTCTCATGTTCAGTAGTGTTTATGGCTCATGTTCAGTAGTGTTTATGGCTCTCATGTTCAGTAGTGTTTATGGCTCATGTTCAGTAGTGTTTATGGCGCTCATGTTCAGTAGTGTTTATGGCTCATGTTCAGTAGTGTTTATGGCTCTCATGTTCAGTAGTGTTTATGGCTCTCATGTTCAGTAGTGTTTATGGCTCATGTTCAGTAGTGTTTATGCAGGGCTCGAAATTAACTTTTTTACTTGGTAGCACTGGTGCTCCCAACTTCAAAAAGTTAGGAGCACCAGCAAAAATTTAGGAGCACCCACCAAAAATTAAGGAGCACCACAACTACAAATTATATATTAACAGATTTTATTTCATCCTGTGGCCAAGATTTGAAATTTGGTCTTCTGGCTCTATATCATCTCACCCCGATGATATTGGCACATGATTTGTCATTTGACATAAATTAAGTGAAGGCAAGCTCTTCTTTGGCGATGGTGTATGCGGTGTTATATTCATAGACAGTATGGTTATATTTGACGTATCCTGCTGATTAAAAGCCTTAATAATCGAACCTGATGAACCTGATTTGTTTGCCACACACCTGTCCCTGCATTTTTTGCTTGGCACTTGGCACTCTATTGCTATTAATATGCTGTATTAATCTTTGTTAATCTTAGTTAAAAAAAATACAGCTGCTCATTGTTCATTAATGTTACTTCACAGTGCATTAACTATGTTAACAAAAAAAAAATAATAATAATTCAATAATGTAGGCTATTAGTAGCCCAAATGTTGAAATTAACATTTTAACAATGGTTAACAAATTAACAAAGTGCAGTTTATTAATAGTACATGTTAACTGTGTTAACTAGAATTTAATAAGTGGAACATTATTGTAAAGTGGTACCGATTTGTTATACACCGATTCAAACGTCTCGTGAGTGTTTTGGACAGATCAGTTGTTTTAACCATTCATTAAAGTGAATCGGTTCAAATGAGTCATTAGTTCGCGAATCGGACGTGTCATTAGTGGACGTGTAGCATACGGCAAGCGTTGTGTGATTATCCCGGTAGTTTATTTTTTTAGCACAATTCACACTCCACGGTAATTTAGGAGAAAAAAATCTCCGAATGCTCCACGTGAAACTTCGGTCTTCCACCCTTTTTCTATCGTGTCAAATGATTTTGATTAATATGCGCGAGGGAGAGAGAGCAAGACAGCGCGCGCGCGGCCAGGGCTTTCTCTCGTCAAGCGCAGCAGTCACGCACCGATCAAAAGGCTTTGGCGGCCGCCAAAGAAAATCAATGCTGGAAAATCCCCGGGATTGGTTATATATATAGCGTTGGATAGAATGACGGTCCGGCCATCGCGTATCAGCGCACATAAGGTACACACTGTGAAGTAATTTACAAACGTTTTTTAGAGAAATGAAAACAGGTCGCACCACAACCATTATTTGCACTCGCACAAATGCTCCCAAATATATTTTTAGGTCGCACAGATTAAATTTCAGGAGCATATGCGACCAAAATGGTCGCAATTTCGAGCCTTGTTATGGCTCTCATGTTCAGTAGTGTTTATGGCTCTCATGTTCAGTAGTGTTTATGGCTCATGTTCAGTAGTGTTTATGGCTCATGTTCAGTAGTGTTTATGGCTCATGTTCAGTAGTGTTTATGGCTCATGTTCAGTAGTGTTTATGGCTCTCATGTTCAGTAGTGTTTATGGCTCATGTTCAGTAGTGTTTATGGCTCTCATGTTCAGTAGTGTTTATGGCTCTCATGTTCAGTAGTGTTTATGGCTCATGTTCAGTAGTGATTATGGCTCTCATGTTCAGTAGTGTTTATGGCTCATGTTCAGTAGTGTTTATGGCTCATGTTCAGTAGTGTTTATGGCTCTCATGTTCAGTAGTGTTTATGGCTCATGTTCAGTAGTGTTTATGGCTCAAGTTCAGTAGTGTTTATGGCTCATGTTCAGTAGTGTTTATGGCTCATGTTCAGTAGTGTTTATGGCTCATGTTCAGTAGTGTTTATGGCTCTCATGTTCAGTAGTGTTTATGGCTCTCATGTTCAGTAGTGTTTATGGCTCATGTTCAGTAGTGTTTATGGCTCATGTTCAGTAGTGTTTATGGCTCATGTTCAGTAGTGTTTATGGCTCATGTTCAGTAGTGTTTATGGCTCATGTTCAGTAGTGTCTATGGCTCATGTTCAGTAGTGTTTATGGCTCATGTTCAGTAGTGTTTATGGCTCATGTTCAGTAGTGTTTATGGCTCATGTTCAGTAGTGTTTATGGCTCATGTTCAGTAGTTCAGTAGTGTTTATGGCTCATGTTCAGTAGTGTTTATGGCTCATGTTCAGTAGTTCAGTAGTGTTTATGGCTCATGTTCAGTAGTGTTTATGGCTCATGTTCAGTAGTGTTTATGGCTCATGTTCAGTAGTTCAGTAGTGTTTATGGCTCATGTTCAGTAGTTCAGTAGTGTTTATGGCTCATGTTCAGTAGTGTTTATGGCTCATGTTCAGTAGTTCAGTAGTGTTTATGGCTCATGTTCAGTAGTGTTTATGGCTCATGTTCAGTAGTGTTTATGGCTCATGTTCAGTAGTGTTTATGGCTCATGTTCAGTAGTGTTTATGGCTCATGTTCAGTAGTGTTTATGGCTCTCATGTTCAGTAGTGTTTATGGCTCTCATGTTCAGTAGTGTTTATGGCTCTCATGTTCAGTAGTGTTTATGGCTCATGTTCAGTAGTGTTTATGGCTCATGTTCAGTAGTGTCTATGGCTCATGTTCAGTAGTGTTTATGGCTCATGTTCAGTAGTGTTTATGGCTCATGTTCAGTAGTGTCTATGGCTCATGTTCAGTAGTGTTTATGGCTCTCATGTTCAGTAGTGTTTATGGCTCATGTTCAGTAGTGTTTATGGCTCATGTTCAGTAGTGTTTATGGCTCATGTTCAGTAGTGTTTATGGCTCATGTTCAGTAGTGTTTATGGCTCTCATGTTCAGTAGTGTTTATGGCTCATGTTCAGTAGTGTTTATGGCTCATGTTCAGTAGTGTCTATGGCTCATGTTCAGTAGTGTTTATGGCTCTCATGTTCAGTAGTGTTTATGGCTCATGTTCAGTAGTGTTTATGGCTCATGTTCAGTAGTGTTTATGGCTCATGTTCAGTAGTGTTTATGGCTCTCATGTTCAGTAGTGTTTATGGCTCTCATGTTCAGTAGTGTTTATGGCTCTCATGTTCAGTAGTGTTTATGGCTCATGTTCAGTAGTGTTTATGGCTCATGTTCAGTAGTGTCTATGGCTCATGTTCAGTAGTGTTTATGGCTCTCATGTTCAGTAGTGTTTATGGCTCTCATGTTCAGTAGTGTTTATGGCTCATGTTCAGTAGTGTTTATGGCTCATGTTCAGTAGTGTCTATGGCTCATGTTCAGTAGTGTTTATGGCTCTCATGTTCAGTAGTGTTTATGGCTCTCATGTTCAGTAGTGTTTATGGCTCATGTTCAGTAGTGTTTATGGCTCATGTTCAGTAGTGTTTATGGCTCATGTTCAGTAGTGTTTATGGCTCATGTTCAGTAGTGTTTATGGCTCATGTTCAGTAGTGTTTATGGCTCATGTTCAGTAGTGTTTATGGCTCATGTTCAGTAGTGTTTATGGCTCATGTTCAGTAGTGTTTATGGCTCATGTTCAGTAGTGTTTATGGCTCATGTTCAGTAGTGTTTATGGCTCATGTTCAGTAGTGTTTATGGCTCTCATGTTCAGTAGTGTTTATGGCTCTCATGTTCAGTAGTGTTTATGGCTCATGTTCAGTAGTGTTTATGGCTCATGTTCAGTAGTGTTTATGGCTCATGTTCAGTAGTGTTTATGGCTCATGTTCAGTAGTGTTTATGGCTCTCATGTTCAGTAGTGTTTATGGCTCTCATGTTCAGTAGTGTTTATGGCTCTCATGTTCAGTAGTGTTTATGGCTCATGTTCAGTAGTGTTTATGGCTCATGTTCAGTAGTGTTTATGGCTCTCATGTTCAGTAGTGTTTATGGCTCTCATGTTCAGTAGTGTTTATGGCTCATGTTCAGTAGTGTTTATGGCTCATGTTCAGTAGTGTTTATGGCTCTCATGTTCAGTAGTGTTTATGGCTCATGTTCAGTAGTGTTTATGGCTCTCATGTTCAGTAGTGTTTATGGCTCTCATGTTCAGTAGTGTTTATGGCTCATGTTCAGTAGTGTTTATGGCTCATGTTCAGTAGTGTTTATGGCGCTCATGTTCAGTAGTGTTTATGGCTCACGTTCAGTAGTGTTTATGGCTCACGTTCAGTAGTGTTTATGGTTCACGTTCAGTAGTGTTTATGGTTCACGTTCAGTAGTGTTTATGGCGCTCATGTTCAGTAGTGTTTATGGCTCACGTTCAGTAGTGTTTATGGCTCTCATGTTCAGTAGTGTTTATGGCTCTCATGTTCAGTAGTGTTTATGGCTCATGTTCAGTAGTGTTTATGGCTCATGTTCAGTAGTGTTTATGGCTCATGTTCAGTAGTGTTTATGGCTCATGTTCAGTAGTGTTTATGGCTCTCATGTTCAGTAGTGTTTATGGCTCTCATGTTCAGTAGTGTTTATGGCTCTCATGTTCAGTAGTGTTTATGGCTCATGTTCAGTAGTGTTTATGGCTCATGTTCAGTAGTGTTTATGGCTCTCATGTTCAGTAGTGTTTATGGCTCTCATGTTCAGTAGTGTTTATGGCTCATGTTCAGTAGTGTTTATGGCTCATGTTCAGTAGTGTTTATGGCTCTCATGTTCAGTAGTGTTTATGGCTCATGTTCAGTAGTGTTTATGGCTCTCATGTTCAGTAGTGTTTATGGCTCTCATGTTCAGTAGTGTTTATGGCTCATGTTCAGTAGTGTTTATGGCTCATGTTCAGTAGTGTTTATGGCGCTCATGTTCAGTAGTGTTTATGGCTCACGTTCAGTAGTGTTTATGGCTCACGTTCAGTAGTGTTTATGGTTCACGTTCAGTAGTGTTTATGGTTCACGTTCAGTAGTGTTTATGGCGCTCATGTTCAGTAGTGTTTATGGCTCACGTTCAGTAGTGTTTATGGCTCACGTTCAGTAGTGTTTATGGCTCACGTTCAGTAGTGTTTATGGCTCTCATGTTCAGTAGTGTTTATGGCTCTCTAGGGTTGCGCGATATGCTCCATTTTCATATCGTCCTATCGTCAGCCTGTGAGATCGGCGATACACGATATTATCGTGAGGGGGGCGGGGCTTACTTATTTGATTATTAACTTGCTTATTTACTCATCAATTTGCTTGTTTTATTACTTCGTTTTAAATGAGAATCTTTTTCTATTTTGCTAGCAAAGGTGGAGTGTTTATTAATAGGCTAAATCAGGTTGTTTCCTGGTATAGTGAGGTAAAAAAAAAAGATCCTAATCATTCTTGTATCTGACCATTCTTGTATATTTCAACATGTCAGCGGGAAATTTACGGACACACATGATCCCCTCATGCCGTTACTGATGCAGCATTTTGACTGTAGGCTGCTTCTGCACAAGATCATGAGAACACGTTTTAATTTATTGGGTCAAGAAAGAGTCGGAGTCTGCGATATGTCCTCCTACCAGTGCTCTCTCTGTCTGGATGCACTTCACTTATGCGCACCGCACTTCACTAAACCGAAATAACGCGGGTTTTAAATGCCGGGAGAAATCAGAGGCAAAAATCTAAAAGTCGATCGGTAGGCTACTTACTTATGACTATTGACTCTGATAAAGGAAAATGGGTTAATCCGTTTACATGACCACATGCATTGTCAGTTTATTCAGCATAATCGAGTTAATAACGTGCATGTAAACGCGATCATTCCCTGAAAACGAAAGCAGAAACGGACTGCGCTTTCACTGCATTAACTGCGCGGTCTCTCAGAGACGACGGTGGATATAACGGTAGGCTACAGCATCTTAATTTACTGGCTTAATATTTCTCTTGTGGACTTACATTATTGACAGTGAAAAAAATAGAAGAATATATCTTGTTAAACAAGTTTGAAGTTGCTTGTGATTTTCACAGGCAGAGTTTCACAGATGCTTCGTGTAGCCTACTAAAGACTTTATTAGGCCTAGGCGGCCTATATAATTTTATTGATATTATTATTATAATTAATATTTTGTAATTGTACTGTTTTTAGTGTTTTTACTGTCATTAAATATTTTGTTAATGTGCTATGGAAACAAAATACTGACGAACAACGATGCCGCGTCTTCATCTTGGCTCTGTATAAGAATGATGCGTCTGTTAAAACAAGCACTCTTGGCAATTTGTGAATGGATCACCTTGCAATTCAATTTCGTTGTGGGATGTAATTTTTTTCTGTTTTAAAAATATTTTCTTTGAGGAGTCCTCATACGCGCGCGTCGGTGACGTTGCATGTGTGGTTATGTGATGTCGCAAGTGTGGTTATGTGGTGAGATGTCGTTATGAATTTAGGCAAGGCAAATATAATTGTAACTATACTAGCTTCATAATAATAATAATGATTTAATACATTAATAGGAAAACGAGCCAATTATCGTATTGATATCGTCAAAGGCATCTGCCATCGGCGATATCTCTGTCTATCGTCGATACACGATACTATCGTCTATCGGCACAACCCTATGGCTCTCATGTTCAGTAGTGTTTATGGCTCTCATGTTCAGTAGTGTTTATGGCTCATGTTCAGTAGTGTTTATGGCTCTCATGTTCAGTAGTGTTTATGGCTCATGTTCAGTAGTGTTTATGGCTCATGTTCAGTAGTGTTTATGGCTCTCATGTTCAGTAGTGTTTATGGCTCATGTTCAGTAGTGTTTATGGCTCATGTTCAGTAGTGTTTATGGCTCATGTTCAGTAGTGTTTATGGCTCATGTTCAGTAGTGTTTATGGCGCTCATGTTCAGTAGTGTTTATGGCTCTCATGTTCAGTAGTGTTTATGGCTCATGTTCAGTAGTGTTTATGGCGCTCATGTTCAGTAGTGTTTATGGCTCATGTTCAGTAGTGTTTATGGCTCATGTTCAGTAGTGTTTATGGCTCATGTTCAGTAGTGTTTATGGCTCATGTTCAGTAGTGTTTATGGCTCATGTTCAGTAGTGTTTATGGCTCATGTTCAGTAGTGTTTATGGCTCATGTTCAGTAGTGTTTATGGCTCATGTTCAGTAGTGTTTATGGCTCATGTTCAGTAGTGTTTATGGCTCATGTTCAGTAGTGTTTATGGCTCTCATGTTCAGTAGTGTTTATGGCTCATGTTCAGTAGTGTTTATGGCTCATGTTCAGTAGTGTTTATGGCTCATGTTCAGTAGTGTTTATGGCTCATGTTCAGTAGTGTTTATGGCTCATGTTCAGTAGTGTTTATGGCTCATGTTCAGTAGTGTTTATGGCTCATGTTCAGTAGTGTTTATGGCTCTCATGTTCAGTAGTGTTTATGGCGCTCATGTTCAGTAGTGTTTATGGCTCATGTTCAGTAGTGTTTATGGCTCATGTTCAGTAGTGTTTATGGCGCTCATGTTCAGTAGTGTTTATGGCTCATGTTCAGTAGTGTTTATGGCTCATGTTCAGTAGTGTTTATGGCTCATGTTCAGTAGTGTTTATGGCTCATGTTCAGTAGTGTTTATGGCTCATGTTCAGTAGTGTTTATGGCTCATGTTCAGTAGTGTTTATGGCTCATGTTCAGTAGTGTTTATGGCTCATGTTCAGTAGTGTTTATGGCTCTCATGTTCAGTAGTGTTTATGGCGCTCATGTTCAGTAGTGTTTATGGCTCTCATGTTCAGTAGTGTTTATGGCGCTCATGTTCAGTAGTGTTTATGGCTCATGTTCAGTAGTGTTTATGGCTCATGTTCAGTAGTGTTTATGGCGCTCATGTTCAGTAGTGTTTATGGCTCATGTTCAGTAGTGTTTATGGCTCATGTTCAGTAGTGTTTATGGCTCATGTTCAGTAGTGTTTATGGCTCATGTTCAGTAGTGTTTATGGCTCATGTTCAGTAGTGTTTATGGCTCATGTTCAGTAGTGTTTATGGCTCATGTTCAGTAGTGTTTATGGCTCATGTTCAGTAGTGTTTATGGCTCATGTTCAGTAGTGTTTATGGCTCTCATGTTCAGTAGTGTTTATGGCTCATGTTCAGTAGTGTTTATGGCTCATGTTCAGTAGTGTTTATGGCTCATGTTCAGTAGTGTTTATGGCTCATGTTCAGTAGTGTTTATGGCTCATGTTCAGTAGTGTTTATGGCTCATGTTCAGTAGTGTTTATGGCTCATGTTCAGTAGTGTTTATGGCTCTCATGTTCAGTAGTGTTTATGGCGCTCATGTTCAGTAGTGTTTATGGCTCATGTTCAGTAGTGTTTATGGCTCTCATGTTCAGTAGTGTTTATGGCTCTCATGTTCAGTAGTGTTTATGGCTCATGTTCAGTAGTGTTTATGGCTCTCATGTTCAGTAGTGTTTATGGCTCTCATGTTCAGTAGTGTTTATGGCTCTCATGTTCAGTAGTGTTTATGGCTCATGTTCAGTAGTGTTTATGGCTCTCATGTTCAGTAGTGTTTATGGCTCATGTTCAGTAGTGTTTATGGCTCATGTTCAGTAGTGTTTATGGCTCATGTTCAGTAGTGTTTATGGCTCTCATGTTCAGTAGTGTTTATGGCGCTCATGTTCAGTAGTGTTTATGGCTCTCATGTTCAGTAGTGTTTATGGCTCATGTTCAGTAGTGTTTATGGCTCATGTTCAGTAGTGTTTATGGCTCTCATGTTCAGTAGTGTTTATGGCTCTCATGTTCAGTAGTGTTTATGGCTCTCATGTTCAGTAGTGTTTATGGCTCTCATGTTCAGTAGTGTTTATGGCTCTCATGTTCAGTAGTGTTTATGGCTCATGTTCAGTAGTGTTTATGGCTCATGTTCAGTAGTGTTTATGGCTCATGTTCAGTAGTGTTTATGGCTCTCATGTTCAGTAGTGTTTATGGCGCTCATGTTCAGTAGTGTTTATGGCGCTCATGTTCAGTAGTGTTTATGGCTCATGTTCAGTAGTGTTTATGGCTCATGTTCAGTAGTGTTTATGGCTCATGTTCAGTAGTGTTTATGGCTCATGTTCAGTAGTGTTTATGGCTCATGTTCAGTAGTGTTTATGGCTCATGTTCAGTAGTGTTTATGGCTCATGTTCAGTAGTGTTTATGGCTCATGTTCAGTAGTGTTTATGGCTCTCACGTTCAGTAGTGTTTATGGCTCTCACGTTCAGTAGTGTTTATGGCTCTCACGTTCAGTAGTGTTTATGGCTCTCATTCAGTAGTGTTTATGGCTCATGTTCAGTAGTGTTTATGGCTCATATATTCAGAATATGCAGTGTTATTTCACATTTGATTAGTTTGTAGAAAGTGTCCCCTTTAATACATGGACTCTCCCAGTCTGAACTTTCCACTGGAGTTCATGAGAGCAGAGGGATGAAAATGGGGAAAGGTGATTGGCTGATTATTGTACATAATTTGTAGATCAAATCGGAGGAGTTTTGTATGGATTGTGCGTGTGTGTGCATCCCACTGTAAATAATCACATAATAATTGAACATTCTCAACAAATGCTGTATCCGTGTTTATATTTAATGTTGTTTACATAATTATATTCTGCTGCTGTGACATTACTGTCATTCCATATTTATTTGTTATTCGCTGTCAGTATTGGTCATATTTATTCCTTATAATCATCTCAGGTAGCGCATGCGCTCAAGGTTGTTGACATCGGTGTGACCACGCATGCAATAGCGATAGCGCGCACACAGAGTGTGTGATGTATTGTATTCAACACTTATACTCATTTATTCAAGTATTTCATCATAGAGATTCAATTGAATTGAATAGAATGAAAAGTGAAAGTAACAGAAACCCATGCAATACATTTTAGCAGGCTTAAGTAAGCATGAAAATAACCAAAGGAAATATGTATTTGCTAAACAAATATGATTGCAAAACCAAATATTATGATTCGTATTCTTTTGGTTTCTCTACCCAATATATTTAAACTCATTCTGGAAAAAGTGGTATCGGTGCGTCCCTAATAAAGATCAATTATTTCCAGATTAAGTGATACTATTGTGTGATTATCCCAGGTACTAGTGAAACCATACATCATGTGTCGTGTTTAGATACGGCAGATGAAACACACACACACACACACACACACACACACACACACACACGCGTGTGTGACCTGAGGGTTGTTGTTGTGACCGGCACCTGTCGCAGTGTTTCTCGAAGGGAATCTGTGTTTGTGTGGCAGCGGTTCAGGTGTTTACTTCTGCTATCTAGTAGATAGTTGGGGACATTAAATTGAACATTTAATTTAATATTCAACAATATTATTGATCTGCCTGCATTCACAGCATTATATGAGAACTGAACTGAGCTGGAAGATATTTATAAATTAACTACATTAATAACTGAACTTCCTTAAGGTGGACTGTGACGCTATTTTCTTCTAGACACAAACTTCACTGCATTATTCTCCTGTTATCTCTGTAACTAACAGACCCTAATCTATCCTAACCCTAACCCTAATCTATCCTAACCCTAATCTATCCTAACCCTAACTGTCTCTGTGAAGCTGCTCTGAAACACTCTGTGTTGTAAAAAGTGTTTTATAAATAAATGTGACTTGGCTTCCTCTGTTGGCCACAGGCCGCTGACCTGAGCAAACCCATCGATAAGAGGATCTACAAGGGGACGCAGCCCACGTGCCACGACTTCAACCACCTGACGGCCACGGCGGAGAGCGTGTCGCTGCTCGTCGGCTTCTCTGCGGGACAGGTGCAGCTCATCGACCCCATCAAGAAGGAGACCAGCAAACTCTTCAATGAAGAGGTGACACACACATCTACACTTCACACACATCTACACTACACACACTCGTTCGCATCGCCATTCACATCTTTATTTAACCTTTTATCATATGGGTTGGAGTATGGCAGTAATATGGTATGGTGAGTTCAGTATTGTGACGTGAGGGAATCGTTACAGCCCTATACACTAGTGTGGGTTATTCTTTTTTTTGGTAATCTTTCTTTATAACCCATGTCTTCTCTGTCTTGTCTCTTCTCCTCCATGGCTCTCACTCAGAGACTAATCGACAAATCCCGCGTGACGTGTGTGAAGTGGGTCCCGGGCTCCGAGAGCCTGTTCCTGGTGGCTCACTCCAGCGGGAGCATGTACCTGTATAACGTGGAGCACACCTGCGGGACCACGGCTCCTCACTACCAGCTGCTGAAGCAGGGCGAGAGCTACGCCGTACACACCTGCAAGAGCAAGTCCACGCGCAACCCCCTGCTCAAGTGGACCGTGGGTGACGGCGCGCTCAATGAGTTCGCCTTCTCGCCCGACGGGAAGTTCCTGGCCTGCGTTAGCCAGGACGGGTTCCTGCGCGTCTTCAACTTCGACGCGGTGGAGCTGCACGGGAACATGAAGAGCTACTTCGGCGGGCTCCTGTGTGTGTGCTGGAGCCCCGACGGCAAGTACATCGTGGCTGGCGGCGAGGACGACCTGGTGACCGTGTGGTCGTTCGTGGACTGCCGAGTGATTGCGCGAGGACACGGGCACAAGTCGTGGGTTAGCGTGGTGGCGTTCGACCACTACACCACTAGCGTTGAGGAGAGCGACCCCATGGAGTTCAGCGGCAGCGATGAGGACTTCCAGGATCAGATCCACTTCGGGCGCGATCGAGCTAACAGCACGCAGTCGCGCCTCTCGAAACGCAACTCCACGGACAGCCGGCCAGTTAGCGTGACGTACCGCTTCGGCTCTGTGGGCCAGGACACGCAGCTCTGCCTATGGGACCTGACGGAGGACATCTTGTTCCCGCACCTCCCGCTGTCCCGAACGCGAACGCACACCAACGTCATGAATGCGAGCGGCCCGCCGGCGGGAGGAAGCGTTAGCGGCGCCGTGATCCCGACCGCTAGCAACCCCAGCGCTAACGGCAGCAACAGCAGCGCCGCTAACACGCCGGCTAACTCGCTCCCCGCGCCGCTGCCGCGCTCCAACAGTCTCCCGCACGCGGCCGCCAGCTCCGGCTCCAAGAGCGCCACGACCGAGAACCCCGTCGCCACCGGCGTTAGCAAGTTCGCCACGCTCTCGCTGCACGACCGTAAAGACCGCCACCCCGAGAAAGACCACAAGCGGAACCACAGCATGGGCCACATCAGCAGCAAGAGCAGCGACAAGCTCAACCTGCTCACCAAAACCAAAACGGACCCTGCCAAGACTCTGGGCACGACGCTGTGCCCGCGCATGGAGGACGTGCCGCTGCTCGAGCCGCTAGTCTGCAAGAAGATCGCGCACGAGAGACTCACGGTGCTCATCTTTCTAGAAGACTGTATTGTCACCGCGTGTCAGGAGGGGTTTATTTGCACATGGGCGAGACCCGGCAAAGTGGTGAGTCGAGTCTCCTTCATTCATACAGCGCTTTATACAGAGTGTTTCACAGCAGCTTTACTGAGATAACAGGAGAATAATGCAGAGTTTGTTTCCAGAAGAAAATAGCGTCACAGTCCAGCTTAAGGAAGTTCAGAGAAGTTATTAATTTAGTTCATTTATATATACATCCGCTCTGGAGAAACCGTGATGTCATCATCCAGCTCAGTTCAGTTCTCATATAATGGTGTCAGTGCAGGAGATCAATAATACTGCTGAATATTAGATTAAATGTCCCGACTGAGCGAGACAAAAGGAAAAGGCGACAGTGACAGGAACCAAAACTCCATCAGTGACAGAATGGAGGAAAAACCCTTGGGAGAATCCAGACTCAGTCTCAGTTCTCCTCTGGCCAACGAGCGAACAGTAGGTGTTTCTCAATGTCAAGGATACTTCCCTGGCAGGACTGGTCCTTCCAAGTCACTTCCTTCAGAGACTAGGCGAGGCTCCTCGTTAGCATTCGGAGAACACGTAAATGGATCAGGCTAGCAAGTGCACGTCAGTGCGTCATTACGTCAGTGAAAATGAAAAACAGAGCGTTGCTATGGACGCAGTTCTGTTCACTCAGGCAATATAATCGTTTTTTAAATCAATAAACTCCTTTTTAATCATATTGATTATTTGACTGGTAAGTGTGTTTGAACAGTGCGGGTCAATTTGACCCATAACATAATGGATGTAATTATTTTTTTAAACAAATGTTTGGTAACGTAAATATATTTACATTTGAAAGCATATTGACCCGTCCAACATTTTGAATGTTTTTAACAAGATAGCAAAGCTGCGCGCATAGGATTGTGGGTGATTTGAGAGGGCGAAGGCTACACATATGCATCCTTTCCTGTATATGGGATATTTATCGAACGAAGGACTCAGTCCTTGGTGGAAATTCCGAGGATCCTCGACATTGGAACAGTCCTTCGACGGATGTCGATGACGTAGCATCCTCGAAATTCTGGCTTCCGAGGATCCTTCCTTGACATTGAGAAACGCCTAGTGTGTGATTATGATGCAGGCAGCATTACAGGTCAGAGGTCAGATTGGATCAGAACATTCCTTTCTTCTGTCTGCCACGAGGTCCATCTAGAACGTCTCCTAGTATAGTATAGTGTGTGATCTGTCGTCAGCGGTGGCTAACGCTGGTCCCGTGGAGCCGCGAGTCTCGGACACACGTAGCACAGCTTTTACCCAGCCGTCCAATCACAGTGGAGGAGGGGCGGGGCTAACACAACACCGACCAACCGCTGCATTCTGCTTGTACGATGTCAACAGACGACGACAACAATAATGGAACAAATTATTTAAAACAAATACTTTACATTGTATTGACATTTTTATATAGAAATAATAGAGAAACAAACTATCTGTGAACTGAGATGCTCGTAAAAATGAAACGCCCCTGTCCTCTGATTGGCCAGCCGAAGATCACAGCGTGCCATCATCAGCAGAACCGCACCGGGCTCTCTTCTGTGCTAACAGGCTAGGCTATTATAGGTGTTCATCTAGCTGTAGAACAGAGCGTGTGTGTGTGTGTGTGTGTGTGTGTGTGTGTGTGTGTGAACATTTACACTATGAATGTTTTGTGTATTGGAGGATTGTATCACGTGATTTGCTCGTATTGACGCTTTGCAAATGTTTTCAAATGTTCTTCTCTTCTTTTCTCAGGGTTTATTGTCATCCCAAAACCAAGCCAACTCTCCCAGTGGAACAGTAGTATAGCCCAGCGTTCCTGCAGGTCAGAGGTCATCGCCGCTTCTCCTCCTTCGGTTCTTTCCTCCTCTGGTTCTGGAGCCGTGAGCCCGTGAGCGCAGGAACACGAGTGTGTGCATCAGTGCGACCATGGGCTTTCCTCTCTCTTCCCCAGAGTATTTATTTGATATGGTTTCACTCTCAGTTGCGTCTCACTGTATTATTTCTCTTGTGTATTTCAATCCTAAGGTTTGGGAAGTCTTGAATCCCGGGTGGAAAAGCAGTCGTCTTTGAACCCCAGATCACTTTTAATAGTTTTATTTTCACCCTCTTTCATACGGAATAGATTTGACCCCCATTGTTAAACTTTGCACTGATTTTATTTTGGGTTTTTGTTTTTTGTAACTACTATAAAGGATCAAAAAAGACAAAAAAAGAAAGAATAGACGTTGGGGGAAGGCCTTGATGCTCTCGGCTTTAATATCCTCTGTCTTGAATCTGAATCTGAAAAGCTGGATGCTGCAATCATTAGTTTTTT
Organism: Rutilus rutilus; assembly: GCF_951802725.1. Lineage (NCBI taxonomy): Eukaryota > Metazoa > Chordata > Actinopteri > Cypriniformes > Leuciscidae > Rutilus > Rutilus rutilus. The sequence continues at coordinate 35,322,048 of NC_140226.1, forward strand.
AAAAAGAAAATTTGTTTGCACTTAATAGTTTATTAGAAGAGAATGGCTTTACATTTGTGTGTGCGAGGACTCACAGACCGGTATAATGTGGAGAATTATGATTAAAACTTTGTATCTATTGAGCATTTATTTTAATATTGTTTCAGATAAAAATCTGCTTTGTATTATATGTATAATATTGTAATTCAGTGATTTATTGGGGCAAAAGCAAATGATCAGTAACTCTAGTGGAAGTTTGTCATCATTACAGGAAATAGTGACCTTTCTAAAGCAGAAAAATAGACATAATAATATTAAAAATAATCTTAAATATGCAGGTTTCTGTTTTTTTTTTCTTTTTCTGTTTCATTTTTCCTCGTCTCTTGTACAAAAGTCACCCAAATGTATTTTGATAATATAGGAGATTTATGTAAGCGAAACGCTAGATGGCCAGAGGTGCCGTCTGGCTAATAACACGTGTGAAGCTCAGGAAGTCTAGCAGACGCAGAAAACTAATCTTATGAAAGAGTTTCAAGAGTTCATATTTTGCTTACCAACAGCAAAGTTATTCTATGTGCTATAAGAAACAGCCACTATAGGAGCGAGCAGTAGACACTATAAACCGCTGTCATGACTTACCCTTCTGTGTGACTAGCAGTCATTGTTAATGAAATATACACTAACCGGGAACGGCCAGGATGTGGATGATGGAAGTGTCATATTTTTGATTCGTGTGGTTAACATTTTGCATTTCACATTTTGTTCTTCATTAAAAAAGTCCACGGATGTTTGGTCTCGTGTGTATCGTCCTGTTTTGTGTGCTAGTTCTTACTCTAACCTCAACGCCCTGTTTCTGAGAGTGTGTGAAGCAGTTTTACTGAACAGCTTAAAAAGTAACAAAAGCATTGAATAAAATCTAACTTTTATTAATGCCGCTTGTTATCAGTGTTCACAGTGCTTGGTGAATGTCCTGCCCAAATGCATTAATGTAAGCCTTCCCAGTGTGCATCTGTATACAGTAGTTTACTGTGTTAGAAGTAGGGCTGTAACAATATATTGCAACATTTTTCAGAGTTTTAGTGTCAGCACTAGATTAAACTACTATATAATGTTGAATATAATGCAATGGGGGAATATTTGTTGGTCCTGATAATGCCAGATGTCTTTATTCGGCATCAGCCCCTAACCCTACCAGTAAAGAGTGGCCTACATTTATTTTAAATATGTCGTCAGTGACGAGATCAACCATATTCGCCTACAATAATCCTGTATTTCCAGCTTCAGAATCATGAATATCTTTATTCTGGAGTCTCTATTGTCCTGTGCTTTGGTTTCCAGCATTAAGTCCAAGCCTGTTCATTTACACCAGGGGTGTCCAAACTCAGTCCTGGAGGGCCACTGTCCTGCAGAGTTTAGCTCCAACCCCAATTAAACACACCTGAACCAGATAATCAAGGTCTGGTTATCTGGTTCAGGTGTGTTTAATTGGGGTTGGAGCTAAACTCTGCAGGACAGTGGCCCTCCAGGACTGAGTTTGGACACCCCTGATTTACACACACAATGTCAAATCAAATGTAGCATTTTAATCAACAGTACATTTGTTAACCTTTCATCACATGTCTTGGAGTATCGCAGTGATATGTATTGAATCGTGACACAAAGACATGTGGAAGCAATCCTGATTTATGATGTCACAGCATGGCACTTGGAAGAAGAGTAGTGTAAAACCCCTTTATTAAAGACTATAAGTGTAGTTGTGTGTCACAACAGTAATCATGAATCTCTGGAAATATAGGATCATGTGTAATGATGATCGCTCTCGTTCACAGAGATTTGGGTTAAATGATGGTCTAATGTAGAATGAAAGTCTACTGCTTTATATTTATGCTACATCCATCTTATAGAACCTGTTTTCAGCGGCCTGACACATGTAAAGTAATGATGTGATTTGGGATGCAGATATCGGCTTGTATTGGTCTGAAAACACGTTTTAGTGTGTGTAAAGAGCTTTATTGTATGATGTGAAGTGTAAGTGTTGCCTGAGCTCTGCTAGCGTGGGCTGGCGTCAGTAGTCCTGCGGGTGGCGCTCTAGCGGGCTGGCGTCAGTAGTCCTGCGGGTGGCGCTCTAGCGCACGAGGCATGTAGAAGCTCTTCAGATGCTGCGGCTCCTCTTTGGGCTTCAGAAGAAAAGACGATCAGTACAAACAGGAGTTTCATCTTAAGTGGAAAATTGGACTGTGAAAGTGTGAAGGTTACTTTGTTCAGACGCGAGTGGCACTTGGAGATGGCAGGCAGAGAGCCGCGGTGGGACGGCGTCGGCGCAGGGAACGGGAGCGTGTGTGTCGGGACCCCGAGGTTGAGCTTCGGCAGCTCCAGAGGGAAGTGGCGTCGGCTGAGCGGGTCGAGCTTCAGATGCTGAGGACAACGGGAGAAACAGCGGAGATCTGAGACTACGTACTTCTTTCTCTGTCAAAATGCATTTAGTTTCTTAATGAAAGAAAACAAAAAATGTTTCATTAACATTAACACAGTTCAAAGGGAGGAATGCAGTAAAATAGCACAAATTCAAGAAACTTTTCCCAAAGACTAAAAATGGGAGGCAGTGTTAATTTTTTACGATGGTTGTTTTAGTCAAACTAAAATGGCATCTAATTTAATTCAACAATGAGAATTTTAGTTGATGACAAAGTGCAGAATGAAATTAAATATTCAAACATGTATTATGTAGTAGCTGAAACATGCATCATCATTTCATAAAAACGTGTCCTTGTGAAAAGCTCCTGAAACTACATTCTAATGAGAATAATGTTATTTCTTTATGTTTGAGTTCATTGTGCATCTTCACTTGTGCATTTGTCTTATTGTGTGCAAAATGGAAGTTGTAAAGTAATGTTGTGCATGTTTGCGCTGTGCAGGAATCTCTTCTAGGATGCGTTTGTGTGAGTTCATGAACCACCAGTGTTCCCGACACCACAGACGTGTGTTACAGTAAACAATCACTCTCCACACTGTGGTTCTGAGATCATGTGGATCCGAGATCACGTGGTTCCGAGATCACGTGGTTCTGAGATCACGTGGTTCTGAGATCACGGGTTCAGTGGTTCTGAGATCATGGGTTCTGAGATCACGTGGTTCTGAGATCACGTTGTTCTGCGATCAGTGGTTCTGAGATCACATGGTTCTGAGATCACGTGGTTCTGAGATCACTATAGGCTTGTTCGACTTGAACCGGCGCTGCACATACCGATCAGTTAATGACATTAAAGTACCGTGAGAGCAATTCAAAAGCATAAGGAGCCGTCTGCTCTCTATTCGCTCTCGCGGTATTTTGATGTCATTAACCGATTGGTCTGTGCAGCGCCGGTTCAAGTCGAACAAGCCTTTTGTTCTGAGATCACGTGGTTCTGAGATCAGTGGTTCTGAGATCAGTGGTTCTGAGATCAGTGGTTCTGAGATCAGTGGTTCTGAGATCACGATCATGTGATTCTGAGATCACGTGGTTCTGAGATCAGTGGTTCTGAGATCAGTGGTTCTGAGATCACGTTAGGCTTGTCCGACTTCATGCAGCTCTGCGCAGGCCGATCGGAGGCTGACTTGAAGCAGTGCATGCCGGTTAGAAATTTTGTCCGACTTGATACAGCGCCGACGCCGCGTGACTGTGACGTATGCCATCAAAGCACCGCGAGAGCGATTCGAGAGTAGCCGGAGACCTCAGCCAGCGCAGCTTCTCAAGAGCGGCTGCACGAGGGCTGATGACGACACAGCTGTTCTACGATTGGCCGGATTCACCGCATGACAACGATCACGTGTGTTTCGTATTTATTCGAACACCTTTAGTTCCTCTAAAGCTCACAAATCAGTTTTTTATAACAGTAAACACTCTTTTCATGTAGTTGCGATGTTATATTGTGTCATGTTTATCAAATTAAAACTGATTAAAAAACGTAGACTCCACCTCATTGATAGTAGCTTATGTTGAACTTTATTCTTGTTCAAACAGACGCTGTATGAAGCAGTAGCTACATAAAGTATTGAATGAAAATGTCTCTGAAACATCTGTGTATTATTTGGCAAATATTGCATTTATTTCACTTCAGCTGCGGTAAAGAATGCAAACACCACGTGAGCGGTCACTACGGGAACAGAAAGTGTCCGACCTCACGTCTCCGTTTGCAGCTCCTCCCGCCTGCACGCGGCTACTCTCGCCGATCGGTTACATCCGCAGCCGATGTCCAACACACCTGGGGCACGTTCAAGTTCAAAACGGTGCGCAACGTTTTGCTACGGTTTCCGGGTTGAACGTCATGTTTCCTGGAGACGGCGTGCACCGGTGTGCAACGGGGTTTGAGTATGTTTTCTCTTGTTTGGTGGGTGTGTCAGAACTGCAGTCCAATCAGCAGCAACATGTATATAAAGCACGTGGTATTAAAGTGAACTCGCACAATGGGTTCAAGGAAAGTAATTTACAAATGTGTCCGATGCAGCTCGGTATACGCAACAACTGAGGATATTAGAAGACATGTTTGTCGTAAGTTTTATTGTAAAAATATAGGATATCAACATAATGATGTAGTTGTTTATATTTGTAGCTTCATTGCAAGTGTATGACATTTGGTATAGAAATAAACAATGGTAAGTAAGTGCTTTTCCTAAAAATGAGAAAGAAAATACAGGGTATTAAAACAGTATGAACTACAAATAAAGTCAGTATGTGAGGCTAAATAGATGTGTTTTACTCTGAATTAGGTAAGATGTGTGCTTCAGTTTCAGCAATGCCTTCACTCGATTGGGATGCTCTCTTTTGTTCTGGGCGGCAAGTGCAGTAACAGTAACATCGGGCATATTTTGTAGTATTAAACACATATTTATACCGACTTCATCAGGCTCAGAAAATGCTTCACAAAGAACACAAAGAATGGCCTTCTCAGCTGCCATAGCTGCAACTCTTGCTCATCAGAACAGTGTGTTCAACGCATCACCGCTTCTGTTTAAAAAACGTTGTGCAACGTTTGCGTGTCAACAGCCCTGTTGTTCTGAGATCAGTGGTTCTGAGATCAGTGGTTCTGAGATCACGTGGTTCTGAGATCAGTGGTTCTGAGATCAGTGGTTCTGAGATCAGTGGTTCTGAGATCAGTGGTTCTGAGATCACGTGGTTCTGAGATCAGTGGTTCTGAGATCACGTGGTTCTGAGATCACGTTGAGATCTTCTGAAGGGTTACCTGTCTCCGGCCCTGTCTCGCGAGCCGCCACAGCTGATCAGACGCCGGTGTGTTGCTGGACTCTCCCTCAGCTTTCCTCCGCAGACCCACTCGCCTCTCCGCCATTCTAACACACACCAGAGGGATGCACACACCAGAGGGATGAACACACTCCTGCACTCATCTCTAACACACACCAGAGGGATGAACACACTCCTGCACTCATCTCTAACACACACCAGAGGGATGAACACACTCCTGCACTCATCTCTAACACACACCAGAGGGATGAACACACTCCTGCACTCATCTCTAACACACACCAGAGGGATGAACACACTCCTGCACTCATCTCTAACACACACCAGAGGGATGAACACACTCCTGCACTCATCTCTAACACACACCAGAGGGATGAACACACTCCTGCACTCATCTCTAACACACAGCAGAGGGATGAACACACTCCTGCACTCATCTCTGACACACACCAGAGGGATGAACACACTCCTGCACTCATCTCTGACACACACCAGAGGGATGAACACACTCCTGCACTCATCTCTAACACACACCAGAGGGATGAACACACTCCTGCACTCATCTCTAACACACACCAGAGGGATGAACACACTCCTGCACTCATCTCTAACACACAGCAGAGGGATGAACACACTCCTGCACTCATCTCTGACACACACCAGAGGGATGAACACACTCCTGCACTCATCTCTGACACACACCAGAGGGATGAACACACTCCTGCACTCATCTCTAACACACACCAGAGGGATGAACACACTCCTGCACTCATCTCTAACACACACCAGAGGGATGAACACACTCCTGCACTCATCTCTGACACACACCAGAGGGATGAACACACTCCTGCACTCATCTCTGACACACACCAGAGGGATGAACACACTCCTGCACTCATCTCTAACACACACCAGAGGGATGAACACACTCCTGCACTCATCTCTGACACACACCAGAGGGATGAACACACTCCTGCACTCATCTCTGACACACACCAGAGGGATGAACACACTCCTGCACTCATCTCTAACACACAGCAGAGGGATGAACACACTCCTGCACTCATCTCTAACACACACCAGAGGGATGAACACACTCCTGCACTCATCTCTAACACACACCAGAGGGATGAACACACTCCTGCACTCATCTCTAACACACACCAGAGGGATGAACACACTCCTGCACTCATCTCTAACACACACCAGAGGGATGAACACACTCCTGCACTCATCTCTAACACACAGCAGAGGGATGAACACACTCCTGCACTCATCTCTAACACACACCAGAGGGATGAACACACTCCTGCACTCATCTCTAACACACACCAGAGGGATGAACACACTCCTGCACTCATCTCTAACACACAGCAGAGGGATGAACACACTCCTGCACTCATCTCTAACACACAGCAGAGGGATGAACACACTCCTGCACTCATCTCTAACACACACCAGAGGGATGAACACACTCCTGCACTCATCTCTAACACACAGCAGAGGGATGAACACACTCCTGCACTCATCTCTAACACACACCAGAGGGATGAACACACTCCTGCACTCATCTCTAACACACACCAGAGGGATGAACACACTCCTGCACTCATCTCTAACACACAGCAGAGGGATGAACACACTCCTGCACTCATCTCTAACACACACCAGAGGGATGAACACAGGGCTCCAGACTAACTTTTTGCCTTGGTTGCACTGGTGCGCCTAACTTTTTCCTCGGATGTATCACCTTTAACGCCACAATTTTAAGGTCACCTTTTTATCACGCTCTATACACATTCATATATATTATGTAAATGAATTTAAACAAGAAGGTGTAGGTAAAAACTTTTATTTATTTTTTGAAGCACAATTATTAACGGTATTCCTACTCTTACCGATACTGCTTATCGATACAGTACTTTAACTGTATTCTTATGGTTATTTTTGTTTTATATATAATAAACAAAGATAAACAATAGATAAACAATTAAACAAAGATACACTTTATATAGGCCTACACAGTGCTTTAATTTCAGGAAGGCCTACTACTGTTCAGGCATGGTCTAAAAAGAAATCTAATAAAGTAATAAAATGTAAAATAACACTGTAAAATTTATCATAAATAGATTAATGCTTATCAAAGCTGAAGTTATTCTTTCGAGAGCTGTGAGTGATTTTTCTCTTGTTGTTTGATTTGCAGTAATGGCGCAATCGTCAGCATGTTTATTAGACTGCGGCCCCTTTAAGACCGGGTGCAGATCTAATAGGCTACTGATGCACCATATTCTCCCAACTATTTCCATAACTACGTCCATTTAAGACATAAACTGTTTTTAGTGAATCTCAAAGCCGGTAATTTTGACACGCTTTTGTGTACAATTGATCGTTTAGACGCGCACAATCTGCACATGAAACCGAAAGTATAATTAGCTTGTCTCGGACTGTTTCGGAGCGCGCGCCGCCATGCGAACAACATCTCTTGCGCAGATTTTTGTGTTTTTAATAGCTCTTTCAATTATTAAACGCGTCCCGCAATTTAGCAACAGTAGCTAGACTGCATTTACAACAATCACCGATCGTGCTGATTCTGATTCTGAGTTTTAGGGAGAAATGACAGCGTAATGCTGCGAAGGGAAGAAGTTGCGCGTAGATAGTTTTTAATGGTTTTACCTCAATATATTATTTTTTATAATCTTTGGAAGCCGAAATTTAAAATAAAATCAGACTAATATAACAGACCTTAAGTGTAACCAGGCTACGTTTGAATGTTTAATTCTGTCCTCCGTCATCACTCATTAAGCAGGGCTGTCGTGTTGTGCGAGCTGTGGCATCGCGTGAGAGAAGAGGGTGGGTTCCGTCAAAGGAGAACAAACGCCAACAAACGTTCGTGGAGAGGCAGGGGATGCGAGGACGTTAGGTGCACCGGTGCGACCTAGGAAAAATGTTAGTCGCACACTTACAAAATTTGGTCGCATATGCGACCAAATTGGTCGCACTCTAGAGCCCTGGAACACACTCCTGCACTCATCTCTAACACACACCAGAGGGATGAACACACTCCTGCACTCATCTCTAACACACACCAGAGGGATGAACACACTCCTGCACTCATCTCTAACACACACCAGAGGGATGAACACACTCCTGCACTCATCTCTAACACACACCAGAGGGATGAACACACTCCTGCACTCATCTCTAACACACACCAGAGGGATGAACACACTCCTGCACTCATCTCTAACACACACCAGAGGGATGAACACACTCCTGCACTCATCTCTAACACACACCAGAGGGATGAACACACTCCTGCACTCATCTCTAACACACACCAGAGGGATGAACACACTCCTGCACTCATCTCTAACACACACCAGAGGGATGAACACACTCCTGCACTCATCTCTAACACACACCAGAGGGATGAACACACTCCTTGACTGTCAAAGTCACAGTTAAAGTCTTTATGTTGGGCTTTATTCTGACAGGCATCATGCAAAAGTCTTCAGCCGATGTGGGAATACTCACTCAAACTAAACTAACTAAAGTGTCCAGTAAGAGAGTAATATATGTGTGTGAGAGTGAGTGTGTGTGTGTGCTGACCGCAGATCTCTGAAGCAGGAGTGTTGCAGTGCTGCGCGGGCGCTGATGCGCTCCTCGGGGTCGTAGGTCAGCATCTGCTCCAGCAGAGACAGGCTAGCAGAGGAACAGCGAGGAACCAGTGCAGGAATCCCACAGCCTTTCCGAGGAGGGAAATCAAACCGCATCGCACGAGACCTTCACACACAGGGAACACAATCACAGAGATGATGTCAGCAGTGATGATCGGTGTGTGTGGAGTGTTAGAGCTGCGTAACAATGAGAAACATCTGAAAAGAAGCGAAATAAGATTAAATTGTCTTGTTCATCCTAACTAAGAAGCAACACAAGTGTGTGTGATCATTCTGAACGCCGCCAGACTGAGGAGTACTCTCACACACTTCAGATGCTGGTCTGGTCTCACACAGATATGAGTTCATGTGTCAGTAACAACATCTGGATTCCAGAGACTGATTGAGGTTCATTATTTAATCTGATTATCAGCACTAGTGTATCAGTGTATAAACTACAGTGTGCGGATCAAGGGTTAGCATGATGATGGTACAGTATCAGATGTGGTGTAATGGTGAGTGTCTACAGTATATGCTCTGAGTTCAAGGCTTTCTGGTGGAGGTTTGATGGTTCTGTAGCAGATCTGAGGCGTGTGTGTGTGTGTGTGTGTGTGTGTGTGTGTGTGTGTGTTGATGCTGTTCTCACTGTTTGAACTTCTGCAGCAGTGTGTCGTCCGGCGAGCCCAACACCTCGTGGATCTTGTTGACCTGGTCGAGCTCGTTACGCCCAGGGAATAACGGGCTCAGGCTAGAAGACATGAAATGGCCCGTTAGAGTATGATGACCATTCCAGACAGGAACACTCACACTCACTCTCTCTCTCTCTCTCACACACACACACACACACACACACACTAGCAGTACCTGAGGATCTCGAAGAACACGCAGCCGGCGCTCCACACGTCCATCTTCTGAGAGTAGTGTCCGTCGGTCAGCAGACACTCGGGCGCTCGGTACCAGCGGGTCGAGATGTACTCGGTGTGAGGAGGCCTGGAGGAGATGCTCCTGCAGGACCCGAAGTCTGCCAGCTTCAGAACCTCGTTCTATCAGAACATCAGGAACAGTTTTCAGAACCTCGTTCTGTCAGAACATCAGGAACAGTTTTCAGAACCTCGTTCTGTCAGAACATCAGGAATGGTTTTCAGAACCTCGTTCTGTCAGAACATCAGGAACGGTTTTCAGAACCTCGTTCTATCAGAACATCAGGGACGGTTTTCAGAACCTCGTCCTGTCAGAACATCAGGGACGGTTTTCAGAACCTCGTTCTGTCAGAACATCAGGAACGGTTTTCAGAACCTCGTTCTATCAGAACATCAGGGACGGTTTTCAGAACCTCGTCCTGTCAGAACATCAGGAACGGTTTTCAGAACCTCGTTCTGTCAGAACATCAGGGACGGTTTTCAGAACCTCGCTCTGTCAGAACATCAGGAATGGTTTTCAGAACCTCGTTCTGTCAGAACATCAGGAACGGTTTTCAGAACCTCGTTCTATCAGAACATCAGGGACGGTTTTCAGAACCTCGTTCTGTCAGAACATCAGGAACGGTTTTCAGAACCTCGTTCTGTCAGAACATCAGGAACAGTTTTCAGAACCTCGTTCTGTCAGAACATCAGGAACGGTTTTCAGAACCTCGTTCTATCAGAACATCAGGAACGGTTTTCAGAACCTCGTTCTGTCAGAACATCAGGAACGGTTTTCAGAACCTCGTTCTGTCAGAACATCAGGGACGGTTTTCAGAACCTCGCTCTGTCAGAACATCAGGAACGGTTTTCAGAACCTCGTTCTGTCAGAACATCAGGGACGGTTTTCAGAACCTCGCTCTGTCAGAACATCAGGAATGGTTTTCAGAACCTCGTTCTGTCAGAACATCAGGAACGGTTTTCAGAACCTCGTTCTGTCAGAACATCAGGGACGGTTTTCAGAACCTCGTTCTGTCAGAACATCAGGAACGGTTTTCAGAACCTCGTTCTGTCAGAACATCAGGGACGGTTTTCAGAACCTCGTCCTGTCAGAACATCAGGGTCGGTTTTCAGAACCTCGTTCTGTCAGAACATCAGGGACGGTTTTCAGAACCTCGTCCTGTCAGAACATCAGGAACGGTTTTCAGAACCTCGTTCTGTCAGAACATCAGGGACGGTTTTCAGAACCTCGTCCTGTCAGAACATGAGAACCTCGTTCTGTCAGAACATCAGGGACGGTTTTCAGAACCTCGTTCTGTCAGAACATCAGGGACGGTTTTCAGAACCTCGTCCTGTCAGAACATCAGGAATGGTTTTCAGAACCTCGTTCTGTCAGAACATCAGGGACGGTTTTCAGAACCTCGTCCTGTCAGAACATCAGAACCTCGTTCTGTCAGAACATCAGGAACGGTTTTCAGAACCTCGTCCTGTCAGAACATCAGGAACAGTTTTCAGAACCTCGTTCTGTCAGAACATCAGGAACGGTTTTCAGAACCTCGTTCTGTCAGAACATCAGGGACGGTTTTCAGAACCTCGTTCTGTCAGAACATCAGGGACGGTTTTCAGAACCTCGTCCTGTCAGAACATCAGGAACGGTTTTCAGAACCTCGTTCTGTCAGAACATCAGGAACGGTTTTCAGAACCTCGTTCTGTCAGAACATCAGGAACGGTTTTCAGAACCTCGTTCTGTCAGAACATCAGGGACGGTTTTCAGAACCTCGTTCTGTCAGAACATCAGGGACGGTTTTCAGAACCTCGTCCTGTCAGAACATCAGGAACGGTTTTCAGAACCTCGTTCTGTCAGAACATCAGGGACGGTTTTCAGAACCTCGTCCTGTCAGAACATCAGGGACGGTTTTCAGAACCTCGTTCTGTCAGAACATCAGGGACGGTTTTCAGAACCTCGTCCTGTCAGAACATCAGGAACGGTTTTCAGAACCTCGTTCTGTCAGAACATCAGGGACGGTTTTCAGAACCTCGTCCTGTCAGAACATCAGAACCTCGTTCTGTCAGAACATCAGGGACGGTTTTCAGAACCTCGTTCTGTCAGAACATCAGGGACGGTTTTCAGAACCTCGTCCTGTCAGAACATCAGGAATGGTTTTCAGAACCTCGTTCTGTCAGAACATCAGGGACGGTTTTCAGAACCTCGTCCTGTCAGAACATCAGAACCTCGTTCTGTCAGAACATCAGGAACAGTTTTCAAAACCTCGTTCTATCAGAACATCAGGAACGGTTTTCAGAACCTCGTTCTGTCAGAACATCAGAACCTCGTTCTGTCAGAACATCAGGGACGGTTTTCAGAACCTCGTCCTGTCAGAACATCAGAACCTCGTTCTGTCAGAACATCAGGAACGGTTTTCAGAACCTCGTCCTGTCAGAACATCAGAACCTCGTTCTGTCAGAACATCAGGGACGGTTTTCAGAACCTCGTTCTGTCAGAAC